>NC_134174.1:58164161-58464474 GCF_964188355.1 Buteo buteo
GATGTGAGATTAGCAGTTGCAGTGCATTAGCTCTGTGCATTATGGTCAAATTTAATGAACACAGCATTTTTAGTCTTTTATTTGTACCATAATATGCTTGTGGTACAATAGGATTCTGCTTGATGAAAAAAGAAAGCTGACAGAAGGGGTAAAATTACATATTGCCCCAAGGATAAACTTTTGGAAATATTTCTGTGGATTACAGCAATGGGTATTACGTAAGAAAGAAAAAAAGTTTGCCCTGAAGTGCCTAAATTATTAAAGCATTTGTAAAAGTAGGATTTGTCTGTCTAGAAATTTATTGCAATGTCCACTTCTGACCAGAGGCAAGACGAGTATGGATGCGTTGTAAAATCATATTCATCTACAGGAGCCTGTGGATTTTGAGGGTTGCAAGGTTGTGTAACTTGGTGTGAAAAACATAAAAGGTTACAGCTGACATCTTCAAGCTATTTATCTTGTAGTTGTGTGAAATTAAGCTTCCTGAGAGGTCTGAGTGACAGTATTTAGTGTAAGAGGATCTGATCTTCTAGTTGTTTGTTCTTTGCAGTAAACTGAACTAGCACAGACTTGACTGAAAGTGTGCAATTGTTCAGCTTTCTAATTAATTTGAGTGCTCTCTTTAGCGTATTTGATAGATTGGGGTGGGGTATAAAAGCAGAAAAGTAGAACTATCTTGGTTGTGAGATGCAGTGATTTCCTTCTAGCATCTCATGGGGGGGGGAGTTTGCACTGGACTTGGATCCACAGCTACTGAGACTTTCTCTTTAGCCACAGCATCTTTCTTTGGCTCGGCCCATAAGGGAGCGGAAAAGCGGGAGGTATTCACACCACTCAGCTCGGCCAGCTGAGTCTTTCCCCTTAATCACATTCCTGCTTTGAATTGCTTTTTGGAGAACTCTCTGTGGATGCCGGAAGCCTTAAAACAAGGCAAACTCAACTCAGGCTTGGCTGGCTAATTAAGGTGCCCCAGTAGAGTAGTGAATAGCACACTTGGGTTATTACGCCTGCATACAAATTCTTTGGATGGTGGGGCCTGGATACGTGAGTCCTCTCGTCTCTGTGCAGATAACACCCTGATAACAATTCTCTGTTTAGTTCTCAGCTCATTGTTCAGATTGCTGTCATATTTAAATATTCCATCTGCATATTGGCTTAACCTCTGGAAAGACTTGGGCTGTGAGGTTTTGGTGTTTTTTGTTTATTTTTTTTAAAACTTTAAATACAAGCTGTGTAAATGCTACAGTATGCTATCTTTCTCCTTTTAAGATATTTTATCCCATACTGATGCAACAGCTGCTGGTGTTCACCCTTTCTGGGGACAGTGAGACCCTTCATGCAAAATAGTTGGCACTTAGTAAATGAATGAAGGTTTTGCCATTGATTTATTAACATGTCCAGAAACCACCTATATGTTTTGGGTTCTCAAGCAGTTCAATTTTTTTTTTGTCTGTCATCTTAAAAAAATAAACAAATGCACATATATCCTCATTTGTTTCTCCTAACTCCCCATCCATAGGTAGGCTTCAGAGTCACTCAAATCAAAATATTCTCAAATAGGAGTTTCTTTTATGTTTGACGAAAAAGCTTTGCTAGCAAGGCTTCTGTTATAAATAGTAGGTAAGTGCACCTACCCAGCAGGGCTGCTCTTTTTGAGTGAGGCTGTAGCAGTTGAAGTTCAGAAGCAATTTTTGGGCACCAGATAGATAGTCTGCATGTGGGCAGAGCTGCTTACCTGCATCACCCACCCTAACTGAAGTAGCTGGAAATGCTTGGGTGAGAGCATAGCTGAGCCTTGGCGCTCAGACGCTGCAATAGCCTCTCTTGCTGAAATAACCTTTTCCTTGTGCAGCAGAAACAAGTGCTTTACTCACCTCTGGGCTCAGATTGCCTTGTTTATCCATCCTCGCCAAAGTTTCCTCTCCGAACAAGCTGTTAGGTCTAACCGCACTTTAAATCAATCTGATTCCACCACTAAAGACAGTGTTTATACAACTATATATTTTTTTTAATCCTGTTGAAAATTATGCTAATTCAGATGTAACGGATGTTTAAAGTTCTTGTTAAAGGTCGCTTGGGACATTCTAAATAGTTGTGAAAAAATCCAGTTGTCCAATCTTCCTGCCTCCAGGAGCAAATACAGTTACGTACCTGTTGATTAGAAATTGGCTGGTTGTGATAGGATTTTAAAATTGAAGCTCCGTTCACATCATCTGACACTGTATTTCTTAGGTGAAAATAGAACTTTTTCCCTGCTTTGGTTTTCATTCTTCAACTTTTTCATCATTTCATATGACCTTTTTAGTGCCTTGCTTGGAAAAGACAGTCTAGATCAATCAAATACCTGAGCTTTACCAATAAATGTAATGCTCCTAAGTGGCAATGTCCTCTGAAAGAGTTATTTAGTTTTATTTTTCAAAGGCCCAATCAAAAGATAATTTGTAGGAGGGGGTGGTTTTCTTTTCAACTGTTGATTTTTAAGTGATGTCGCTGGTAGTCAACTAACCTAGCTTCAAGTACTTTAGTTCCTTCAATAAATACATTGCCAAGGCAATAACCTCAGTAACCATGAACCATTTGGGTTTTTACTAGTTTAATTTTATGAGCATGAATGTAGAGTGAGAGTAAAGTGATTCTATCTAGAGAGAATTTTTCTTAAACAGTAAATTCTCTATTCATATGAATATGAACTTGTCTGATATAGTTCAGGAGTGCACTTGTTAAGAGGACTGGTCTTAAATACTTCAATACCTGGATATCGAATATGGTAAAAAGCTTCTGGGTTTAGATGTGGAATGATGCAGTCAGTCTTTCTGTGCTTTTTCTATCCTGTTGCAAAGAGTTTTATTCAAACTTTCTTGAGGTAAATAGATAGGATTTTATAAATCAGCAAGCATGAAAATTCTTATTCAGACTTTACTAATTTTGAATTTAAAGCTTGCTTATTTCTATTCAATTTGTTGATTGCTCAGGGTTTTATCAGAATTAAACTAACTTTTATGTTCTAAGCAATGCTAGAGCACACCAATTAAATCGTTATCATATATTTGAGTTACCTTACTGAGAGCTCTAGAAATTGGTAAGAGATTTTAAAGACAACAGTGACCAAAAACTTAGGTATATATCACTTGATTTTTTTTTTCTTTCTCAAAACACTAAAAATAATTGATTAAAGTGTCTTAAGTTTCTCCAATCCTGCGGGCAGAGTTGTAATAACTATTTTTGTACTTTGAAAATCAAATTACAAATCAGGTGCAGTCCTAGGTAACCATTGTTTGTAGTAAAGAAGCTTAGTCTAGACTTGGTTCTAACCTGCAATGTTGCCTTCTGAGAGCTGGTATAGCAATGAGCTGCTACAAAGCAGTGTTTCTTCAGTAACAGATTCAGTTTTTCTTTGATAAGGGTATACTTGAATTATTTTTGTGGTAGGTGTGTGAAAGGGGAGGGTGTGTAACTTTTTTAGTTCTAGGAAACATTTTTTTGTGAGCTAAGAGACTTAGAGAAAATATAGAAGACAAGTGAAATGATAATACACAGAGGGAATTTTTCCTTAAACATTGGGTTCAAGATGTAGGCCACATCTGTAATCATGTTTTTAGAAATCAGTCCATATTAAATCGATTCTCTGCCAACAGCATCTGGTTGCACTTTATGTACATGTTTTCTTTCAGAAAGAAAGCAAACCATATGACATAACCCAGTCAGATAAAAATGATTGTTTATAATACTTTGTTTATTTATATAGCACCACAGGATGAAATACGTCTTCATCTGAAAAAACTTACAGCAGATTACAAAGGTGAGCAGATGACATCTGCATTTCCAGATGGCCAGTCTGGGGTACTATGTAGTGTGGTTAATAAGCCCTGCTTAAAGGGATATAAAATTAGTGGCCAAATTGCTAATTGAATGGGGGCTAATAGTTCCAGGTGCCTTCATGGGTAGTGTCCCACATCCTGTAGTGGCCCTGAGATGCTGATAGCCCTCCTAAAGTGTTGCATGAGGTTGGAAAGAACAATACTGTGCAGTGACAAACCTTCACAAATGTGGCACATTTTAGGACTGGTAGCAAACCCCTGGCACTGCTCACTGCTATGAGTAAAATTTGGGAGCAATGACTTGCTTTTAATAAAACAGACTGCATAGCAGTTGTTTGCATGAATTGTTCGGACTAATTTCAGCAGGTTGATCTTAATTATGCTCATAGAAGTGGCTTCTTTGCTTACAAAACAAGCTGTCTGTGGGGCTTGTGAAGAGGTCCAGCTTGGATTCACCCTTTGGGTTCAACTTGGGAAACAGCCAAAAGGTAAGAATTGGGAATACCTTGCGAACATCAGAGGCATGATTTACTGTAATAAAGAGTATTGGGCTGTGATGCCCTCAGAGCAAGGGGAGCTACGCAGTGGGGTTTCGGCTGTTGTAATCCTAAACAACAGATCTCTTTAGCACATGCCTACCAAGGTGTTTAAGGGTGTCAGTCATGTCTTTCCCACATGAAAGCTGGGCCACCTGCAGCTGTGGAAAAAGCTGTAGATGAAGCAGTGTTTAATTGAGCATACGTGGTACTGTACTCCTGATTTTGAGACATTTGGAAGGAGCAATTTCCATATAGGCCAGCAGATAGTTAATTTGGAAATAGCTTCTTGTACCAAAAACTTGATGGGAGCTTTTATGCCCTGCAAGACCTTGTATGTCAGTGAGGGACATACTGGGGAGGGAGGCAAGTGTCATCTACTGTAGGGTTTATTTCTTTCCTTAACAGGCTCTGATTAAACATGCACAAGGAAAGGATGTTTTGACAATTTGTACTTAGATAAAATATCCTTGTGTGGTTAACGGTCTTATGTGAGATCCAGGGTGTCTTTCATTTGGGATTTTTTAATTGATTATATATACATTAAAGTTGCTTAGAATATGCAGTATTCAACAAGTAATACTTTCTCTGACTCATTCCATTTCAACTGATTAGCTTATCTGTTAACAGCATACTTTTTTTTTTTTTTTTTTATTCAGTCATGAGAATGGCAGTGGTTAGGGTAGATTTTTGTTGCAATACCAGAACAAAACAGGAATTTAAATACTGTGGCTATTAGACCATTTAAAATTAGGCATCCTAATTAACAGAGCTAAACATGACTTAATTACTTAATGTAATTAACAGAATACCTATTACCTTTTTAGTTGCTAGGCTAAAAGGTTTTTAGACAAGTACAAGCTTTCGCTGTGCACGATGACCCTTTAAAGGCCTTTGGGACTCTATCCAGCTGGCAGCTTGGCATTGCTGAACAGATGTGGCTGGTCTCTGGAGAGCTGATCTGTACTGCTAGCTTTATTAATTCCTGACATTCGTATTGATCTGTGGGTCCAAACAAAAGTAAAGAGTTTCATGTGGAAGTGGCATAATGTGTACGTTCCTGTCGGTCTTTTCCTGGTATGTTCAGGATATATTTTGGTAGGTCTAATATTAGTCTTAGCAGCTCTTATTTGTTGTTTGTACATGTGCATGTTTTACTGTTTCTTGGCTTCATGTTCTGTTCCTGGTGATTCATAGAGCATCAAAATGCACAGAAATCATGTTCTCAGCACTTCGGAAGACCTCTCCAGATAATTCTGAACACTGCTTGTTCACGGGAAGCAAGTGGGCGTGCTGGAGGAGCATTCAAGTTCCCTGAAAGTGCTCATGAATACTGAGGAACTGCTTTGCAGCTCCCTTCTGAGAAGAGAGTTCTTCACTTCTTCCAAATACTATTTAATAATTAAAATCTTAAGGTTGGGAGGAAGTATATTTTCTTGTAATAAGGACAGATGGTGTTGAAAAAGCAATTGAAAATTTGTGCTGATGGACTGGAGTTTGATTTCTCCTGGAATCTAATTTATATCTGCAAAAGGCGAGCTGTAGTAAATTGGGATTAGTATGACAATAAACTCGAATCACGAGTGACAGATTTTTCTCTTAGTCTGGGGAGAGTTATAGTCAGATGTTCTGTGTATGGGAAATCTTTGTGGGCCACCAGTTAATGTAGTATTATCAAAATACTAAATTAAAGATTTTTATTTTTTTATGCTTACCAAATTTAAGAGGAAACTTGAAATGGTTTAGGAGTTTATGAATAAGAACAGAATGACCAGAAGTTGGCATGTTGGAGATGCTGATCACAGGCAGTTGCAGATGATGTTCACTTTATCTGGTTATCAGTGGAGGATGGCAGCGGGCTATGAATTTCCCTCTTCAACCACTCTCTAGCACAAGTAAACATGGGAATGACTGCAACAAAGGTGCTGCACCAATGCACATTACTGACCTCAGCCCAAGAAACATACAGCACTAGGCAATTTGTGATATAATTTGGGGAAAACATTTATTTAAATACTTACCAAAAACAGATGTTTGGGAGGTTTTTGTGGGTATGTTAAAGTCTTTTAAAAAAAAACTTAAAAAATCCTGAACCGTAATTATAATAGCTGATAGGTTATACCTTTCCAATCCTTGGTCTCTGAGGCTGTGCTTTGATAATTTCTCCAAGGGAAGCTCTTGCTGGTCAGAAAGTAGATTCAGGTTGTGACCACCCAATAGTCAGTGGATAGCAGTCATGCCAATATGTATGTTTTCATTTAGTATAAACATTTTGAACTTAATGACTTCCTGTTTCTAAGGCTGAGAATAATCTCGCTTAAAAAGGAAGGGGGGAAATATTAAAACAGGAAACTTGAGTACATGACTGCACTTTGCTAGTAAGCCTATAGGTTGATGCAAACTCAGGAGAAAGTTTGTGAGATGTTATGATATTACAACTTGCAATTCCTAAGGTGTTTGTCAAGCAGTTATGGTTGTTTTCATACAAAGACACAAACTTGTGCATTTTGCTGAACAGAAATGGAACCAGCAACAAGAGTTTGTTGAATGGAAGTGAGGAAGGGCCGGATGGCTGGGAAGACAGTGAGGGGAGGATACAGATGGTGTGTGAAGTAGCATATTGACTTAATAAAATGCTACAGTGGATAGGATTTCTGTTTAACTAGGTAACAAGTCTCTGTTTACATTTCCAAACCCAATCTGAATAGGCAAATATTACTATAAAAGAGTAAAAAGAAAAGCTTAGATAAAACCTCAAGATTAGACTTGAATCATTAAAACATTCAACAGTTGGACTCAAGTTGAAGATGTCAATTCTATCCTAGTTTTGCTTTCTTTTCTAACTGAATTTGATGTACAAGTTCTTGATGTGGCAGTGTTGTAGAAGCAGCATATAAAAATGACTATTTATTTTGTTTCTTGAGTTTAGCAGTGGAAGCAAATGAGTTGCAAAGATTGTGTAAATTGACTGAGGTGCACATACCCAGGAAATCTTACACTTCTGTAGTACTGTTTTGTTTTAGACCTGGACTTGGATTAATTCTGCTGGCCGTCGACATATACCTCGTGCAGTCTTGCATCACCACTTTATGTAGTGCTCTGTTTGATCAGCGCCTGTTTTCTTCCCTTTTTTAAAGTAATTTTTGTTGGGATCTAAGTGTGTACAATAAATGCCCTTAGCCAAAGTTGAGGATCTTGTTAGAAGGGCAGCTACTGAGAGGTGAAGAGGGGGATGGCATGGTTTGATTTAACTTTGCAAGAGTTGGGAGGGGGGAATTGAAACCAAATGAGGTCTAATCTTTACTTTCTTGAGGGAGGAACATATAAAACTAAATAGCATCCTTTTTGCATAGCAATAATTTACATTTGTACTGTTCTAACTCTACACTTGAGTATCATTTCAACTTATGGTTTTGAAGGAGGAAAACCAATCCATCCCAAAAGGGCTTTGTTAGAAGTGTGCTGGAGGAGCCTGTGGAAGTGAGTCAGTTTGACTAAGTTGCAAATAATGTTCCATCTCAACTGAGGAAAAAAAGAAAACCCCTTGATTTCTGAAGGGGAAAGAAAGGTTAACTGGTCATGTTCTTATATCCTGATAACTTCTATTTTCAAGAAAGCTTGACCTGTGTATTGTGAAATGAAGTCTCTTCCAGCATCGAAATGTAAGAATTTGCTTTTGCTTTTGGCAAAATAAGTTAAACTAATTGAGCAATCTTCTGAAGTTTTGCATGGTCCAGGCATTCATCAAAATAGGGATTTGTCTTCTGAATGTAAGTAAATTTGGGTATTGTTCTTGTTTACATCTTCTGTAAACTGACTGTAACACTTAGGTATAGTGTTAATGGTCCTGGGTTTTGGGGTTTTTTGTTTTGTTTTTTGTTTTTTTTTTTCCTTTTCCCCTTTGGAAAACTGGAATCCCTATGGTGAATGACAAACAAGGATTGTGTCAGTAAACTTTGTTATAGTAGCTGTTGCAGCAATATCTGACAGGATCTGTCTTTTTACTCAACGTGGTGATTCAACCAGGCAAAACTGTGCAGCAGCAGTATTTTCATTGGACTGACCCCTAAATCTGTTCATTATCTATCATTTAAGAAGTTGAGCATTTATTTTCCTGTATTGTTATTTTTATAGAATTTCTTCATACCTTAGAATTAGTATAATCTCAACATGAAATTTAGTATCTTGTGTTTTACCTGTAAGCAGCAAAAGGTCTTTGAAGGCAAAGCCTGGGGGGAGGAAGCAAACACTGCTGTGCCATACACCAGCCAGACATTTTTGTTGCATTTATTCCTGAAATAGCTACTGTCATCATGTAGCCACTGAAATTCTTTATTTGTTCTTTTCCAACTGATAACCTAAATTTCTTGAGTGGTGGAACTGTCTCCTTTAAAGTGTAATCTCCTCTTAATAGTACTGTTTTGAAATGTGTTTTAACACATGCTGAAATTTGGCTTTATAGAATGGGCAGTGGTATAAAGAATTTCTCTAGTACCAGACATGAAGAGGATGGCAGTGGTTCCTGCTGCCTCCCTGGCATGTCTAACCTGGTGTGCTGGTTTTGGCTGGGATAGATTTAATTTTCTTCACAGTAGCTACTATGGGGCTATGTTTTGGATTTGTGCTGGAAACAATGTTGATAATGCAGGGATGTTTTAGCTGTTGCTGAGCAGTGCTTACAGAGTCAAGGCCTTTTCTGCTTCTTACCCCACCCCACCAGCAAATAGGCTGGGGGGTGTGTGTGTGTGTGTGCACAAAAAGTTGGGAGGGGACACAGCTGGGACAGCTGACCCCAACTGACCAAAGGGATATCCCAGACCGTATGATGTCATGCTCAGCATATAATGCTGGGGGAAGAAGAAGGAAGGGAGGGGATGTTCAGAGAGATGGTGTTTGTCTTTCCAAGTAACTGTTATGTGTGATGGAGCCCTGCTTTCCTGGAAATGGCTGAACACCTGCCTGCCGATGGGAAGCAGTGAATGAATTCCTTGTTTTGTTTTGCTTGTGCACGCAGCTTTTGCTTTACCTGTCTTTATCTCAATGCACGAGCTTTCTCACTTTTACTGTTCTGATTCTCTCCCTCATCCCACTGGGGGGGAGTTAGCAAGCGACTGTGTGGTGCTTAGTTGCTGGCTGGGGTTAAATCATGACACCTGGGCATTCTCATCTGCTTCTACCTGTTCAGTTTTAGCCCTTCTCTCAATTTCTGCATGGTTTTTGCTTTGTAAGAAAGACATAGTCTGAAATGAAGAAAACCCTACCTGCTAAACATGTCTGGAGTGCCTGTTAGGGACTCATTTCCACAGCAGGCATTAGGAGGTTAGCTACTTGCTGTGGGTATGCCTTTCTTCCTCTCTCTGAAGCGATAAGTGCCCCTCAGCATAGGAATTTTTGAGTACAGCCTTTATGGACATTTTGAATACAAAAACAATCACACTTTACTGCATTATTGTCATTCAAGGAAACAAAGTATTGTTGCTCCTACTGTTTTTAGCAAGGCAATAAATGGCAGCATTCTTCTGTTTGGAGAAATATGATTATTCATCTCTGTTGGAATATCTTATAGAGTAAGTTTTGTAAGGAAAGGCTTTGAAACTCAACATGAAAAAAATGCTAAATATATATATATATCCCATTAAATACAGAATGGTATCTTAAAGAAGCGTGTTCTTGTCTTGCCAAAGAGGAGATCAAAGTTATTTGACATTTCCACATTGTGTTTACAGATAAAACCATTATTCTGATTTGCATTCAGCGTGATGCATGTGACAGGCCATTATCTGGATTATTCAATGTGTATAATTAGGCATTTACTCTTTTCCTTTCAGAGTATCTGTGCAAGGGTTTAAAAATTTGAAGTAATAATGATCTGTGCACTTTCATACAGCATTTGCATAATTAATTTGGGAGGTTGGTCAGAAGGACTTATTTTGAAGCTTTTGTGCTGAAAATAGGTTCCATTAATTTATAGAGATGGGTATTGACGTGCAGTCTGCAGTGGAATAGCATAGTGAAGTAATATTCTGGCCTGTGGTAATGTATCCGGGATTTTAGGCCTGGGCTGTTATCTCTGGGCTGCTGGCCTTCAGGCAAACACTTTTGGTAGTAGGCTCTTAATACTGGTGTTTTGAGTTGCATTGGCTTTTCCTTTTGAAAGTGGACAGCTGTGCAAAAAGAATTGTCCCTGCCCAAACCAATGCAGCACATATGCAAACTGTGGAGCATTCTCTCTGGAGCTGAAATTAGCTCACTTGAACACCTGTATTGAAACTGCTTTAGAAAGATTTTATTTTCAATTCATGGTTCAGTTTTTCTTGAATGTAAAGGAGACCTGGATTTATTTGGAAATGTGCACTTAAGATAACTTTTTTCTTTAAAACCCTTTGTATACCCAGAGAGAAACTATTGCTGTATTGTGAGAGTGATGGATAACAAGACTTGTTATGCCTCTTGCAGATACATACACACATTCCAACTTCCATTGCTAAGCAGTGGGTTATGTGGCTGGTTGGTAGAAGGAATGTTTCATTTCAAAGTTTTGGAAGTGCACCACATACTTACGAAGTTTTAAATTCTCCAAAGAATTCTGATTATTTTGGCTTGGAGGAACCAATCTTGTGGAGTTCCCTGGTATAGCTGCCCTTTGGGTCTGCCTGCATCCTGACTGTGATCCCTGCACGTGGGGTGCAGCACTGGCTGGGGAGAGCATCTGAAGCAGCCCCATGTCTTCAGCTCCACTGGTGGAGAGACTCGGGGGGACCCCCTCCGAAGTCCAGTACTCATCGCAGCAGAGGAACCTGCTTGGGGTTCATGGTGTGGAAAATCCTGAAAATCAGTACCTTTTACCTGGCCCTCTTTGAGTTCTTGGAAAGAAAGAAATGTTTGCTGCCTCACTGGTTAAAAATTTGTTTTCCCTCTGAAAGAGGAACCATGAGATGTGGGCAGTTGGGTTTTTAAAAAGTCATAGGGGAACTGTGGCACACATGAACGAGCAGACTATAGTAAGTGCCAACTGTTTTACAGGTTATTTTTAGTGTCTTTTCCTGCACTGTTGAGAGGAGTAGGCTGGTACTGGTGGTGAGCAGGAGTGCATCCTGCTTATGCCTCTCTGCTCTCCCTCCTCAAATGGATGGGTGTGCCTCGCCAGTGAGGTTGCTAGTTAAATTGCTAGTTTAGGATACTCAAGATTCAATTCCTTAATTGGTTTGGAGGGATTTTGCTATATGCACCTTCTGCAGATGATGCCATTTGCTACAGAAGCAGCACAAACCCAGAAATTTTATTCCCTCGGATTCTGCCCTGTTTCCTTAGAAACTGATTTCATACCATAACTGTGGACTGAGAATCAAGTCGCTTCATCTTCTCTCTGTTAGAAACATGTAGAATCAAATTGATGCACACTAAGTGCAAATATATTGGTCCTCACTTCTCTGCAGTGAATCTTCTCTGCAGTGAATCTTCTCTTGCTGATCATTTGCCAACTCGGATGCTCTAGAGAACAGAGCCCATTAGGCTGTGATTGCTATTCCTTTGATTAAGCTGCGAGGAGTTGTCCTTGCTGGAAGTAAAACTTATTTTTAGTAGCTTGCATGAAATGTTCAGCTTGTGTCTCAAGAAAAGGAAGTTCAGTTGCCTAATTGATTATTGTCCATGTCTTCACTTCTAAAAGAAAAATATTACAAATTCTGGGGAAAATTTGAACAGCTTGAAATCACATAAAGGGGCAAAAAAAAGTCGTTGTTAGTGGAGGTATTGCTCAACTGGTAACAGATCTCCTAGTGTTTTGTTTCTGATAAATAATTTGGCAGTGCTTCCCTAAGGCAGAGATGTGTTGCATCTTCACTATGCTTCAGCTAATTTTAATAATGTGTTTATTTATACTGATGGTCCTTTGTAGGTTTTGGAGATGAGGAGGCAAAAAACTGGGAAGGAGTAATGTTGAATCAGTCTAGAAACTGGCAACAGCAGAATGTTTGGTTTTGTTAATGTTGCATTAAGTCCTCATTTCGTGGATGTGGAAGAGGTAAATGTTAGCAAGGGAAGTGTTTCTGCCCCGGCTTTGTGCCCTTAATTATTCTGGTCCAAGCATTTGTGTGGCCACAGAGCTTTACGCAAAATCTATTTTGCGTTATTTCATATGTGGTGGTATTTGGGTGAGTTATTTCAGTAGTTATTTTTTCACATAGACATGTTCCATGAATTAAAAATGTAATTCTTATATCTGTACTGTATTTCTTACTCTAATGGATTTACAGTGGTTGTGGTGTGAAGCCTCCTGCACATTTGTGATTGGACTTCTACTCCTTGGTATTGCAGAAGAGCCATTGAAGAAACAAGAAGATACTTGACGTGATCATTAAAAATCATTATGCCTCTGGAGGGTTGCTTTTTTGAATTAAATTCAGAGGTTCAACCTGAAAATAAACAACAGCAGGTAGTTCTCTTTAAGCAATTATCCCTCTAGAAAGGTATTTTTCTTCTAGTACTTGTTTTCTAATTTATGGTACAGTGTAGTTCTACGTTGGTGTTTTTCCCTTATCACAGGTATTAAATTAGCTCATTAAACTGAAGTAAGTTTTGAAATTAATCAGATGTTTGAGTCAAGCATCACAAAGCATCGGGAATCTTCAATTCCTAATTAAAAAGTTAGCTGCATGTCATGCATTGCACACTGCTTTCATTAATTTTCTCTGTAACAAAGGGGCCAATCTGGCTTTCATTGAAACTTGATGCAGATTTCTGGTGCATGTCAAGTGCAGTAGAATAAAGCTGCAAAATAGCTTTTAATAATAAGCTATAGTTGACTACCTTTGATCAAAAGAGATGGTTTGCCTTGAAAAATAGGGTTATAAAACGCACTAAAAGGGAAGCCTTATACAACAGCTCAGATAAAACCCACCTACTTTTATCAGGTTTTAAGAACATGTGGTTGAAAGTAAAAACCAGTTTGAGGTAGTTGCTTGTCTTCTGCAGTTTGCACTTTTTCTGCAAGTCGTCTTTGGCACATTTATATCTGCAGTGTTGGGAGGGGAGTTGCAGCATGGATATTTTGATGAAAGGTGGAGGAACGGAGATGCAGCAGTCCTGCACTAGCAGTGAGCTACTGGGGGAGGGAGGGACACCATCAAAATGAGTACAACTTCAAAAATAAATGTTTGTTCCTTTTGAATTTGTCTCTGATCTTAGTTTGGCAATAGTTCATTTTATTTGCAAAATTGTCACTTTTTACTTTCTAAATAAACACTTTGGTGCAATTGCTACTGTCCTAATCCATCATATGTGAACTTTCGTGCTGTTTGTAAGGGCTTTTATGAAGAGAAGGTGGAAACTGAGGGGAAAAATAGTAACTTCACTTTTTAAAAAGAAAAAAGGCAGCACTAGAAAATGGTAAATGAAGAAGTTGTCTGACATCAGTAGAGGTCACAAGGAAGACTGTGCAAGCTCCCCAGAGGGCACAATAATTTTTTTGAGAAAATAAGAACTTAAAAAATAACTGTACAGACAAGATGGGAAGATAGTAAGGGGATTTTCTTTGTTCATGAACAACTTTAACTTTCTTCTCAGTAAAGTAAATACAGTCCAGATGGCTGGAAAGTACAAGATGCTCCCAGGGGTTAGGGTGGAGGTTGGATGAATTAAGCTTTGTAGAAGTCAAAAGTGAACAAGTGAGATACAGAGTTTTAAAAAAAAAAAGGTCTAGTTGGTTTCTATTCTTTCTCAAGTTTGTGGTCTGGATTGAGCATTTAATGAGAGTGATTAAATTAAAGAATATAAAGAGGCAATGTTTCTGTTTATAATATCAGAATAGAGTAGGAAGAATACTGATAAAAATCTGTTTTTCTTTCACCAATGGAGTTTGTCAGTTTGTAAACAAATCATAATCTTAACTTCTAAATATGGCTTGTTTCAATAAATAAGGGGTTTGGTACTTTGTAGCTGAGGAAAAATATTTAAAGATCTGTATGTGCACTGGTCATTATTAGTTTTGCAGCAATAGTGGCATCATGAATCCAGCTATGGCTTTATCCATAAGTTAATACTGAAAGAAAATAATACCATACATTTGAAGTTTATCTTGTGAAATGTCTTCTGATCACCTGTCATCAGGCACAGAGATTCCTTCTGGGAGGTTGTGCTGTGCCTTGATGCGACTGGGCTGGTTGCCTCAATCACTTTTGGGAGTGTTGGGAAAATCCTGTCCATCCCCTTGAAACTTCAGCTGCAGGGCTTCATTTTTATTTCCATTCTTCTCTTCTTGTTTTTGGGCACGGTATGAGGCAAGTTCTGACTGTCTCAAAGAGATGCAGAATGCCAGTAACCTTGCTGGAAATGCTCAGAAGTAATGTTACTGAAGTAGAACGGAAGTAATGCTTCAGCTTCATAGCCGAAAGAGAAAACTGTGTGCTGGTGCAGGTGTAGAGATGCTGTAGATTTGATGGCTTAGAAATAAAAACAACATAGTATTAAAGGAAAAGGTGAGATTAGAAAGGAATTGGTGGCTGCTCAGGTGGTCGAAGCATCAAGTTAGCTAGCATCTCTTCTTAGTAAAAACATCCTGAGTGGACATTTTTAGGAGTGAAGTGGCAAAGACAGTTTGCAAAAAAACCATGCTGTGAAATGAAATGTCGTGTGAGAATGTGCTAGATCTTATTGTTACTTTATATGAAAAAGCATGGAAAGATGCCCTGTGAAACTTGCCTTGCTTTTTATCCTTAGGCACACCACTATCGCTATACCAGTACTATAACTTCAAATGTTTAACTATGGTTTTTTTTTACGTGCAAGTCGAATGAGAATGGTGTATCAAATGTACATACCTGAGTGAGTTGGGAAGTTGGTCTTCTTTCCTTGTGTGAGAGGTGGAGCCCAAGGGAGCAGAGGTCTTGCTCCCTGAAGTGCCCATTCCTTTCCTGAAGCTTTGATGCTGTAGTGGGTGTCTTGGGCAGAGTAGGAGGTAGATAGTCTGCATACAGCACCAAAAAGTTGCTTCCAATTGCAAATTTGAGGTGAGTAAAATGTAAAAATGTTCTCTTGTGGATGTCAGATTGAGAATAGAAAGGGCTAAATAGGTGCAGGGCTGTTTCCTAGTGGTAAGCTATTGTATTTATGATTTATAGGAGGCTAGCCAAAGCAATGCTTATGGGCAATTCTCATACCAAGAGCACACGTAGCAATGGAAGAGGAGGAGTGGGCCGAAGATGAAGTGTTGTAAGTGCAGGGGATGGTGCTGAAAACTGACTGCAGAAGTAGGAGCGAAGCATGAAAGGAGGGACCTGCAATGGGTGGAGGGTGGGATTTCTTAAAACCATTAGCAGTCTTGGCGTTTTTGAATGAATATGTTTTGCTGAGGGTGGGATCCTGTAAACCGCTAGGTAGGAGTGGTTGGAGTGGATGGTTTCAGGTGAGAAACTGAGAGCAACTTTTAAAAATGTGGAGTGAGTATGACATATTCATAGGTTAAATCTGATGACAGTAATGAGATTGTAGCAAAAGCTAATGAGTTGGAGTACACACTGAAAGACTGGTAGAAAATGAGAAAAGAGATTTTGTCTCAGGGACAAGAAGAAAGCAGGAAACCTGTGCTAACAAAAGGTGAGAAAGGAGTCATGCCAGGCTTTCACATTTCATTTTCTTTTTAAAAAGAAGGAATGTAAGATATATGTGGGTTGTTTTCTTCCAGTAGAGATTTAAAATCTGAAGAGTCTGAATACCAGAATATATATAGAGTGCAGCAAAAAAAGTAGAGGTGAAAAAAGATTAGGATGCAAGTTCAGGGGCATTAAATAGCAGCTGGAAAATGCTAGGTGTCTTTTTTGTTCACAGTTACCAAAACCTTGGGCATAGCTTGAAAATGACTTTGCTTAGATGTATTGTGTGTAGCTTTAACGTATGCTTTTTCATTTTTCATAATGAAGGCTAAAGGAACACTGTCCACCTCCCCTTGACAGGCTTTTTGAAGCCACAGTTGGCACTTGCATTTTGTTTGGCTTGAAGTACCTGTCACTGAAAGAGATGCAATGTATTAACAAATATGAATGAATACAGCTTGACTAATGCCAGTCTCAGGAGGGACTCCATCTCATTTTAAGGGGGCGAGGGGAACAGAAGTACTTAATGCTGAAATTTGTTTTCCTGAGGCCAGTTAGGATGCCTGTTGCAGAACTGTACCCAGCATCCAGATCCTTAAGACCATTCAGATGATGTCTGAAACTGCCGTTTCCCAGTGCTCGGACTGTATTTATGTGAAAATTCAATAATGCAGTAATTAAAATACCCCATCTGAAACTATTTTTGCAGTCTTGCTGAGACACAGTAATTAGAGTAATACCAGACAGCAGCTATATTCTTTACAACACTGAATTGCTGAGCATTGAGCCTTTAGTAGTGGGATTTATCAGATGACAAAGGTAAAATAGAATAGCAAGTATTATTATAAACTATAAACCATGAGATAAGTGTGAATGAGCATCTTCATTTTCATATGTATTTCATTCAGCCAGAAGTCATAATTAAAGCTTTTCAGATATTCTTCAATAGCTTTGACTTGTAACATTTTTCTAAAATCAATCTCTGCTTCCTTATCAGGACCAAAGCTTCCACTGATTGTAGTGCCAATTCAACTTGAGTGGAAGTGTTACATAGACTCTGCCTAATAGTTTCTTGCCATTCTGAACATGCATCTTGGTGTAGCGACTGTAGGAAAAAATAAAAATGAACTGTGCATCTTAATGAAAACCAGCAAATCATTTCTTGCGTAGCTTGGTGTTACTATGTTCTAATTGTGGAAATATGCGGTGTGCTCTAACTACTGCCCTGCCTTAAAGTCTGCAGAGTTTGGGTAGTTCTCTATAGCATCACCAGTAAGATTAAATTGAAAAGCTTTTGGTGCATGTTTTTCTCTAGGATGCTGACAGTAATAAAAATAAAAAATAGTTTTTGAGTAGTCTTCTAAATGCACAGATTTTGGCATATCAGCTGATGTGGTTTTTTGGTTATCTAGTTAAGATAGTAACTGGAAAAATAATTTTCTGGTGTACTATTTGTAATTAAACCAAGCTGCTTCTTTGTATAATTTATGTTTAGATCCTAAAAAGGAGGGGGAGCGTTCATATATTTGTAACTCTAGTTCTAAAGTTGAATTCTGCAACACCAAGAATGTGCTGTGATGCAAGGTCAGCGCTTTGAGAGTTCAGTGTGCATCTCTGAAAGAAAAAAATCAAGAGATGCAATAGTTCAAACAAAGCCTAGCTTGAGATTTTTAGCTTCCTGTTCAGTAACCCCTGATAAATGGTTTTGTATGTGAAAATATTATGGGAGACTTGCAATGGCTATTTTATCACTTATTGTCTCAGAAGATAAAGTACAGTACAGACACGTTTCATTTATGACAGTGACCTTTTCCTCCAGGGTGCCATTGGGTTGAGTTTGTTGTCAAAGCCATCTGGCCCTGTTCGCCCGCACATGGGATACCAGAGCCATATCCCATTCTCCTTTTTGAAGAGCATGGAGGATTTTTCCATGTTCCCCCCTAAAAGGGGAATTCCAAAATTTGAAATCTTGTAATTGTAAGAGTGGTTTCCTTGACTACCAGGGTAATAATCCCTCTGCTATAGATTGTAAACACTCTTCCACACAAGCAAAGTTCTTTATCATCTCTATCTGAAGTTAAGACACTTGTCTGTCTTTTCTACCATCCAAAATTCTTGACTTGTTTGGCACACTAACTCCATAAAGCTTTGTCTTCAATGGGTTTTGTTTGTTTTGTTTTTTCCTTCTGAAAACAATTTGGTCTCTTTGTAGCACATTTCAGTTTTGTTCTGTTTTTATGACTTGTTCCCCTTGCTTTCCTTCAGCTGCAATGGAGAGAATGAAGTACAGTTGTAGCCCTGATTAAAATCTTGGCTTAATTGAGTTGCAAATTTGCAATGACAGATACTTGTCAGGGTGCCCATTAGTACCTTTTAGCATTCCTGATGCCTTCCTGAATTCTGATGATACTCTGTTTTTATCATTGCTTATGTTCCTTCTCTTCTCTCGCAGCATGAAGCTCAGCACAGGGTGTAAATTGCTTTCTCCATGATAGTTACTTGTTAATTAGCTGTCAAGAAAATTAAGTCCATTGTAATGCCTGTCTTGCCTTTCCCTTGGGGTATCTCTGATACTTGGTCTCCTCATGCAGGGTCTGAAGGCTGGTAGGCTGAGAGTACGAAGAGTACCATTGCCCATACCCATACACCAACATTTCCAGCTTCCTTTGAGGGGATTCATAGTGTGAGTTTGCATTGCTCAAACAATAATCCCAAACAGAGAAGTCGGTGAGGAAATCTATTCATTAGACTAAAATGAGGGATATTGAGTAAGGTACAAGGGATATACTACCAGTAGTACTGCTTTTTCTTCCACTTGGCAAGTTGATTAACAGCCAATGTTTTCGTGCCAGTGCTCCTCACTAGCATCACCTGCCTTACTGTCATGGAATGCTGCAGGACTGAGCCTTGTTACTGATATACTGAGTTATGACTGGGGCTAGGGGTCTGTTTCTGGTTGATAGGGATGCTAACAGTATTTTGGGAAAATCCAACAAATAAGTAGATATTGCAACAGAAAAAAAAAAATTGATTAGACAAAGATGCTTGATAATTAAACAGAAGTTCTCTCTCTAACCCTTGGGAAATACTTTCTTGTAAATCTTCTCAGGTGCTGAGTTTTAGTGAAGATACCTTGTGGCCCTGGTACACTTCTCTATCCTATTATAGCATCTATTTTGTATGCTGAGCGCTGAGAGTAGAAAAGATGGAAACATTGTTAGATTGTCAGTTGTTTCCAATGAAGAAGTCTCTGTTTGGTGGAACTGTTTGCATTCCTGTGGTCAGTGGTATAAGGAAATACCATGTTATGAAAAATTCCCAATTGTTTCCCTAAGGGCTCTTAGAGTTGCACAATCTTTTGATGGTTTTGTTTGTTAAAAAAAGAAATTAGTTGCCAACTGTTCAGTTTGGAATTCAAAATTCTCTTAAATATTTATTAGGGCTTTGCTTTTTATACTCAAGGTTTGGATTCAAACCAGAAGTGTATTTTCCTAATATACTCTTATCAGCCGTTATAATAGGAGTAGTTGAAGAAGACTGTATTTTCATTCCAGGAGGTGTTTCTTTGGGATATCCCATCAGTTCCTTGACTATCCATCATTGTGATTACTCATAGTTTCTGGATGCAGCTCTGAAATGTTGCTTCTCTGAGCAGGAGAGAGCTAGCTCTCAGATAGCACTTTAATTCTCAAGAAGAGAAATGGTACCTCTGACAGACAAATCCTTTTGTCCTACAGGCTGACGCCCTCATTTAACATTTAATTTGTACTTGCATTTTCAATATCCTGTTAGGATTTGTGTAATATGTCTGATTTCTGACATATGCATTAATTCAGATGTATTCCAAATTTTTTTGAAGCTGCTCATATTCAATATTTATCTTGCTGCTGTCATATCTTGAGTTAAAATCCATCTCTCTTCCTAATTTATTCATTCAGTAATGTCTTTCAGTTATTATTTTCCCTGATCTGAGAGCTGGCTTTGAGTTGGTTCTTTACTGTGTGACTGTTACTCCTTTTCAGATTTTCTTTTTCCCATTCTTGATACAATCTACATCCTTTGTTACTAGGTGTATAATTTTATTTTGGTCACAGAGGCATTTAATTAATGAATAAGAGTTGAGAATATGGCCTAAACAATGCTAAGCACAGGGAAGACAACTGCTGGCCAGTGCCTGTGTCAAAGAGTTTCTTGCCTATATTCAAGGGCTGTGTAGAGTGGGATGAAAAGACCCCGATGGGTTAAGCAGAGTGAATTAGGTCATGGCACCAATGGCATAGTAGTTTCACAGTTGTGGGGTTTGTTGTTGTTGTTGTTTTGGGGGGGGGGGGGGTGTTGTTGTTGGTTTTCTTTTTTTTCTTTTTTTTTTTTTTTTTTAATAATGAGAATTTTGATTTGGGGAGAGAGGAAGAGCTTGTGAAATTGCATTGAGTGATGCTAGGGAGAAAGGACATGAAGAAGAAGAAAGGGATTGTAGCAAAGAGCTTGTGACAAAGGGCAGAAAAAAAATCTGCTCAAAAGCCTATGATGTTTGGAGTGTCACAGTTCCTGGCTTCAGCTGTTTCCCCCACTGCCTCCTTTTGCTGAGAGCTGTGGAGTCTTCAACTTCTCCAGTACCCAGAGGTGGTGAGACAGCTGAGCAAGCTGGCCATCGCTTACTTGGGGCTATGCTGGTCCCCATGGGAGTGA
Organism: Buteo buteo; assembly: GCF_964188355.1. Lineage (NCBI taxonomy): Eukaryota > Metazoa > Chordata > Aves > Accipitriformes > Accipitridae > Buteo > Buteo buteo. The sequence continues at coordinate 58,184,793 of NC_134174.1, forward strand.
GCAGTGCTGTGCAACTCCAAGGGAGCTAAAGTAGTGTTAAACACCATCATAAACGGGCATCTCTACGTTCTGCCAACCAATGCTATTGGACCCAGAGCTGACAAAATTGGAGAGAATGTGAAATTTTTGTGTCTGTGAGTGGTCTACTCATGCCCTCTAGAAACAGTAGCTGCTAGCCTGCAAGACGGGATCTCTTCTTGTGGGTGACGGCTATGCTTAAAATAGCCTATCAGGAACTTGCATAGAAATAGCATTCCCTTATCTCTAGCAGTGTGAAGTAGATGAAAAATAAACTGTACTCATGCCAAGAATAAACAGTCATGTTAAAGTGTTTAAATTCCTGATGCTGTGGAGGGCTCCTGCTCTAACACAACGTTTTGGTGCCAATATACTTCCTCCTCTTTCCCCAGTCACTGCCATTGCTTTGTATGCTCTGCCAGGGAGCAGTTGGCAGGACAGCAAAATAAGCAAATTTGCCCAAGCCCCATGCAGAGCACCTGGCTAGAGCTGATTCTGTCCCCTAAATCTGTTCTCTTGTCAGGTCTAAAATAGTTTTGTGGCTGTTTACCTGTATTAATACTGAGTATAAGTACATTGTTTATTCCTAAGCATGAACTTGCTGAAAATAATGCCATATTTGTGGCAACATATATTTCTCAAGTGAGCAAGGAACTGACTTTCTGTAACGAAGTAATTCAGGGAAAATAGACAATTTGAGCACACATGCAATAACATCTTATTTAAACCGTGGTTCTCTTGGAAGTTTTGGTTTTTTGCTTCACGGTATCATGTGACAATAATGTCTTACAGTAATTTTGTATAATTCTACTTGCCTTCTTTTTGTGGACACTGTTTTTTTGGAAGTCAATTCTTTACTGCCGAAATTCATAGAGAACATCGAATAATCCAGCCTTTAGTGATGATGGGGAATGGGATAGCCAGCCTGCTGAAATGCTGAAACTGATGAAGTATATGTAGTACAATATACTGAGAAGACCTAAACAGTAATGCTTGAGGATGCTGTATTGAAGTCATGAAAGAGTAAAAAGGAAAAGCTGGTGATGGTTGAAAGAGGCTGTTACAACCTGATGCTTAAAAATGGGTTAACAGGTTGGTGAGAAGTACTGCCTGTGCCTGATGGTAGGCTGAGCTCAGTGTTTTCACAATGCATAAAATGTCTAATTTGCGATGTATAGATCTTAAAAAAGAAAATGTAGCATATGTTTCGTATGCATGTATGAAGTCAAGGAGTCTGGCCCTCTTCCCCCAGGAAATAACTGCTTTTCCTTGTAGGAGTGGTTGAGGGGAAAGGGAAGATGATGGAAATAGATTTGTCAGGTTTGATTGAAGATAACTTGTGCTCAAAGACTGAGAAGACAAAAGGTGATAGAAGTAAACAATTGCTATTTTATTTATTCATTTTACTTTCATGTTAGAAGATGAAGGCAAGAGGAAAACCCATAGCTGCTCAGTGGTGGGAAAGGGTCAGAGCAAGGCAATTGTTTCCTTATGAACTTTGCACACCAGCAGTTGTCAACCTTCAAAGAGAGGTATTGTGTTCATTTCTCCGGCTCCCCACCCGACCGGAGCCTGCCCACTCGGCAGCGTAGCGGCTGCTCTGGAGTTTAACTTCTGCTGGGCTAGAAGAGGATTGTGGATTGTGGCTGTTATGCTCTATTTTAAAAATGCAGTAGGTAGGCTGGAATTTACTTTGGTTTGTAACTTGGTGTGCATGAGGCAAAATGGCAAAATTCCCAACGAGGCACTCTTAAATGAGACTTCCCTTTGAGATTTTTGTATATGAAAAATGCATTACAGGATAACAAATTAAAACAATTCAATGAAATATTCTGAAAAAAAGTTCAAGAAACTAAATGATGTGTTAATGCTTTCTTAAGTTTTAAATGTACACTGTATTCCAGTAATATTGCAAAGCCTACCAGGAGTCAGTAATCTTTGTTTTATTTTACAGGTCAGCTACATTACTAGAGCAAGGAGAGCTGTTGAAAAAATCAAGGTACCTAAAACATTTTGCTGTCTGAATTCTTGGCTGTGTTCTTGCTCATCATTTAGTGTAATGATTTTAAGGGAGAGGAGGGGAACTGAATTGGCAAACTGCCACTTTAGTGGTGTTTTTAAAAAGCACAGACAAAACCCACAATAATTTCAATCTTATTAATGTTGTGTAAAATACTTTTGTGGGATGAAATTGTACCTTAGCTTTGGTATGTGTGCAAGAGTCTGAACAGTACTGCATAATATTTGCTCTAAATATGTAATGGAACGTCTTATGTGTAAGGGTATTGAGGTGTCCTGCAAGTTCCAGCCACAGTGAGGTGGATATTCCCTGTTTGTACAACTGGGTACACTGGCCAGCTGATGATAAGTATCATCGAAGATGAGTGAATGTGGTGCTTGCAGCTTTGACATTTGTCACAGTAATTAGCAGACTTCAGCACTTTATTTAACCGTTACATGTACAGTTCGTAAGGATGCAAAAGGAGGAGTATGAAGACAGCAAAACCTGAGCAGTAGCCTATATTTCACAAGTGAGGAACTGTGGTTTTTTTCATACCTTTTTCAGACACTTCTGACTATTATGTCTTACAAGTCTTACTGTGGTATAGCTAGTGTATATTGTATTGTAGCCTTTGTTTTTATAAAAGGCAGCAAACATTCTTGCAGTGCAGCCTTTTCGGGATTTCAGTGCCTAATCTCTCATCTGAAGTATTTTTTTTTCTACTGGTGTTTTCTATAGCTCCCCAGTCCTTCATTAAAATAAGACAGTGTTACAACTTACATTTTCATGCCTGTTATGTAACTAAAAAGACTATATTAAAATAATCCTGTTGCTAACACCTGGCTAGGATTCTTTTGGGGTAACTTTTTTTTTGTGTTGGATAAAATTTTTCTCCTTTATTTGCTGTGAAATATTGCCTGTGAAATGCTACACGTACCTTGTAAATGCAATGCTATGAGGCAGAGGCAAGGAAGGAGTCAAAACGTTATCTCTTTATCAAAATGTAAAGAAAATGGCTTTTATTAATAAAGCTTAGTGCATACTTCTGTGCACTTCAAATTGAATAGTGCTAAGCTGCCTTCTTCCACTAAGAGTGCATGAAATTGTTACTTGTGAGTGATGTAGTGAACTCTAGAGTTTTCTGCCCTGTGGAGTTAATGATAAGTTTGCATATTTTTAGCTGTGTAGGTTGCTCATGCAACACATGCAAAAGCAGTTTGCTACAGATAAGAGTACAGTTTATATAGAACTAACCTCTCAAATTTCTACTTTTAATACAGACTGGTTATATCAAGCATCTATCTTTGTGATTGAGGAAATTTAACGGATGTTTTCTTTTTGTTTGGTGTCTTCAAGAGCGTGGGAATTTAAAAGAAAGGGCAGAGCAATTTACAGTGCTGGTAAAAACGAAATGTGTCTAGTTCTGGACCTGCTGGTGGATAATTACGCTTACATTGCAGGTGATGCAGAACTCCTCAGGTTAGTTGTTTGTACAGAATTGAAAATACAGGAGAGAAATCCTGTCCCAGAGCGAAACAGTGGTATTGGCAGTGACGTGTTCATTGATAATGCCTTTTATTTCAAGAAACAGAGTAATTTCTTGGTCCTTTGACTTTTGCTTTAAGATCATTCACGCAATCGCTTCCACCTTTATATTGAGGTCTTCTGTGATGCTTGGGGTGTTAAAAATACAAGTTGTTTTCCTGAGATCTTGGGAGATGCACTGCTGTATATGGAGCCCCAGCGTGGCTGCGTTCCCTTCGGTGCTGGACTAGCCTCTCCTGCAGGCTCCTGGTAAGATGAGAAGCTGGCAAAAAGCATAAAAAGGAATTAATGTGTGGCTGGAAAAAAGATATAAGGGAGTCCAGACTTTTTATCTGGCGTCTCTAGTGCTGAAGGAGAGGTTTCTATCTCTTTGCCCAATTTAGACAAGAGATTTTACTCCAGACATTTTTTTGCCCCTCACTGTGCAAAACCTGTCAGATCCTTTTCCTGACACTTTCTCCCCCGTCAGTCCCTCAGAAAGACTTCAAAAGAGATTTTTCCCTATTGCAAAAGGAACCAGACATGGCCTTTCTTACTCACCCTGCATTTGAAGCATTGATAAGTAACATGTGGCTGGCTCCAAACTGCAGACTTTCCCAGCCATTTAAGAAAACACTGTTAATAGTTAAGTTTTAAAAGAAACTATAGGATTGTTCTTCCTTCGTTGTAATTGCTCTTTTGTGTAATATGTCCCAAGAGTTTTGATTGTCTTCTCTCTGAAGCAGTCAGAATTCACTACTGTCTTTCTGATTAATGCATATTGAAAAGAAATGTCAAATTTTAAAAATTTTTCCATCTGGGAAGGGTTTCTTTATTCATAATCTGTCATGCTGTTCAAGCTGTAGCTTTTTTCTTCAATGCCTTTGGATCATCACTGCTTGGAACATTTTTTCAGGAGTGCCCTAGCAGAAAGAAAAATATTATTTTTTTAAAACTTGAGACTGAGTAAGAGGAGCCTGGAATCTAAATCCACTGTCTTGTGTAATTGTTTAAACCTGCTACGCAGTTTGGCGAAGGTATGAACTGAGAGGTCTTTTCCATAAAATGTAGCTGGGGCTTCATCTTCAAAGACAGGGTATGCCTGAGGACAGCCTCTGGTCCTTTTAATAAGAGTAGAGCTCACTTGAAAGGCAAGGCTGCAGATGAAGAAGAATGTAACCTGGGGGTTTATGAGCTTATTCAATAACTCCAATCTGGTGCATCGCATTATAACGATGGGATAACGTGGTAAAACGACTGCCTTTTTATTTCCTGCTCTAAGGAACAGTCTAAAAGCAAGTGGTACAAAAATACAGTAAGATGAAAGATTAGTCTAAATCTGTGTTCAAATTTATCACCTGAATTGATTTTTCTTAAAAAATAACCCAAGCTCTCCCTGAAATACAGAGAGGCTGGATGCATTACCCCCAACCATTTAACCTGGTTAAATAAAATTGTATTGGCTCTTAGCTGTTTGGCAAGCTGCGTTCCCTTCAGCTTCTGTTGTCCCACATGGTTCATGTGAGGAGGGCTCAGACCTTGAACTGTTAAAACATTCAAGGGACCTGTTGGGGCCATTTTCTGAAACGATCTCACAAAACTCTACTTTAAGATTCAGCAAGTTTGTAAAGTTGATTTTCTTCTTTTTTAAATGCTTTTTTAATGCCTTTCTCTGATATGAAGCACATTTCTATGCCCCAGTTACTCATTTTGCTAGAAATTAGACTTTTAAAATCCCCTTATACATAGTACTAAGGAAGAGGTCAAGGTAGGGCAGAGTAGGACAGTTACCAAAGCATTTTTGCACATTACCAATGTAGAGTTGACGAAAATTTGTCTCTACCCTACTTAAAGTGTTAGTCCTTAGTGTCCCATTCCCTGTCACATGCACACACACAGGGAACGGGGGCATACCTGTTTTGCAGGATGACTGTAGCAGCACTGGTAAAGGTCATGTTTCTAACCAGGCTGCTTGGTGCTTTTGAGCCCCTGGGCTTTCTAAGCCTAGAGAGAGGCTAGATGTTTTTTGTGAGACTATTTTAAGCATGCTCTCGAGTGTTTTTTGTTTGTTTGTTTTTTTCTCCCCAATGCATCTTTCAACACATCTGTCTCCATTTTCCTACCAGCCCTTACCCTTCCAGTCCAGCAAGGGGGAATTGGGATTAACATTGGCTTGAAATCTGTTTAGGCACACCCCTTAGTAGGCTTGAGCAAGGGAAACTGTTTAGTAAGTGTTTGCTCCTGCATATATAACATTTCATGCAAATGTGGAAAGATCATATTCTCTCTTCTATCAGTTACCAGCCCTGACAGAACCATACTTTAGCATCCTAGAGGCCTGGGATCCTCCTGTTAAATGTGACTTTACTGTCCCCTCTGAGCCTCATGGTCAGGGTGAACTTTCTTATCTTGGTCAGATTTTTAATTGGGGCCATTTAAGTCACCCAGGTGGAGCTCTTCAAATATTGGTGACTCTAGATAATCCTGTCTGCATGAATGATGAAGCAGAATATGTGATCCAAGTGTATTTCTGACTTAAATGCCTGTTTCCAGTAAATACTCATAAAAAGAAGTTGGTCTTGCAGTCTGATAACAAAAACAAAATTAAACACACAGTTGGGCTCATGCACATTTCATAAGAACATGTAATCTGATACCTTGTTCTCTACAGTGAAGCAGTTTGAAGCTTTTTTTTGTTCCTAGCGTGAGAAGTTTCAGTGCAGAAAAGTTTGAGTCTTTGACTTAATCTTCTCACTAAATATTTGTAGTTGCAGGCTGTAATATTTGTTCATACTGTATCTGCACTCTGCGTTTTTCTCATTCAGATTAGAAAAAGATAAGTACATTCATTATGAAGACAATTGTATTTTTCTGGAGACCTTCATTTGTTGAACTCTTTCTTTCTTGTTGAGGTTGAAGAAACTTTCTGGAACTCTGTTTCTGTTGCCTGGTCTTAGCCTTGTCCTGTACTGGACGTGACGACAGTGCTGTATCTCCTCCACCTCTCTAGCTTTCCCTGCTGGTGGTAGTGCTCACACTGAACTGAGTTGTTCACTGTGACCACTTGCATCAAAGCACTGGAGCTCTGCCCAGACACTCATAAACAAATGAAATACAGTGTGGAATATATATTGTGCAAGCTAAAGTAATCAGAGAATATAAAAAAAAGACAAAAGGAGATCTTGTTCAATGTTTCTACAGTTGTTGCCTTTCTCCTGAAAAAGCACTTGCTTTGTGTGTAGCTCCTGTTGCTTTATTACACATGTGAAAGGGTTGTGTGGTTGTTGATTGTGGTTTTAATTATTTTAAAAACACCATAATTTTCAACATTGCCATTACAGAATAGAACCTATTCCTCTGTATTCTCAGCACCAAGCTGATGATTGTCTTGTCTCAAAAGAGCCAAAACAAAAGTTTCTCTGGCATGATCAGACTAAGCTTTTGCACTTGCACTGCTTCTCTTACTGTGATGGAAAGCTGGAGGAGGAGAGCTTAGTAGTTGAGGATGAAGAAGCTTTTAAAGTAGAACAGCAAAACACCACCCTAGGATACTTTCAGAATTACTGCTACTTCTGTGATCCATAGTAGCAAGGAAGGCTTATCCAAATTCACGCAGCCTTTCAAAATGTGAATAGGGTGCTTGAAGCAAAGATCCTGCTTCCTCAGGCATGCTGCTAATCCTTGGGTTTGTGCAGAATTTCTGTAGATATTACTTCTGTTGTGAATTTATGAAAAAGACATTCAGGCTTTCCCAGCCAGCCTATCTTTTGAAGGCATTATTTTAATTATGTTAAAATCCTGAATTGTTGGTGCTGCTCTTCCCCCCGCCTCCTTTTTTTTTTTTTTCTTTTTTTTTTTTCCCCCCCATGAGTGCCTGGAACATGCTGAAGAATGTTGGATTGCTCTTCACTGTTTTCCCTTTCCTTTTCCGATGCCCCTATCGTGGAAACGGTTTGCTGGCAGCAGATAAGTTTCTGTATCTCATTCCCTGTCAAATTCTTCAGTCTGTGTGATAAAGCAGTTTCATGTGAGGCAGGAGGAGGAAGAGGACAGCATTCGTGTAAAGTCTCTGATTACAGCAGGGGTCAGCGGAGCTTGGTGGGCATGTCCAGAAGGAATTGTAGGGAGTGGGTGCTGCTGAGCGTGGGAGCTGTGACTTGTCCCTTTTCAATTGACACAAGAAGCAAAGGTCATAGTACGAAATGTGTTATCAAATCCTGTTAATTATGAATTAATGAAAAACAGCTCTGCTAAGAAAAAGTTGATATAATTATTCAGAGCTTGTGACATGGTGATCAGATTTCAGCTCTTTCTGTGTGATGCTGGAATTAAAGCTGAAAATGCTGATTGAAACTGCAGACTGGCATATTTTAAATCAGTAAGCTCATAACTACAAGAGAACATATCTAGCTTAAAATTAAATACCATTTCCAAAAGGCAAAATCATTCTATTTTGCTAGCATTATAACTATTAACAAAATGGATTTAAATGTGTCAGCCTATCTCTAACACCATTGTACTTAATTTTTTAAATTGCTCCTTAGCTTAGGAGTAAGTCTGTCCCTGATAGTTTAAAAGTGGTAAATCTCTGTGAGCATTAAAAAAATGTAGCTGGACTTGTATCAGCTCATCACTGTGACTTTACAGTGGAGATTGTTGGGTTTTCATCCAGCCTAGTCTGGTTTGGCTTTATTCATGAGCTGAGTGGAGTGAATGAGGAATAAGTGTTTAAAAATTGAACTTTTTCCAAAGTAGTTATAGGCCTTAAAACTCTCTCCCACTCAATACTGATTTAATAATTTCAACAACAGCCTGTGTTTTTAGGATTTCTTTTTTCCCCTTCACTCTTTGAACTGTATTCAGTAATGATGACCTCCTTAGCAAATGTTGATATTTAGAAAGTCAGTTTAATAAACATAGAGCTTTTTGTTTCCCCTCTGCTGAAGCTGGATTTACTTCTTAATAGTTTAGTTGTAGTAACATGAGGGGTTTCTCTGTCTGCTAATGACCAGTGACTCTTCATAGAAAAGGATCTGTTAAATGTGGAACTAGTTTTAAGATTTGGCTTAGTTGTGTACCTTGGCACATCAGGTTAAAACAATTTCAGTTGAGTTATTTGCAGCTGACGCTGTCTTGATTCTGTTCCTTCTATAGGGCTTATGCTGTTAACTGAGACTTTCCAACACTACAGTCTCCGCTGGTTATCAGTGTGGAGTGCTAGCAAACAAACATGATTTGTGTTGTGTCATCTTTAGGCTGAGGAGAGTCTTGGTTGAAGGGGATGGCAGTAAAAAAATCTCTAACGTAGTGGGAGTGCAAATCTGATTTCTTTATGCTCTGCATTCAGGAACTGTTTTCAGTGGTCAACAGTTGCTGCTATTGCCTAGTGTCTACACCTTAACGCAGAGATATGTAGGGTTTCATGTCAAATGGTTCAGTTTAAGCTTGTCTGTACAAGTAATTGGAGTAACCTATAATTAGTTCTCTTAAATTTAACTTCAATTTATCCATGTTTCTGGATTAACAGTAGTGCAACTACACAAATCAGTGAGTGATGATTGCTGAATCAAATGTGTTTATTCTCAGCTTGCAAGGATGGCAATAGACCATTTATCCTTGACACAGGCTGTAACTTAAGATCAGGTTAGTTCTTCTAATGAGCTAAAGCAGTCAAACCCCCAAATATTACAATTCTGCATTCTGTTTGCAGTTTTTGAATATGTGTTCCTTAAAACAAAACAAAACAAAAACAAACCTCCAAACAAACAAAAAACTATGAAACATATTGTAATTCCAAGAGTTCCAATCCTAGTTATAATACATTGAATGAATCGCCTTGATGTTTGGAGCAGTAACCTGCTACCATAGAGGTATGGAAGGAGGTAATTTCATGAGTGTTTTCAAAGGAGGAAGCCTGTTAATACCAGTCTCAAATTTGTAGAAAGCAGTGACTTCAGAAAGCATCAGTGTCGCTTTCAGTACTTTGGCATATGGGGTCTGGGATAGCAAAGCTGGTTCTTACCTGGCTCCCAGTAAGTATGTTTGTATGGTTGAACTGCAAGTTCACTGGTAACATCTGAGCTGGGGAACTGAACACTGTGGTTCCCATGCCACCCTTCTGCCTTTGCCAGTCATAAAAGTGAGAATGCTTGTTATAAGGAAGTTGAAGCTTGCAGGTAGTAGAGCGGCTCTTTAAAGACTGTGAAATAGAAGTTGGATAAAATATATACCATCTATCAAAGACTTCCAGCTTTTTTTTTTGTTGTTGCTGCTATGTTTTCTTTTTGAGAAGTAAAGAGAGTTATATAGCAGAGTTAAGGAATCTCTTGGAAACAAGGAGACATCTTTCAAAGTTGAATTTTTTTCCAAAGAAAATAGAAAGGAGGAAAAAAACCCCCAACCTCCTTGCAAATTAAATTTTAAAGTATAATAAGTTTGGCCAAAAGATACTCTGAGAAACAATTTGCTAAAGATATGAGAGCCTACAATAAATCATTTAAATTGAATCATTTCAAGTAAATCAGAAATGGACATCGTGCCAGACAGACTGGAGAGCTAATAGATGAATGAAGTGTAAAAGAAGTGCTCAGCGAAGATAAAGCACAGAATGAAAGCTAAATCATTTGTATCCATGTTGACTTTCCTGAGAGATTTTAATGCAGGAACTTCACTTTGTAGGGGATATTTTGGGAATTGGACTCAAATTGAAATGTTGATAGAAAAAATTTTTAGAACTTAAAAAAAAAAAAAAGAAAGAAAAAGTAGCAAATTGCCAGGAGTAGATAACATTTGCCCAAGAGATCTGAAGGTAACTGCATGGGACAAGGCTGATCTGGCAACTGTAATCTGTTACTTAAAATTGTAGCAGGTTCAGAGGCAGGAAAATAGGCAAACGCAATTTCAAGATATTAAAAGCATTCCAGAAATAGTCAGCGTACCACAGACCAGCAGGTCTGTACAGGCAAGTTGGTATGTTTCATTAGGAACAAAGACCACAGAATTGGTAAACATGTGGGCATATATAATTTATCTCATGACTTGAGAAAAGTGCACATGTACATTTCAAATAAGTGGTCTTTAGGCTCATGGTGGGACACGCAGTAAATTGGGTCTGTTCTTTTTCCTCTCCTTCAACTTGCAGACTTGAAACTGCCAGTGGTGTCAAATGCAAAAAAAAAATCATTTGTTCTGTAATCATATAACTTTGTCAAAGATATACTTATTTAATAACCAGAAACCGTATAATATACCACAATGTAACTTTTTGTTAAGTTAGATGGATGTCAATAAATAATTGGATCATAAGAAATAGTGGACTGAAATTGACCATATTGTGTTAAGTGCACTAAATGACCTGTATATAGTCAAAATCTGTGACTGCCGACCTGTGCTAATTTAGATGTGAATGTTCAGTTTTGGTCAAGTTCTGGCCACAAGATGTAGGTGAAGCATAGTTTGTGGTGAATATGGCATCATCAGTAAGTAGACTACTATGAAATCTGCCAAATCTGAATTTTCTCCTGCCTTCATACGTGACTCATGACTGGCACATATCAGACTGGATGTGCGTGACTTTTTTTTTTTTTTTTTTGCATTGCTGATAACACACACTTCTTGATAAGATGATACAAAATGAGTAAGGTATAGTGTCATCCTGGCATCAGATATAAGGGTTCAGGAACAAAGATTCTTTGGACTAATAGTGGCTTCATGCAAGTTATTTCATGGGTAGAGCCTCTTTAAGGTGCCTAACTTTGCATGCAGACTGAATATGTTTTAAGTTTCTTCAGTGTAAAAAGTTTGCACTGGAATTAATCAGTTTTTTCCTGGTAGTTCATCATAAGTATATGAATTCATGAGCTGAAAGAGGAAATGGGCATTTTATGAACTTCACTTTCTCTGCAAAAGAGTAAAATACCTGATTAAAATAAAGAGCTGTTTGATACACTTGTTTCAATGACATCGCCCTTGAAAGGAGTAAGCAGTTACACAAAGCAATAAGGCTGTGTGCTGTGAGGATTTTTTCAGCTACTTATCCTAAGCAGGAAGAACTTGTATCTCACCAATTGTGTATAAAGTTGCTGATGACCTCTGGATGTTTGAAAAGCTAAGTAACTGTGGAAAAAACCCCCTTAATACTGATTCATATAAAAATTGTAATACCTTGGTGAAGTGGCTTTACAGTGAAACATACACTAGATCAGCCGAAAGGCCTTCTCCTACATCTGTCAGCTGTATACCAATTTGGTACCAAGGAATCATAAAATGAGGAAAGGTTACCAAAGAGGTCAGGTTACTTCTACGGAAGCATTGTCTTTGACCAAATCTGTCCTTCAGGCTTTGGGGAGATACACTGTAGATAAATTTATTCTATTCTCTTTAAAGCATAAACCACCAAGTTTGCATTGTTACTTTGTGCATGTTGTGTCATATGGAAGAAAGCATATGTTTGTAGGTGGGTACTGATAAGCTTGCATGATTTAGGAAAGTATTCAAAAATCCTTTCATCTTCACTGTAACTTACAATGTTGCATGTTTGCCATGAATCGTGCCAATTCAACCCCAGATCATCTAGCTGCCATATAAGGAGGTGAGCTTAAATTAGCTTTTACCAAATACGCTTCAGTGCAATACGTTTAATATATTTCACTGCAGTAAACTGTATTGCAGTGAGTATAGCAAGGCATTTGTAGCGGGCTTATGGATGCGAGGGGTTTGTTGCTTTAAGTCAACTTTCAACATGGACTGTTAAAGTATTTCTAGTGTAAAGGAGTACTTTGCTTATTTTCATGTCATGCTAACATTGAAATGTAAAGACTTTAGTACCACGTTGATGTCCAGAAGTGTGAGTTGTGTAATGCATTTGCTAAATTTTTCGTTCATTTTTCTTTCTTGATAGCAATAATAAAATACAGAAGACAGTCTTCGAGATGTACGCTAGCTTTAAGCATTTACTGGGAGTGGCAGGGAAAGCATTATCGTTGCTTTAAAAATCTTTTATGGAACTTGTTAAACATCGTTTTCTCAAACTTATATGTCCATGGAGACTACTATAAAGCAAACATTTTCCTGATCAAGTAAGCTTGTATTTTGATCACAAACCCAATAAAATTTAAATGAACTACATTTCCCCTGTTCCTCCTCCCCTCACTTTTCCTCCCACTCTATTCCCTGCATGTTGACCTTTTTTTAATTTGTATTTTTTAAGGAATCAGACATGTATTTTCACTTAACATTTGTTATGTTAGCAGCTCCTGGACTTGGTATTCTGAAAGCTTGTTTGTGCCTGGTGACATTTTCTCACAGCATATTTTAGTCTACAGTCACACTACTGTTGCCAGATCTTGGTATTTGCTTGGTAGCACTAGATACTCATTTTATACTGTGTTGTATTGCAATGCAGAAAATTAGTATGTAATATGGCTTGTTGACTGGAGCAATGTAAAAGACCCCTTTGCCTCTGAAGTTAGTGAGATGCGTAGAAAGCACCTGTCGTGCTATGTGAATTGCAAGAACTTAATGAGTAGGCTCTTTTTTTTAAATGTACCATTTGCTGGGTTTTTCCCCCTTGGTATTCAAAATAGCTAAGTGATCTCTTATGTGTTTCCTCAGTCTTGCACGTAGCTTGCTAGTGTTTTAGAGCAGTATGCATCTTGCATAACTTGAGATGTCTGCAATATGGATGTCTACTTGTGAATTATATGCCTCTGTTGTAATCACTGTAAGTACACAGTGCAGCCAGTGAAGTCTAGTAAACGACTCACTTCATCCTAGAGGGAGACTTTAATTAGACAATGAATTAAAATGTTATGTAAATATCTAAAGTTAGGTAAAAAGAATTGTGGTCTAGGACCTAATGAATTCATGAATACAAATATTGAACATGAAGATGTTAACTTTCAGTAGTTCGAAGATGTTAACTTTCAGTAGTTCGAAGATGTTAACTTTCAGTAGTTCGAAGATGTTAACTTTCAGTAGTTCGAAGATGTTAACTTTCAGTAGTTCGAAGATGTTAACTTTCAGTAGTTCGAAGATGTTAACTTTCAGTAGTTCGAAGATGTTAACTTTCAGTAGTTCGAAGATGTTAACTTTCAGTAGTTCGAAGATGTTAACTTTCAGTAGTTCGAAGATGTTAACTTTCAGTAGTTTGAAGATGTTAACTTTCAGTAGTTCGAAGATGTTAACTTTCAGTAGTTCGAAGATGTTAACTTTCAGTAGTTCATACATAGTATGAATGATAAACGAAAACTATTACTTCAGGACTTAGGAATTTTCCTTTCACACTGGGAACTTTGAGACATTGAGCAACTTTGTTCCTGATTCAAATTCCAGAGAGAGAAAAATCATCCCAAGTGACTCACAAATTATTTAATGATAAAGCATGAACTTCTCGTGCAAGTTCAGATGGGTACTGTTTATCCTTAACCATTATGTAATGTAAGTATTTCTAGGCACTATCAAGCACCTTCCATATTTCAGTAATTATTCCAACGTAAGTGATATGTATTGCCTATTCATTCATGTGGGCACTTTCTCGGCATGTGCAAATGCAACTTCCTCATGTTACGGCTGAATGTGAAAACTAGGGATTTTCTAAATCCCTTTTGCATTCTTTTTGTGTGAAATTCTTTGCTGTGTAGCAAATCTGAGAGCTATGCACCACGTAAAACTTCACTACTACTCACGCGTAAGTCTATTTTGGGATGTAAGTGGTACGCAGGCTTGGTAGTCCTCTCTGCATCTGAATTTTAGCCTTAGTCACTTAAATTTATTTCCAGCTTGAAGCATCATGCCTAAATTTAAATGGTAAATCCTTAAGAGCAGAAGAATTGTGGTATTTACTTCTGGGACACATCTTCCATGCTTTTAAGCAATGCATAGATCATGGATAGGTTTGCTGCACAAGAAAGAATTTTGCTCTGGAAAAGAAAAAGTAAAAAGAGAAGACACTAGTCAATGAACAGTTGTGTTTTATGAGCCATTTGGCATACATACACCTGCAAGATTCACTTGAACATTTTCTATTTGTGGTGCTCAGCTGAGTTTTACTGATGTAAAACTTAGTCTGTTGCCACTTTTTAACGTTGTATCAATATTTTCACAGCCTTCTATCAAACTGTTGCTGAAAACAGCCTGAGAAACAATTTTGAAATCAATAACTACTGTTTTAGTGTGGTAAGAGTCATTTTTAAGCTACATAATTTCTTAAAGCAGCTACAGCACTGTCACCATCCCCTAGTTTGCTGAAATACCTTAGATTTTGAGGTAGGTTTAATAAAGCCTTTAATCTTTCTGGGATTTTTAGATTAAAATCTTCTCTGTGTTTTGCTGTTTAAGTATAGTTTTGCCTTGTATTGCCCAATATTTGGAAAAGTAATAAGTAATATATATTATTATTATTTATATTTCACACTTCATGTGAAAAGAACTAACAGTCTTGGAGAGCTGGCCTATGTGCCTTGGAGGTCTTGGCATTTGCTCAGTACAACTGTTGCTGTGTGCCCTTGCTTCCACCTCCTTCCGCCCGTGCCTTCTTCCCCAACATAAAACTGGATTAATCACATACAGAAACTTTCTGTGTATGTTTCTAATACGTGAGAAAGTGAGGTTTTGCTGTGGCTGACAGTAAGCAATGTAAGAAATCATCCCCCGATGGATTTGCCTGATGTTGGGCAGCTAAAAGTGAAATTACAGGAAGAATGATGAGTTTGGTTCTTGCTTTCTAGCAGTAGTGGAACTATCCCTGCAACAATATAGTGAGATTACTTGCTGTCTAAAGTGTGCTATACTTTTGATTTTAAAAAAAATGTGCTGCTTCTGTTTACCCATAACTAAGTCATTGGTTCCAAGGGAGTAAAAAGTATTTTAAGCCATTCATACAAGTTCATACTTTCCAGTCAGCCATAGGATTTGGATTTACTTTCCTTGGGAAACTGTAAATTACTGGAAGTGCTCTGCTTTTAGTATTTTCCCAGTGATAACACTGCATACTTGTGTAAGTGTTTGAGATGATACCAGTCTTCCTGAAGCAGGGGTCTAAACTTCAGATATCCATATTTTGAAAAGTAATGTTTAAATATTTCATCAGGGGTTCTTTTGCTAAAAGAATATTGTTCTCATATTTGTTTCATTACTGTATGGACACAATATCACAGTCTTATTTCTGCAGAGTGTTTTTCTTTTCGCTCACTGGGACACAAGTTTTACCAGACGCAATTTAGTCAGCAAAATATGCAAGATGGTACTTCAGCGTGCCTTTCTGTAAAGGGAATAGCCCTTCAGTAGTTATTTCTTACCTTAGGTACTGATCTTGAAATTGTCAGGTGCAAATATTTTCTTGTTAGTGTTGTTCTTCTGAATATGTGTGCAATTTGAGTTGTTGCCACAGGCTAAGTGGTCCAGCAAATCAAAAGGTGACGTGCTGTTACTAAAGATCGAAGGAGTTCTTTTTAACTGGTGGTATTGGAG
Organism: Buteo buteo; assembly: GCF_964188355.1. Taxonomy (NCBI): domain Eukaryota; kingdom Metazoa; phylum Chordata; class Aves; order Accipitriformes; family Accipitridae; genus Buteo; species Buteo buteo. The sequence continues at coordinate 58,200,805 of NC_134174.1, forward strand.
CTGAAGAAAAAATGCCACTAATATATATTAGAAGAGTCTTGCTCTGTGTGGCTTTACCCAGCAATAAGGAATCCATATGGATAATTTGGAATTTTTAAATGGGGGCTGGCTTGGGTTAAGGGAGGAAAAAATACATGTTGTGTTTGGTTTTTTAAATATGCTAGAGGAAAAAGGTGAACTGTGCAGGTAGCCTGGTGAGTTTATTCCAGAGTGGGATGAAATTTCCAGGCACTCGGCAGGGCGGGGTTTGTAGATGTTACTGGTAGCATCTTCCTTTTATATACTTGTGCCTTTCCTGAAATCCCAGGGGTGGCATGAGGGGATTTTATTCGTAGGAAAGACTCTAAAGGGCTGAATTCTGCCTTAAGTTCTGGGGCTTCAGGGCTGCAAGCATTGGTAAGATTATTTACCAATAAGTAGTAATTACTTACCAGTAAGTCTTTCTTACTCTAGTATAGATGGAGCCAAGTCTCCAGCAACTTCATTGTAAAAGCACTGATCCCAAGTAAAAGTAACAGCTTTTGTGACGTGCCCCCAAATCTACCTGTTTGGCATCAGCCAAGGTAAAAACAGCTTGGCAGAGCTCATGTACACACGTGGATTTCTGAGGCTGTCCCACCTTGTCTCTGCCAGTAAGTGACAGTTGTGTCCATCCTGTGTGCTGAGCCTGACTTTTGCCGGCAGCTCCCCATTCCCATTCCCCCCCTCCCACCGCCCTCTCCCCCAGATAACTTTATTCTCATAACACAGAAACACAGCGCTCTGGTCTGGATTTCATTTCTTCTTCAGCTCTGTGCAATCTTGTGCGCATTCCTAATGCGTTACCAGCAGCCTGCTTCTCTGAAAGCACCGTATCAGTTTTCAGTGGCAAAAGCTCGGAGAGGAAACAGGCCGGTTCCTCCATGCGCAAACAGCTGGGCAGTTGTGGATGGAATTAATTGCTGATATACACTGGCTGTGTTTTTCTTCTCTTGTCATTTCCTTTGCAGCTGTGAAAGGCAAGTTTTTTAGGCTTTGAAAACAGCACAGACCTTCTTAGCAGTAGTGATGCAAAAGTACTGAAATATGTACGCTTATTAGGATTTGCATACAAAATAAAACCTCTGCTAAGCTGTTAACATCCAGCACCGTTGACATTGTTATTCAAATTCCAACTGCACCTTCCAAAAGTAACTTCTGACTTTGGATTTCCACCTTGAAAAAATCTGTTAGGGCAGATTTGGCTTTCTGAAAGCAACAGTCAGTATTTTCTGAAAATAGGAGTCTGAAGTTGAGCGTTGAAAGTAATCTGTTCTGAAAATGATTGTCTTCCATCTGTAGTCTTGGAGCTATTATATTAAATGGACTGATGCTGCTTTAGCCAAATGTGAAACAGTCAAGTTGCTGAAAGTCATATTCCAGGCCAGCAGTTATGGGAAATTTATCACGGGGTTGGAAAATACACATGTTATCAACAGGGCTGCATGTCTACTTTGAGGCTTCACCCAGCCCATAACAATGCAAAAACAAACCGCCCATCACAAATCAAAAAATGCTGTCAAAAGTAAATTCTGAGCACTAATGGTGTCAGAAGCTGCAGTGTGCTGGGTTTAGTTGTAAAAATCGGTGGAAAAATATGTAGTATCTATTGTTGAAGATAATATTTTGTTAGCTTCCACCCTGTAAGTCCCACAGATATTTTCCCCTTGTTTATTAAACTGTTCTAAATGCACTTTTGTTTTATGGAATTGTTACACCACCCCTACTAGCAGGCTTATGCTGCCATGCAATTTACTCAGGGGAGTATCTATAAGCTCTTTTGCCAAAATAACTACAACTACCTTAGGGATTTTACTGATACACGGTAATTGCATATTGCATACTTATAAATCGTCTGATATGTTGAATGGATTGTTTATTTAAACAAATGCTAGAGAAAGCTTTTGTTGTTTTAAGACCTGGTCCTAATAACTAAATAAATGAAGTTGTACAAATATGCTGAAAATGTCCCCACCAGCTTGTATTGTGCAATTACTTCTACCACAAGATGAGTATTTCAAAGGTCCCACTGAAACCAGGGCTGTTATTTGTGGTAAGAAATACTGTGCAGAGTGAGGAAGGGTTGACAGAACAAGATCTTAAAAAAAAGACCCCCAACACAACTCTGGAAAGGAGCCAGGCTTTCAGTGACGGCACCTGCATCAGCCAAACTCTTGCAGAGACTGCTGCAGAGATCTGTGTGACTGTACTTGCAGCAATTACAAAGGAGTGCATCCTAGCTTAGCCTTTCATGCAAGGGATTTCCGCTGCGAACTTGCATCTGTCATGGCTAGTAGCGCGCAAGGAGACAGACACCAAACCAAGCCTGGCTCACATGGCACGCAGGAAGTTCAGCTGTAGTAACTCAACTGTAAATCTGAGCCAGAGAGTCAAGTATGCTTGTACCGTAGCTGTTACTTCAAAGAATAAAAGCTGCCTCATTCAAAGGCTCCTAGTTTTTATAGCTATACAGAAGTTAACTATCACATAAGTCGTATGTTATACATATGTATGTATGTGTGTATATCTATGTATGTTCATACTTTATTTTAAATATACATGTATCATAAGCACCCTGTCCTGTATATGCCATGCTAAGTACTTTTTTGGCAGGTAACGGAAGTTATGGAAACAATTAAAATTCCTATGCAACATTGGATTACTTATTTGTTTGGAAGAGTGAGTGATGTTTGGGGTAGGAAAAAAAGGCAGATCTGTACTTTAAAACAAGAGTGTAAAAGCTTTCTGGAGTGTTTTTATCAGAAGGTAGGTCTTTTTGTCAATCTGTGTTTTGACAGAAAGGACTGAATATCAGGAATACAGTTCTGGGTTTTGTACTCTGGTGTATCTTATTAGTAAATATTTAAGAAATGATAGAGCTGCAGTTGTTTTTATGGCCCATAACCAGCTGTGTCCATTTCAAGGCACTAAACAATGTATGAGAACAGCGCTCGGTAGCGCAAGAAGTTGTTAAAGTTTAGAAACTTTAAAGCTTTCTGCTCTGACTTCTTGTTAGTTCCTAATTCACTTTAATCTAGTGCCTGTCTGACCAAGAGATTAAAAGTAGCAAAAAAACCCACCCAGTTTTTAAGAACTGATATAGTAGCTGCGCAATTTAATTTCATCCAACAGTGAAAATCTTGATCCAGAGAGTCTGCAGCTGCATTTTCCTATGGGTTATGTGACAGGCTGGTGGCATGATTTGCTTTGCAAACCTGTAAATGAGTTTGTGTTTCTTGTAGCTGTGGTTTCTTTCTCCACCCTTTTCTCATGAATAAACTTGAAAAATATTTAGGGCAAGATTTCTCTGGACTCGCCACATCTGATGGTATCTTTTTCAGCTATGGTCTTTGTATATATGTACTTCTAAAACAATTGGGAGGTGTGGTGCAATGTGCTTCCTTGGAGGGAGGAACACTGTTAGTAAAGATTACTAATTCTGTGAGAAGAGTCAACTGCACAAAATGCTAATACTGTAGCTGGGAGGAGTCTGTGGCTTTGGTTCTTAACTCCTTTGGGTTTTGTCAGTGACTTGGAGCAGAGAAGTGTTTGGTCAGTTATGGTGAAACATTGAAAAAATTTTAATCTTCCTGACAACTACATATCTTAACATACTAAAAAGTTCAACGTCTTAATCAACCACCTGACTTACTACATGAAGTAATTACATGTAATTAATAAATATTTCAAATTGTTCTGTGTGTGACTTACAAGCTATAGTTGACTAATCAAATACACAATTTGGCAGTACTAAAGCTCGAGACATCGTTGCATGAACTTTGTGTAAGAGTGGGTTCATTCAATAAAAAAATAAAAGCAGCATTTAAAGAGCCTTTTATTCCTGTCATAAAGATGCTTTGTGCTATTGCCGTTGTGTATTTGACAGAACGGTTGGGGATGGATGCTGCAGAAAGTTGTCTTGTATTTTGATTGTCTTCTATCTGAGACTTGGGTGATTTTTATCTTCAGTGTCGTGACATGATTGGTGAGTTAAAATTTCTGTGTTTGAATGGGGTTTTCCAGTGTAGTTAGTATCTCTGTAATCCATAAATCAGTTACTCCGTTTGCCTTAGTTGTTCTGCATATTACTTTTTGGTGGTTTTTTTTAGGAAATGTGATCTGATTTTGCTTCTGCTTAAGTCAAGGAGAACACCAGCCTCAGTAGGACTGGGCTCTGGGGTTTGAGTATATGCTGGCAGTTAAAGTGAGCGCAGCCGCATCGGGCACAGGGCTGATTCTGCTGTGGTGCAGTGCCATGATTTGCTGTACTGGCCTTTGAGGTTTTAATTTTAACTCTATGAAATAAAATAAATCAAATATGTTTGGTTTGGTTTTGTGGTTGGTTTGTTTGTTTTGTTTTGAGTTTTTTCCACAGCTGAGCACAAATAGGTAGGTAATCTTGATTTAATTTGGAAGATAGATTTTTTTTTAACATGTGGCTCTAAAACGCAGCACAGCATCAGTCATACAGTTAAAGCAATTGTTGCACTATAGTTCCCTATCTTAGTTTATTGTATCAAAGTAGTTCAACTTCTGTATATGTGCTAATGGATTTTTATCATGTGCGTGAGTAGTAGCAGACTAGACACTCTCCTGTATTAGTCATTGCAGTGGGAGATAATAGAGAAGTCTGTTCTCATTTAAAGCTATAGCAGAATGCATGAAGCAGCCTTCGTTACTGTATACTATAATAGCACTGAATGTCTTGGGTTACATCAGATAGATTCTTATGATAAACACATGACCAACTATTTTTAAATTGCCTATGAAATTCAATTTTCTAGTGTCAAAAAAAACCAACCCAAACCAAACAACAACCAACCAACCAAAACCCCCAAAAAGGTAAAGCACCCAAGTATTTTAAAATACATAAAACTTGAACTGAGGAGAAAAGATGAAGGAAAAGCTTCTAACTTTTACTTAATCATGCTTTCAACATCTGGAATTAAGGTTTTTCATAAACACAGTTTTGAGATACACAGTATTAATCCCAAAGTTTTGTGAGGGTACACAGAGCTTAGCCTAAGAGTCAGATACTGAGTTCTGGCATTACTTTTTTGCATTGTTTCCACATTCTGGCCCTCCACTCTGTTTCTTCGCCTCGCTGAGCACTGAAAGAGACATAAATTGACATAACTAGATTTTTCTGACTGGTGCAAGGGGAAGAAGCCTGAAAGATAAACTTTAACCTATCATCCTGTCAACAAATTTGCATTGTTACAAAAGTAAGAATTTATATACTTGTGGAGTCAAGAATAGTATGTGGGGACAATGCATTAAAATAAAGGAAGTGCATATCTGAAGTTGTATTTTTTCAGCCTAAAAATAGGAGCTAAGCATCCTACTATCTGATTCGCTTTTCCATAATTTTGGCATAAGAAAAGTTCTGAGTATTTTTGCTGGCCTAAAGCGAGGAAATCCTAACTACGACAAAAGCTGAATGAATTAATGGGGAAATTATGAAATAATTTGGCCTGTCACTGTAGTTTTGGGATGGCCAACTTCTCTTAGCAGTCTATACTGTGTCTTCAGCATGCCACAGTTCAGTTACGCAACCTTGGGAAATTTCTCTCCCACTGAATGTACTCTTCCTTCATTAAGGCTAATGGGAGTCATGTGTTCGTGTCAGTGGGAAAGCAGACCCTTACAAATCTTTCTGGTAGATTTGGTGGAAACAGAGCTCATGTTCATTATTGCTGTGTTCTGGGCAGTTGGATGTCTCATTAGCAGGACGTTAATGATGTTCAGTGTACTACTTTATTGGACAAGAGGATGTGGTGAAAATATAAAACGAGCGACTTCTTGATCTTATCATTTCCTTATCGTTGGATTAATTTCTGTCTGTTGTGTCCTTTCTCCCATCCTAATACTTAAACATTATTACCTGTAACCTGGTGGACGTGAAGCTGTGACGCTGGGGGTGCTCCAGCCCTGCGGTCAGGCTGCTCTGCCCTGAGCCCATGCCATGCCTCCCTTCTCCATAGAAACTTACTGCAGCTCAGTAGCAACCGTTGTATTTTTCAGTCCTTCCACAGTTTAATGCAGGGAGCGGATCATAAATGCTGCTCAGGTAGGAGCAAAATTTTAGCTGTGTGACTGTCAGCATAGTATCTTTATAGTGATAGCCACGTGCAGAGGGAGTAAACATGGTTTTGCACAGATCCATGGGGAAGAGCCTGCAGGCTGTGATGGGCAAGAGCCACACCACTGTTCCGCTGAGCATATGTTCCTGCAAACTGCCCACTAACAAAAACAAACCCGCCATCTCCCCACTGAGTCCTGGCGTGGGCTGGCCCCCCATGAAGTCAAGCCCTTTGCCAAGGTCCTGCAACACACAGTGGGAATTCGCTTCCCCTCAGGAAACCCCGGCTTTCTTGTTTTATCTCACAGCGGCAACTGCAAGGAAACAATAGGCTATTAGAGCATTAGAACAACGCGGGCTGCAACTGACCCCCTCGTTACTTCTGTTGTGCAGGAGAGGCTAAGAGGAGAGGTTGGCTGCCCTCAGAGCTAACTTGTGGGCTGGTGTGTGTGGGCCTGGGCTGGTCATGAGTGTGGTCATGAGGGAGCATGGAAGGCTTCCCCTTGGGGCTGCCCCTCGTGAAAGGGAAAGAAATAAACATAGAAATAGTGTTGGCAAAGTAAAAGCATTTGGTTGGTTTTTCCTTCCTGGTACAAAATCTGTCTTCCTTAATTCTTCAGCTTTTAAGACAAAACTATTACATCATTGATTTTTGTCACTGTGACTGTGAGTGGCTGGAAATGGCTGAATCGCAGGTGAAGTGTCCAGTTGCAAGCAAAAAGGTGCCTGCGTCCCCAATTCTACGTGGAACGGGACAGACAGGCTTTCACTTCCCACGCAGAGTCCGCAGACCTGATTTTATCTTGAATGCAGCCTTTGGAGCCGTCATCCTTCCTGAGACTGTGCACATCTGTAAGCAATTAGATAAATTATACCATTGATATCTCAGAAATTAGAATCAAACTTGCTGTACTAGGAATTTGTTGTTTCAGAGGAATAAGGATATAGGGGAATGCTTTAATCTACAAGCAAGATATGCTCCAGCTATGTGTGCCATTAGTCTTAAAGGTGCACTTTTATTAGAAGCACTCATATTTCAATGCCGGTAAAATATGTAGAACTGCAGAGTGGACATGCATTTTGAGGAACGTCAGGTGGGACACAACATTAAGATGTTTGTCAGTAGCTCCTCCTTTGTAAAACAGAAACAAGTTTCTTAGGCCCTCTGCTTTCACATGCACACATGCCCCTTAACAACAAAAAAAGAAATGAGCCCTCCTGATGACATTTCAGACTGTCTTGGATAGAGTTTTCTTGCCTCCATGGCTGGGGGAGGAACCCATCCAGTATGTGAGTTGTTTGTAGATCAGTTGATCTTTCCATGATGGGAAACAACAAGGTGATGAACCTAGTCTTCTAATCTGGACTGGTGTACCTGTCGCATGCTGAGAATTTTATGTGTATTTCTCTCAAAATGTATGTGGTTTTCTCAAAATATGTAATAACAAAGAATTGTGGCATTCCCTTTCTGGGTAGTTGTCTACTCATTATGTAAATGTATTCCCCAGTGTCCTGACTGGAAGCCTGCTGGAAGCTTCCGAGTCAGTGCCCTCACTCTGCAGCTCCTGGCTTGCATCAGAGGGTCCAGTACCAGAGACTTTGCCATCAGTTTGATGGGGGCCAAAACGGGTTCTCCATGTGGGAAGAAATAAAAGTTAGGATGTGCACCTCTCTTTTTTTTAACAGTCAAGGAAAAACAAGCGATGGCGGCAGCTGTGCCATGTGAGCGAGTGTGTCATGAGCCTGCTGGGCAAGGCATAGTGAAGGGCATTATTCTGCTGGGAGGTTGGCACTGGCCATGGCCCTCCAGAGTTGCCACAAAGGATTTTCTGTTCAACATCTAACGCAACAAGAACATTCATATGTTTGCAGAGGGTTTCCATGGAAACCGTGTAAACTGTGATGCTAGCAGGCAGAGGCAAAGGTTATACTATTGTAGAGGCCCTTTTGTATTCTCTTTAAATGTTTCAGAGCAGCTACATTTCTTAATTGATACTCTGAGCCTATCTAACAGTTAGTTCAGATTTTTGTTTTGGTTTGGGCTTTTTTTTTTTTTTTTGACTGAGCATTTGTCATGGTTGTGCTGAGAAGGTCAGATGAGCTGCAAGAATAACAATGAAAATGTGGTTTTCATTTTTATTTTTCTTTTTACATAGAATCACTTGAATGTCATGGTTTGAATTGATTTATCTCTTTATTAGTGATAGTGATGCAATTGGAAATGGAAGAACAGGGCATGAAGGAAAAAAGTGCAAGCTATTTTACCCCTACTAGTACAGGTCCCAATTCTCGAGTACTTTTATCGCTCAGGTAGAACTAACTCCTTCAGGTCATCATTCACTGGCACTTGGGGGAATTTTGAATACTTGTCTCCTCTCAGAAGTATGAACCTACCTATGCTATTTATAGGTACCTGTTTTAAGACAGGCTAGCCTTTAGTACTCTGACAGTTGGTGCTGTCTTTACATTTATACTACAGATTTAAATTTCCAAACATATCTAGTGCTTTGTTTGTTCATGCTTCAGGAAGTACTACCACCATGGGCACAGACGCTACTTATTAAAAGAAAGAGAAGTATCAGCTCTTCTGTATGATTATCCGAGTACCCATTTGACTGTCCACATTTGCAAAATTGTGCTTGTTCATAGGTTCAGCTTAATTATCATGGGAGGGTTTTTTAAATGACTGAACTCAGTTCTGTGCTGTGTCTGGGCTCATGCTGCATGTTAGTGAGAGATGCAGGTACTTGCTTGTTGTTCACCTGCTGCTCTATGAAAATGAGATCTTACCTGATCGCACTGTGCACATATTCACTCCCGCCATTTAACTTTTGAACCTCATAGTTACCTTAAGCCAAACTTGGTACAAAGATAAAAAAATAATTCTTTTGCACATTACAGAAGTTGATATCTGCTTAGAAGACAAGGATGTAGGATTTTGATGCTGAGGTTGAACAGATGTAAAAGTTGCTCATTCCATCTGATCATAGGGCAATAACTAAAAAAAAAAAAAAGTCCAGTATAAGCATACATAATTAATTGAACTTGTAATCAAGTTTGCAGAACCAAGAGACAATTTAAATTCTCAATTTTAAAGTGTTTTATACTTTGCTGCAAAAAGTACAAAAACCTCTTTGGTGTATAAGATGTTCCCGTCTAACATAGAAAAGTAACCTAGAGACATTAATTGCATTTCCAGACAACGTAGTTTTGAAAGCATTCACGGTTGTGCTGTCACAATACATGAAGCAGCACTTAGTAATTACTTTTTGTGTATGTCCCATGCAAGGATGAAACAGCTGACTTGGAGTACTTATGTTGTGGACAATAGTTTCTAATACAGATTGAATAGGTGAAATGCACCCTTAGCTCAGGATAGCTGTTGACTTACTTTTGGGCAGCTAGGCATGCCCATAAACTGCTACGCTATGCCAGGAGGGGCCAGGAAGGGATGGATTTGTTTATTTACTTATTTATCTTTCTCTCTTTCTCATGTTTTGTTATTTAGATATCAGATGTATAATTATTAAAAGCTTTGTATCCAGTGCTTCATTAATGTGACAGTTAAAAATAACTTAAAAAAAATAATCAGTTGGAATAGCTCCATCCATTTTAGTCTTCTAGAAACCACTAGTTTTCTGGTCCAATATAACCCGATTACAAACACTTTGAATATAACTTGAAAATAAGCACAGGATAGACGTAATGAAAACCTATTTTCAAGTTTCATATAGCATAATTGTATAATTGTACTCTGTAAGACAGGGGTTGTGCACCGGGTAGGAGTGTTTTTCATTATGAATTCCAGCTTTCCAAATTTGAAGCCAGAAGTCTCAGGAAAAAGTCTGTTCATATAGCGCAAACCTTTGCATGCTTTTCATCACTTCTTCCTGACTGCTTTGCAGTACAAACTCTGATCAGTTTTGATAACTTATCACAGAGAGAGAACATAGTACTGATGAGGCAGGCAGAAATCAAAATCCCATAGCAATTTTTTGCCAGAGGATTAAAAAGAACAAAACAAAAAAAACGAGCAAGCCACAAATGGCATCTTAGATGCTTGTTCCAATACTGGAAGTGTCACACAATAATTAAGATTAAAAAAATAGAAATCCAGCTATCTCCCTGCCCAAAATAATGCAATAAATTAGCAAGTAAGAACAATGCATCTTAAAGGGGGGGGGGGGAATCTAAATACTCTAAAAGCAGCATCCACTGCTACTCCCCCAGAAACCTTTGAGATCAGACTCCTGAGACCTGCAGATTCCTTTTTTCCTTTTTGGATTAGGAAATGAGTTCCAAAAAAGATGCGGTTCATCCACATCCCCACTGGGGCTAATGCAGTGCTCTGGCTCCCCTGGGTCAGTGTCGTCCTCCACAGCATTCCAGCATGTCTGTGGAAGCTGTCATGAATGAGTCTTTGGCAGGCGCCTAATCACCTATTATTCAGCACTTAATCAAGTTTTGTGGTATTTTTTGGCATGTTCTTACATTAATACAGAGATCTTTAATTCCTTGAACAGTGTTAGGTTTTTACAGATATTTAAAAAACCAAACACCCAACACATAAGCGAAGATAACTGAAAGACACACACAAAAAAAGTGATTTACTTTCACTCCTCAACCAGATGTAATCTGTATAGCCTGAGATATTTTTTTGTATCATCAGTAATTTTCTTATGTTATAAACTGAAATACTGTGTTTACCTAGGATGATTTCCATGAGTTATTCAAATATTCAAAAATAAGCATTACTAAAGCTCAGAACACAATATTATTTTTACAGCAATTGTTAATTGATTTTTAAACTGGTTGCTTTTGATTCATAATGATATCATTAAGAGAAAAATTTGCCCCCACATCTCTCTGTGCTCAGACTCTGAACTCCAGCACAAGTAACATGTCTGATATTTGCATTCAGTATAAAGTATAAGCAGGTTTAATTGCAAACAGGCAAATACCGTTTTCAGGCCAGGTTTACAAATGGGCTTTGGAAATTCAAGTAAAACAACTTTTATGTTATTTTATGAATTTTTGTCATAATACATGATGTTGAAATAGTTTTATCTAAGACACAGATCCATCTAATATATTTGTTGGCTTCAGAATATTCTTGAAATTACAAACAAAAAACCAGTAGAAGTCAAAACTGGAAGAATTGTTTGGGGAAGGACTTGAGGGAGAGTCTTTCATGCTGCATGTGTGACTGATCAAATTGTGCCTTCAAAATTATAACCAAGGTCTTTGCATTTGGTCTTCTGAGTCGCTGGTGCTGCGACTCATGCAAGTGCCTAGTTTGTTTCTCCTCTAAGAGCAACCATGAAGAAGCTTTTCTTCACTTGCAAGACTGCTTTAGTAGAAAGTAAGTGTCTTCTGAAGTGGTCTGTGGTGGATGGTGTTTGTTTGTGCCACCTTGGCTGCTAGGAAATTCAGTCCCTGGTACATTGGTCTGGCTCCTCTTTGGACATGAAAATATTCATGCAACTGCTTAGGACAAAAGAGAGGATGGTTTAAATCTCGAGGAGAAGTGTTCAATGCCAGGCTGGTTTTGCATTCTAGAAACAACCACTGTAGATGTTCGCAAGTCCCCAGGATTTTGTGTAGCGTGCCAGGATGCATCGATGCTCTGTGATACTGGAATAGTTTGTTGTGGAGTGTCTTTTATTTTACCCAGACTTTCAGTGCTTATGAGTGATGATGGAGAAAGAGAATTATGGGATAAAAGTAGATAATTGCTTGCTTGCACTGGAAAATAATAGTAACCTAATTATGAAATATTTATATAGCCTGCTTTTGACTTTAAAAAAGCTACTCTTTCTACTGTGCTTAATGCTGACTCATTATACCCCTCACTGTGTGTCCTACCAAAGCTTTTGTTAGTAAGTCTTCAGCACTTGTTCGGGGTCGTGCTGGCTACTGCTCTGGGCATATCGGCTTCTCTGTTCAGTGCTGTGGTTAAGTCCAAAATGACCCTCTGACTTCAGACTGGCTTGCTTGAAATTCAGTAATTTTCCATTCCTGAAGGTGTAGAAGACCTTTGGCTCTCTAAATTCAATTTGCTTTTCTAGTACCATGAGCAAAAAGTGGCAGAGACAAGAAGCAGGTCAAATGCAGGCCAAGTCAATTGAGATTAGTGTACATATTTATATAGGTTAAACTTTGACTGCAAATGAAACTTTTTGTATTCGCTAGTTAGGTAGTTGGTTGGGGTTTTTTAATTATTTTGAAGCAAGCTGAAGACAGTATTAGCAGTGTGGGTAAACACAGAAAAAGTGTTGCTGCACCACCATAAATTCTAGGGATTCCTGGGAAGGATAATTAAAGCAACATGCTTTGGACACAGCTAATTAAGTAGCTGCCTTTTGAACTTTCAAGAAGGGCCTGGCTGCCCCCTCAACATCCATGTGGCCCTTCTCTGCTCCATACTTCCCCTTGCCCTCCTCCCCCGGATATTTTTAACCCTGATCTCTTTGTGTATCCAGTTTAGACCCTAGATTCATAGAGAGATGTGCTGGCACACCTAGGGGATGGCATTTTGAGAGGTGGGGAGCTGAAACACTTGAGTTAGGAGGGGCAGGATTGCCTTAAGCCAGCCAGGAAAACATAAAGAACTGTAGCATAAGATGTGCTTAACTTAAGTCCTCTAAAGATGCTAATTTAGTATGTATTAAGCATGCAACCATAACCTCAGTCAAATTCTGCATATTTGTTAACTTTTTTCACGTTATGTTTTAACATACATCAACACTTATGTTTGCAAATGGACAAGGAGGGGAAAAATTGTCCCATATGTTAAGGCAAAACTAGTTCTGGTAATGGAGAAAAAAAGCAAGATTCTTTGGAGACTTAATGAGGTGAGAAAAGACAGTGTCAGCATAATTTGGGAATAGCGATTTACAGGTTTTTGTCCCCTATGCCATCCCATGGCTGATAGCAGCTGTTAAAGCCCTACCAACAGTGCCTTCTCTCTGTGCCTCAATTTGTAGCTTGCTTTTTTTGAGTATTTACTAGAGTAAATGTGTAGCTTTTTTCTCGAGACGCCTGGGTTTTTTTCCATGCTTCTCATGGCCAGTCAGTGGCAATGTGCTTGCTGTACAGTCAGGCCTGGGCTTGGCTGGCATAATTTGTCTCACACTTTCATTGATGCCTAAAATTACTATTTTTAAACTACAATTAAAAACCCTGAGACAACAATAATGTTCCAACTATGCCTGTTCTTCATATGTGAAATCAGTATATACAATTGTGTTGTTTTATCTAAAACTTCCTTAGTTTTTTACTATAGCTATCATAAATCAGCTTTTTTGAAATGCTGTAGCTTTCTGTTTAACATGAGGATGTATGTACAAGTCAGTAAAATGTTAAAATTCCTTTTTTGAGAAGCTACCCAATTTATTTTGACATGGTCAAGCTGATATTGGTGTATTAATGTGACTTGTGTTATTGTTCCTTATTTAAAGTTTATAGTAGAGTAATTCAGAGATCCCACGATGAACTGGGGGTAATCGTGCAGGGTGTGGTACATAATACAAATAAAGATACAATTTGTCCTGAGAACTTTATGATCGAAGGCCTGGTGCAATTTCACCTTTTCTTCAAGTCTCCAGTTACGAATGTCCCCACTGAGGTTATCTGTTGGCTGGGTTTCCCATTCCTCGCTAATGAGTTACGGAGGGTGCTGAGCTGCAATTGTGTATGGTCACTGCGTGGTGGTGGTCTTAAATGGGGTGTAGACTGAGCTGTCAGTGGTGGTAAAGGTTAGGATTTGATGTGAAGAGGAGGAACTCCAGGGGTTTGGGGTATAAAAAAGTTTGGCTGTGTGCTCCCATGCACGAGATCGGTTGTTCATGTAAACATTTGTAAAATCCAGCAGTTGCCTCGTGTCGATCATCAGGGTTACCCACCACCACAGTCTCTGACCCTCCAGCAAAACCCAGGAGGCAGCTGCTTTGGCCATGACATTTCTCAGGATAATCAAACTGCCATAAATCAAGAAGGCTTTTGATGTGCCATGGGATCAGTAAGACTTTTCCCTGCTATCCAATGTCACACGTTGTACCAGTGACCAAGGAGGGCTCTTGCAGATTGCCAGGAGTAGCCCTCGTTACTCCAAATGGTGCTTTCCAGGTTCGTGTAAATGGGATTTTTTTAAAAATTATTTACATAACAAACTTGGTTCTTCTACTCCATAACTCTGTGTAGCTCTGCGTAAAGAGTGAAATTGTTTCCCCTTGCATCTGTGCAGCTCAGAGGCAGCCCAAGAAAAAAGTCACCAGAGGAAGTTGGAGGCTTCGCATTGCAAAAGAGGGAGAGGAAGACCGTTGCAAAATGCGAAAGGTTTTGGCTGCAATCAGCTTTTCCAGTTACATGTTTTTTTTCTCACAGATAAGTTCTTAGTTTATACTGTGGAGGAACCTAGGTTTCATCTTTTTCAAAGGATTTAGGGAGATTTTTCAGCCATTGCTTGTCTATGTGTGGGGGTTATGTGTTTGCGTACTTTCACAGCTTAATACGGATAAGTACTAACAGAACGTAATCTTTTAATTTAGCTCTCTGTTGTCTACTGACTCATGAAATATTTTTAGATAACTTAGCCACAAGTGATTATGTAGCTAAGCAGAGATAAGTCTTAAAAAAAAAACCAAAAAAAAGGAGGGGGGGTGCTTTTTATTGTCTTAAAGTTGAAATATTTTGGAAAACACTACCCTACTTTTTCATTACCAAGGTCCCAGATATTTCTGAAACCACATGAAGTCAAAATACTGTACTTCCCCCCACCTCCCCTGTAATCTACTCTGTCCCTTTGTAGCATGACTATGAACAGGTTCATGAGAACCAAACGTTGGAGCTGCTTTGGTGCTGCAGCATTTGCATTTCATCAGAATCCTTAAAATCAAAAGCAAAAAGTAGTTATTCCTATTGAAAACTGATATTTATGTCTTACATCTTCATTTCTGGTTTTATAATAAAACTGAAGTACGCATTTGGGGTTAAATCTCCCTGACATTATTTTGAGGGGTTCCCTGACTTACGTAAGGTCAAACACAAATAATACAATTTTTGCTCTGCAAGTATAGTTTACTTGCATCCCTTATTGATACTAACTCTGCAGGGTATCAGTTAGTGTGGGGAATGGATAAATACAGGACATTAATTCCCAGTAAGTGCTGAGACCACTGATGGATTCTTTGAAATATGTAAATATTTGCTAACAATATTTATTACATTTGTTCCAGGCATCCAAATGGGTTTGACATGGGTGGGTAAATGCTGTCATCTGTAAAAGGGGGGTAACAAAATAGGGTCAGCAGGAACTGAAATGCACTGCCAGTCTGGGAGAGCCCATCAGGGCCGTGGTGACCCATGAGCCAACTCTCTGAAATGGGCTGCGCTGCTGGGAGACATGCAGGAGTGTCTGGACCCCCCTGTGGTCCCGTGGCCTGCTGGCACGCTGGAGTTACGCAGGCATTCGTGTGCTTTCATCAGCTAGAGCTACTGTTGAGAGATTACTGTAATAGGTATGTTCTTAATATGCTTCTCAAAGTGATTAAATTTGGATGCATAGTTTATTCTCTGTGTTTAAGCTTCAAGGTAGCATTGGGAAAGAGCTAGTGCTTTTATTTTCATTTGGATTTGCCACTTCCAGAGGAGACTTGAAGTCTTGCAAGTTGAGCACTCCTGCTGCCTGTGAGCTGGCTGAGTGTGGTCATGAGCAAATGCTGCACCAAAGCAGTGGCACTGCTGCCATCGCTGTGCTGGCTGGCTCCTCTGCCACAGATCTGCTGCATTCAGATCCTTCTTCTTTGTAGAAGTCCTAAACACTGTAAGGGAATACAGCTTCAGAAAGCTTGCAGCTTGAAAATCTGCAGTAATTCATGCTGCTGTGGTCCTTACCAAATCCTCTGGAGCAGTGGAAGTGGGAGGAGGTTTTCTGCGAGCGGCAGGTGAATTTTTTCCCTGGAGGAAAGTGGAAACGAGCAGAAAAATGTTAAAGGGGGGGAAGTAACTTAATTTCTGTTGGTTTTCAGTGCTTTGTGTGAGAGCAGCGTTTTGCATGTACCATAGGGAGAGGTTTCCTTTTCCCTGGCAGCTTCTGTACGTCTCCTTAGCTTTCTGCTACAGTGAGGACACTCTTCCAAGACAGCAGTCTTGCCTTTGTGTAGAAGCAGGTTAATTAAGCTTGGTGTTCAGATATTTTTTGAGTGATCTCATATGTTGTGCATGAGATTTTAATTTAATGCTGCTATAGAAAAACAGCTTAAACCAAGAGAAACTTACATTCTCATCATGGAACTCATTCTTATTGTGCTTTTTTGTGAACTTCAGTATAACATAGAAGATGAAAGAAAAACGGAGGAAAAGTGGTTGTGAGGTAGGACTGACACGCTTTTCAAGTCTAGTGAGTACAGAAACTATTTACAGTTTAACAAATAATTTAATTTATTAGCTCTTCTGGTGTTTTTACTCAATTTAAGGAGGTGCTTTTTTTTAAATTGCCTTAGAAATAGTTCCTGTCCACAGACTCCACACCATTTCGTAGGACCAGTCACCCTGTGTACCCAAGCAGAAGTGACAACTATCAGCACTCCAAAGTGCAGCTTAATGTTGTTTCAAAGAATGTGCATACAGTTACATATGTAAATAAAACTTACGTATGAGCTAAATATAACTTGGCTTTAAAACTGTTCCTGGTAAATTGCAGTGAAACAGGTAGTTATTAAAAATAACAAATAAATAAAAGGGGGAAATATAACTACTGAAGAGAAAACTTTCTTTTAAAGGAACAAGTTTAGGGAAAGGGAAAAACCAAACCATTGTGATATCTGCTGGTGACTGACCTCTTCTCTTAAAGCAAGGTTTTAGTGACAGAATCTATTGTGTCTCTTTTTAAAGTTACAAATTAATTGTTTTTATTTGCTTGTATCATACTGTTACTGTTAACTGCTGTGGCAAACTGTGTCCAGCAGTAGAAGAGGATTTATAGTGAATAATCAACGTGTCACATGAATTGCCCTTTACCACTCTGACATTTCAGTGCTTTCTCATGTTTCTCATAGTGCAGCTGCCCCCTTCCTGGTGCGATGCAGGAATACCTATATGCATCACTTCACCAACAAACTCTGAATTCCTCCTCTGTTAGTTCTCTGTAAACAGTTTGCTTGTGTGACAGGGTTTGTTCTGACTTTAATGTTTTGTGTGAAGAACAGTATAATCTCAAAATGTTCTTACTGTCTGCACAACCTTAAAGTAAAACAATACTAGTAAAACAAGAAAACATCATTTTATGGAGTGAAGCAAGGAAGGCCCTATGCTGCTGATGGCTCAAGGGTCACACAATACAGCGATGGAAAGAGCCCAGTTACGTACAGGCTTTCCTCAGCACAGGAGGTTTGATACTGGGCAAGACAGACCTTGGATCTGAACTCCAGAGGTTGTTGTTTTGAGACTGGTTTTGTCTTTTACCATACTGTCACCCAGAAAAAGGTAACTGGATAACTCATTCATCAAGGATTCTCTCCATCATTAAAAACTGTCACGCAGCAGTGAAGGAATAACAAAATGTGAATGATTAAAGTAGTTTGGTTCTACAGGGTTAAGCATACAAGTTCATTTATGAGACTTAACACATGCAAATAGCATTTATAGCCATGTGGTGGAGCATATTGGATACATCAAACCATCATTCTAGGCTTGGGTTTTGTGGGTTTTTTTCCCCCATTGCTTGTGCTGCAAAATGTTGGCAGTCTGGCCTGCAAATGTGGAGGTGCAGACTGCACCTGCTACAGGACAGGTGCATTATAAGGAGCCTTCCTTAACAGAGGTAAAATGTTACATCTTCAATTAAAGGTAAAGGTATAACCCTGATATTCTGGGTGGCTGTCAGCAACCCACTATGTTATCTCACTTTTTGATAGTAAAGAGTAGCTGGCTCAGGTCCAGTTTACACTGAGTAAAGTATGAGTTGCACAGCTTGAATATTTATGTTGACTTTAATATTGCACTATATAATTGGGCAAAAATAATGCTTTGGATTTAACACAGAAACACAAAAAAACAAGGTTCAAATACACTCAGGTTCTTATTTCTTAGGAAAAATGTATACTGCTGCGACATAGTCTCTTTAATGTGGCATCTGAAAGGAGATGATTATTTTATTAGCTTACTCTGTTTAAAAACAGAAGGATTTAAATAAATACGCAGCACTGGATTAGAAGATTTGATTTGTAACCAGTTTGGGCTGACAAATTGTTTATGGCTGCATTGCTACTGGAAGAAGCTGTATTAGACACCCCCGTATCATCACTGTCTTTGTTTCAGAGCAAACATTTGTGTAGCTATGCAGTTAACTGGCTGGGGGAACTGATACAGCTGAAAATAAATCAATTTTAAAAAAAAAGAAGTTAAAAAACAACAACAACCAAACACCAAAAACCACCAAACAAAACAAAACAAAAAACCCCAAAACCTTAAACCCGACCAAAGAGTAGTTTCTTCTACCAATTCCACCATCTGACCTTACAAACATTTGCTGATATGAATCTGAAGAGGCGTTACAGGGAGAAGGATTGAATGGCTGGGAGGGTTGGGAGAAGGTATGACTAATTTATTTTTTAATGCAAATACTACCTTGTGTCAATTTAAGGGTGTAGTTTGATAGTTTGACTTGAGTGCTAGCGTACAGAATCACTGTATATTAGTAAAATCAGTTAATATAATTTTGAACAAATGCTACCTATCTAGTGTAGCAGAAGTATTTTTGGTTCCACAAACTGCATTTACAAAATGCTAATGTCTGAACATACAACTTAGTCATCTTACCAGTGTGTAAGCTGAGACTGATAAATGAAACCCAAACCTGCTGCAACATTAAAAGAAAAAGAAAAATCTGTCGATGCATTGTCAGATATTTATGGTATTTGATGTTCTGATCAGGAGAATAAAAAAAAATAAATTAATTTTGAGGTGTTTATTCAAATATTTTTTTTGCCCTAGAACAGATGCAATTACTCAATTACATGTCATTGCTAAAATTTATAGGAGGGAGGATGAACAGTTGACTTTCTAATGCCAGAAGATCACGATGATGACCCTCATCTTGGTCCCTATTCTCCTATGTATTTTCCTGTCCCTCTTAACCATTCCCTCATATTCCTTAAGCGTGCTTCTTTCTGCCAGCTTGCTTATGTAGCTGACAGTGTTGGCTAAAGCCAAGTCTTTGATTCAGACTGGAACTTGCCTGTTTCATAGGGAGGCTGGAACTGAGATCAAGAGACACCCAGTTTGCTTCCAACAAGTCTGCTGGCAGACAAGATACTGGAGGGGGGAAGAAAGAGCAGACTGTTCCTTAAAAACAAGCAGGCAAGAAATAGCAAGAACAGAGTAACACAATGTGCTCCTTAAAAAAGAAATGCTCAGATGCTGTATAGTCTAGCTTGAGTGCTCAGACCTGAAATCAGCCATACCAGTTAATGATACAGTGTGCACACTGCTGGTTTGCAGTGCTGGAAACTCTCAAACAGATGGATTGTACTGCATAGAGAAAATGAGGATGTCTGAAACCAGCCATAAAAAAATCAGCATAAAAGGTAGGTTAATGATTCGTTGCTAGGTGATTTAATGATTTGATTGCTTTTCTGTTGGTCTGTCTGATGGTGGTATTTATTTTTACATATATTCTGTACATTATGAAATATATAAATATATCAAGTCAGTGCTTTCTGGGCTGTTCTTTGGCAAGATGAATTTTCCTTGCATCTGGTCTTTTGCTTTTTTCTTTTTTTCTTCAGTACTCCTTGTTTCTCTGACCTCGTTATTATTTTTGAGCTGCTTTTCTGATTTGACATTGAAAACAGTTATTCCAACAAAAGCAGCACAGCATGTTACTTGGACTTTACAAAGTGTCAGGTGGGGATGCTCAGAACTTAATGTTGCAGCCTAAAATCAACAGTTCCAAGTTCCTGGAATAAATTGGAAGCTTTTGTTAAATAAAACTTACTTCTAAGCAGAGAAATGTATAGCCTCCTGACAGAGGTGGAACATTCTACTTTCTCTCTGTAGCCCAGTTACAGGTATAAAATACAGAACGGAACATGGAGGCCAAAACCCATGAGCGCTATGTAAGGCATCAAAGCACAGGAGGACATGACCTGTTTTCTTTTGTAGCAGTATCAGAGTTCAGTTCAGCATGAACCAGGAGGGCATAACTAGACAGGAGGAAGCAAGAGTTAGATTAACAAGTTACCCTGTAGTAAGAGCTTTTAAGCCTCTTTGTTTCACAGGTCCCTAAAAGTATTTTCAGCAGAGATGGAGATTCTGTATAACAAAAACTTACACATGCTGACTTGCTCTTCTTAGTTTCTTTTGCCCCCCATTGGAGTAGCTGAACCATAGGTGGGAAAACTGCTCTTCTGTATACTTGGAATCTCTTTTGACATGACAGCATATGCATGTTAGGCCAAAATGTGGGCTAAAATGTGTCTCAGCTGAGTAAGAGTGATGGCTCTCACCAGATCAAAATCAGATCCCAGTTTAGGTTTGATTTCTCTGTGTATCTTTGTCCTTTCTGACCCGTCTAGATACAGTGTCTTGTTGCTATAGGGGCGTATGGTCTCTCATTTCCACCTGTGCCTCAGTTTCTGGAACCACTTATACTTATGCCATATAGCATGCATAAGAAACATCAGCTAGTACTGCTCAGGAAGATGGTAGCTCATTTTCTGTAATCTATGAACATCGCTGGAAGGGGTGGAAGCCAAAAGTAGCCTTGCAGGAAAGCTGATTTTTTTTTTTTTTTTTTCTCTATTCAAAAGAATCTTCCCCAAAAATGTGGAGGGGGAGAGAATCCTTTATCACAATTCATAGATTTTGAGCTCTGGATTTTCTGTAAATACTTACTTCTATGTCATTGCCAGTCCTGTGCTGAGAAGGAGGTACAGATTTTTAGATCCCCAAAAGCTGAGCACATTTTTAACAAATATCCTCTTTAAAAAAAGAAAAAATCAATGCAAGATGCAAATAAATAATAAAAGAATGGCTGATTTGTTTGAAAATTTTCCAGTCAAATAGTAGGGGTTATATGAGAGTCAGCCTGGGCACAACATAGTAGGCATTGAACTGGACCTAGTAAGAACAACTGGACCCAATACCCATATTATGTTCAGTAATGGAGGAGTTTTTGTAGTCCAAGGACTTTAATGTTGTAATCTTAATGGCTAGAGGTAACAAACCAGTCTGAAAGGAAAGGGGAAAAAATTAAGTCCCAAAGCAATTAGAAAAATTTCTTTTGTGGATTTTAGGTATTGCCAGCCACATTTGTGTCTTTTTACAGATGAATGAGCTTTTCTGTCACTGTAAGAATGAATTGTAAAGTAACGGACTTGAACTAATTATGCTCTGTAAACCTACAATAATAACTATAAAAGTTTTTTGAAGTTCAGACATGCGTGTAGTTGGTGCAGCCAGCCAAGTGGATCAGCAGTTAAGCAACAGTTTGCCACTTGGGGTTAACGGGATTCAGGAGCATTTTAGGAAAAACAGTTGGATAAGGTAACTCCTGGGAAGATGTAACTGAAGAGCAGGAGTCACGGATTCAAGCAAGGTTCTTGCCATCTGCATTTCTAGATTGCTTTCAGTTACCAGCAGGTGCTGGAAGGTGTCTGTTCTGACTCAGATGGAGGTATTTACCCCAACACAGATGGAGAACAGTGTAGGTTGAGAGGTCTGGTCTCAAGCTCTTCATAAGTTGTGGCATTTGGAGAGTGTGCCCATCATCTTGTGTCTTCTCATGATGCTTTTTTTCTTTTGCTTCTTAAACCCTGCCATTTGGGGCAGGGGGAGAAGACCTTAATGTTAATACAGTAACATTTATAAGGGTATCTATTCTAACTTGAACAGAGGGAAGCTGAGCTGTGGTCATATCCCCAAATGCTGTCCCAAGAGGTTTATCCTTCTGCTTCAGTGTTCCCAGCTAGAAAAGGCAATAGTTCATTCTTTAGAAAAACTTTAGCCCCTTTTATACTTCTACTAGATTTTTCCCAAACCCTCACTTCCTTGAAGCAAGTCCCTTATCTTCTCCCCAGCATCCCCAAATTGATCACATGTAGAGGGCTTACTGGTGGTCAGTCAGCAAATACTGAACGAACTTGTACTGCACCCAAGCAGCAAATGCAAAACTCACCAGTACGCTTCCACAGCCTCTGAAACAAAGTCATCGGAGTCCATGGAGCTTGTCTCCAGGATGCGAATTATACATCCCAGTACATGGTACATTCATTCAGCATGCCAGGTACCTCCTGGAAGCTCTGTGTGCGCAGCTGGATAATGTTGCATCCCAGATTGTGTTTTCTCCCTCAAAAAAAGGGGGGGGGCAGGGGGGCATAAGAACAAAAACAATTACAACCTGTAGTGATTGTTTTTTTAGAAGGGTGTTAGTTGTATTGCATCTCAATCCCAAATTTTATTGTAATCTGTAATACATGAGAAAATCATAGACATGGTTTTCTTACACCTTACCTGCTAATGCTATCCCTGTTCTGTAGCTGATATCTGTCTGGTTTTCTGTCTGGGGTTTCATATTTGGTACAGTGCTGCAGTGCCCCAGGATTTCATCCTTGCGCTCTCCCTTGCAGCGTGCCAGCAAAGCCATTTGGGTGTCAGTGTGGGAAACTGGCTGAAAACCAATTTGCATCCTCCTGCCAGCCTGGTTCATGACATGGCTGAGCAGCTGAGGGTGCAGCATAAGGACCAAAAGGGCTTGTTGCAGGCAGAAGGAGGGCTTGGGCTGCTGAAACTGGTTTTAACAGGGCTTCTAGTTGTTTCGTCTGGAAGATACGCGAGGTTGTAGTTGGAGGAGCTCAGTTGCTCCATGTCAGTTTGCTATTCGCAGAATACCCCAAACAGTAGTTGTACTGACCCAAACGAGGAATGGGTGAACTGTGCCATGGAGCAAGGACGCTTTAAACCACTGATACCATAATGTCAAACCACACTGTTTAATACTGCTCGACAACTCTCATTCCTTCATGTTTGGCTTTTTTTCCTCTGAAGATGTGAATTATTTATGTACTAAATACATTTGCATGCAAATATTTTTATATTAAATATATTATTGAATGCAGATATTTGCATGTTAAAATGTATTTTCATAATACACTATCTCTTCCTACAAATCTTGATTCTCTTTGTTCCTCAAACCTGAGAAAAACGTCCTTCTTCAGTACCCATTTGAGGAATGGTGTTCCTAAGTGTGCTTCTGAGCCTGATTCTTTGTATGAAAATTCAGGTGTCTGCTTTTTTGCTTTTGATCCAGTACTGTTTGTGTTTACAAATGCTTATCAGGGTTTTTTTAATGACATTTTAAGCATAGCTTTCTACCAAGACATGAAAGGGGGGTTTTGTTGTTGGTTTTTTCCTACTGTAACGAGCTTCAGTGAGGATCTTTGCATACAATTGCACACAAGAGGAGAAAATCTAAAACTCAGCTATTTGCCGTGGATGCAGCCTCAGTCCTGTGCAACCTAACATACAACATATATTTTGTGCAATTCCCTCGGTGTCTCGAGTGTCTCCTGAAAGTGCAGGCACCAGCTGGTACTCTGCAGAGATCCCCTAGCAGCCTTTCAGTGGCCCACTGTCTTGTCTTTAAGCTGGGGTTACGAGATGCTTTGGAAATGCTGTATGTGAGGAATGTCTTCATTTGAGTTGGGAGATGAGCTCTGAG
Source organism: Buteo buteo (assembly GCF_964188355.1). Classification (NCBI taxonomy): domain Eukaryota; kingdom Metazoa; phylum Chordata; class Aves; order Accipitriformes; family Accipitridae; genus Buteo; species Buteo buteo. The sequence goes on from NC_134174.1 coordinate 58,224,624, forward strand.
CAGATTTTAAACAGAGGCCCCGTCTTCTGGGTGTGTTTCCTTGAACATGTCAGGAAGGAGAGCTATATAAAAACCTTGAGGGGGTGATGAGTGCAATATAAAATGATACAGGGAAGTTTGTTGTAAAATATATTATGGTCATTTCAAATGTCATAACTTTTAATTGTATGCTGTTGATTTTTTTTTTTATTTGAACTTGAATAAAGATGGTTAAGTGGTATCAGAGAACTCATGAATGGTTTTTAAACACTTTTCTAGAATTTTTCCTTGGTTTTCTAATAATGATAATTATTCACTTGTTCTCCTCTCATTTTAGATGTTGTTCTGCAGAGATGAAAAAGAACATTATTTGTGTCCAGACTTGGAAGTTAGTTTCAATGCCCTCCTTTGGATGGTTAATCATTCTTCCCTCTTTTATTTGTTTCAGGTGAAGCCTACCATCTGCAGGGTTGAAGCATGAGTACTGATGCCAGTCAGGTGGTGATCACTACTCCTCCCCCAGCCACGATGCCTCACAAAGAGCGGTACTTTGATCGCATCAATGAGAATGACCCAGAGTATATTCGGGAGAGAAATATGTCTCCTGACCTGAGACAGGACTTCAATATGATGGAGCAAAGGAAGAGGGTCACTCAGATACTGCAGAGCCCTGTGAGTGGGATTAAGGGGGGGTGAGAACAAGAGAGTGTTATTTTCTGAGATTCCCGATTAACTTTTTGAGACTTAGAAATCTACGTCACAGCTAGCTAGAATATCTCTGGACTGTCCTCTAAGAAGAGTCACCAAATAGATTATCCAGCATTTTGTTTGCATAGTGTTTTGTCTGTGAACAAGCAGCCTTTGTTGTGTTGTTTTTTTCTCCTGATGCTTTTATATTCTTCATTGCTTCATTGCAGTATTACAAAAAGATCTGGCTGGCTGCAGGGCACTTAATTAAAACTTAGGGGCAGGGAAGAGAGTGAAGGAGTCACTGGTCAAATAGGAACAAATTAGAGCATTACGTGGTGTTCTGCTTTCTGTGTTTGAATATTAACCTATCATTTGCATCAGGAATGCTTTAATTAACATTTATAATTGGGTTAAGTTTGTTTAAAAGCTAGACTATGTGTTCTTCTCATGTCCCTGGGAGTGATCATACCTATACTTGGCCATATTAGCACTCACCTACTGGTTGTGTAAGTTCAGTACTTGTGTAGGCTACATATAAAACTATTAAATCTGTTGAACCACTTTAATATTAGTTTTAATTTATATTTTAATACATGTATGCTTTGGGTTTAACCTGATGAATGCATTGGAAAGTAATACTGTTGCCTTGAGTATTTTGAAGCCATAGGGAGTGACTAAGGGCTGCTAGGGTGAGTCTTTGGGGGTGTTGGGGTGTAACACGAGTAATGAGGATAACAGGACTGGGAAGGGGTTAAGAAGCTTTACAGATTCTTCTCTCTTCAGTTCCTCTGTAAGTTGGGGTGCTTCTTCTGTAATTTTTTTTGAAGCTTTTCCATATGTAATGAGATTGCAAACAGCTGTTAGTAATCACCCTATTATAGTCATCCATGAATAACAGGATTGTTTGCTGAAGTGTTGTGGAGTGTCTCTTGGATCTGCATGTTGCTCTGAGTATAATGTGAACCTGTTGACTAAGGAATTTATTACTTTCAAGTCAATTTGTGCAAGCTTGGTTTTGTAGCCAAGCTCTTTTATAAAGAAAATACTCTAAGGAGGTATTGCATAATGCTTTAATCATGATAATTTTATGTTAAACATGCCATTGTAAAATGTGATCTCAGTCTGCTCCTTCCTGTTAAAATATTCACATTATGAGTAGCCAGGACTCACAGGAAGGACTAGATCTTTAGCCTAACAGATAAAAATAAGTTAGATCTTGTTTAGGTTAGTATGTGTGTTATTTTTTGGTCCTTTCGATGGCAGTATTGAATCTGATGAGCATAACTGTTTCCTTAACATTTTGGGGGACCTTTTGCCAAGTCTGCCAAACGCAATAAATATACCATTGCCACAGCCTCTGTTTTTTTTAATAGATGCAGCATCAGCATGCAGATTTTAGGAAGGGGGATGAAGAGGAGCAACCCCTGAGTCTAGGTGACTGTTTTAACAGAAGGTTAGGGGACAAAGAGCCGCTGGGCTGCTTTTAGTGTCCTGCCGCAAGAGAAGCTGAGCCCAGCACTTTTTGGAAACTGGCTGTTTGGAACTGCCAGTAAGTTGCAAGTTTTTGTTGTGCAAGGGAACAGTTGTCCAAATAAGCCAGGGGCCTGCTGCCTGCTTGGCTTTTGGCATCTGCCAGGGAGAAGCAGGAACAGGGGAGCTGAGTGTGTGATCAGGCAAAAAGAGGAGATGTCTGAGCTACTAGTTCCCCTCAAGTATCTCCTTTTATTGTTTCTTTTCTTGATACAGGAAAATTCAGAGGAACCCTGCTATGATTTCTCATGTGAGGAAATAAAAGCATTTTTAATACAGTATCTGTGGCTGAATGTCCATCAAACTTTATGACTGATTTGGGGATAGAAACAGCATTATTTCTTCCAGGTTTCAGGTGCGATGTGCCATAGTGTTCCTGAGAGTCAGGACTGAAACCAATTACCTTGTCTCCTCCTGAATATAATATTTGTCACAAAAGAGCCAGAAAGCATTTTTCCTGTTACTAGTCTGTGTAACACAGATTCAGGATTGAACTAACAAGTATTGTGCGCAATGTTTTTGTTCTATAGCTGCAGAATTACATTGCATTAGAAGTTTGCACAGAACTTTGTTCCTTCTCTGGTTTATTCCAGTCAACAAGGAAGAAATGGTTTGAAGGTGTTTGGAAGAAGAGGAAGAGAGGTTATCAGACACATTTTAAAGAAGAGCTTGCTTGCTGGTCTTCACCCAGTCTTAGATATATGCATTTAGATCAGAGAAATAGTCATTGACTCATCTTCTGGCAAGTATTAGTAAATATGAGGTGTAAGTAGCAAGGATAATACCTTTCTTACACAAGCATGTATGGACTTGCGATGAGCTTGTTTGAACATGCGCTTTCTCTGAGCCAAGGATTATGGTGTAAAACGAAAGGGTTAATCACTGTCATATACTAGGAAGCTTAGGTACTGATTTAATCTGTTTTATTAACAAGCTTTTTTTCTTTCTTTCAAGTAGGAAAATCTAAATCCTTTAGCAAGAAAATAAATTAGAGAATATATTTCACGAACCATGGTATATTTTGTGCAGTGCATGTTATCGTAAGGGCTACAGCCCTGACCAGACATCTTCAGACATCAAACTGCTGCATCTCTCTGATGTGCTGTTTAATGCACATATTGATGTGCAATCTGACTACTCCTCTCTGATGTGCAATTTCCTTTTCCCAAATTAAATAATTTAAAAGCTACTGGAAAGCTATTCCCATTACCTCCCATGTTTGCTAATGTCTTAGAGTCTGTTCATAATAAGTCTTAAACAAATTATAGGAGTTTTATGACTGCTGCCCATGAAGAATGTCCTGACGTTATCAGTGAATTCTCAGACATGTTTGCTTAATGCTGCATGTAACCTATGAGCATCTGACAGCCTGGAGAATCTGATAGGACTAGTGCCTTTGTTGTTCTGTGTTTGTTAGAAAGGTGGAAACAAAGTAAGATCAGCTGGGTCTGAGCAGCCTGATAGCATCCAGAGGTACTGCTGGCCAATCTTTAAGATAAAGCCATTTAAGTTTATTTCAGTAATGTCTGCACATTGAAAAGGTTCACGTACTGTGTCATTATTTTTAAAGGAAAGGTACTCCATCTATGCAGTGGATTAATTTTATTGCTTTACATGGTGTCTGAGATACTTGACCTAAAGTACATCCAAAATTTGGAAAGATGGGGCTGTAGGGGGTTTTTTTTGGGGTTTTTTTTAGATTTTCCAGCTTAACTCTGAAATTAGAAACAGTTTTGTCTCTTTATATGCTAAACAATAATATATTGCTTGTTACGCAGAGTAACTATCTCTTTCAAAGAGTGAACACTTGTTGGCTGTATCATCAAAACCCTTATTTCAGTTATGGTGTACAAGTCCTTCTGGTATTTCTCTGGTGCCCTCACCATGGCAACCAGAAGCTTCAAAAACACTTTTTTAAAAAAAAGGCAATGGTTGCGCAGTTATGGTGTGTGAAGACTGAACAGTCAGTTCAGCATTGAGGAGCTGCATGAACATATAGAAGGGAGAAACTCCTTGCAGCCCTTCTGGAGTGGCCAGGGAAAGTGTTGGGTGTTTCTGCAGGCAGGCAGCAATGCCACACTGGTGCCACTGAAGTGAGATCATGTGAAACAATTATCTAACCAGCAGGAAAGCTAACTACAGGCCTTAGCTAACAGGACTGTGTGTGTAACCTGACAGGAAATTATGATCACTGCTTAAACTGCATCAAGGAGTACCTTACATCCACTTTGTATCACTGTATTTGAAGAAAAGCTACAGTTCAGAGTGGAAATGGGAGAGGATGCATTCTTATAAATAAGATATACTGTTATATGAGATATATTTCATTATTTTTACTGATGTAAGAAAAAGTTGGAGTAGTCAAATTTGTGTATGAAGTGATGAGTTGAACAGCTGAAATATGTAAACATAAAAATGCCCAGTTATTGGAATTTAAATGCCCGGTTTATGTTTTGAATTTACAAGTGAAAGTTTCATGTGGCTTGTCAAGACCCATTAAATGTGCACTTGCTGTTTTTACATATGAAACACAGTTATTTGGAGCTTGTTTGGTTTTAAGTTGAGCAATTTGCTGGCGGGATCTCACCATGCATTGCTTTAATTTCATGTTGGATGTAGAGAGCGCTTACCAATCCATCATGGCTCTGCAGGGTGTTTGGGGCGATTCTGGCTCGGTGCTGCCATTACGTGAGAGCATTGGTTCAGGTCTAGCCAACCGGATTGCAAAATCAGGCATTTTTTATGCTGAGGTTAAAAATGTACTTCTCTCCTGTGCCTTTCTTCCTTCCTGCCTTGTATATGCACACACACCCCTGCCTCCCACGCCAGCTGGTGTTGCCCAGGAAAGTGGGGAGATAACAGTCCAGTTTAGCAACTCATCTATTCAGAGGTCTGCCTTAGTACGCAGGCAGATTTTTCTCCTCAAAAACAAGCAAACCCACCCACACTTCCATCTTTTTTCTGACTATGTTATCTATGTTATTTTCAAACCATCAGGATCGAGATGAAGGATGGTTTGATTTATGTTTTTCCCCAGCTTTTGCAGTTGTCTAGCTTGCTTTATTTTGTATTGAGTGACCGTGCAGTATTTTTGCAACACCACTCCCTTTTAGGGCAATTTATTTTCTTAAAATATCAAAGTCCTTTCAGTTCCTCACAGATTTCAGCTTCCACTGCTCTTTCCTCACAAGTTCAAAAGCCTTTCAGATCCTTCAGGAGAGTCACCCTTTGGCCCTGAAGGGTTCACAATCTTCTACATACCCTGGGGAACCTCCTTGCTGGGCAGGCCTCTCGCATTGCAGCTCTCTCCTCTGGCTTCAGTCTTCTCTGACATCTTCCTGACTTCCTGCTGGGGAATAGCTCATTTAATTGCATGCTTTCATCATACGACCAGTGCAGCATTTCGTTCACCAGGGGCGATAAGCTCAGCTTGGCACATCATTTAAGACATGCCACAAAATGTCCCTTAAAGATCCCCTCTGAGCCGTGACAATATCCTGCTGAGCCCAGGGCAGAGTGGGGGGCCAGGCAAGTTCAGCATTTTAAGTGAGGGGGAATTTGTCCTCAACGTAATGCTGTCTTAAATCAAGGCCATCCACACAATCCTATTGCCTAACTTCCATTTCTATAGCTGCAACAGTGCACGGTCAATTCATGCCCATGTCCTGCACCACAAGTGCAATTGTGAGTTTTTCCCTACTTCCTTACACTAAAAATGAGTTACCTTTCACCCCTCTCTTATTTCCATATTGCTGCTTTCCATTCAGTTCGAACTGTGGTTTTCATTAGATATAAATGCCAACAGTTTCCAAATTGATTCCACCCCCTACCAACCCCCCCCCACCCCACCTCCCCCTATTTCTGATCTTCTTACTGGTTGTTGCTGCTTGGGTTTGGGTTTTTGTTGTCTTGGGGTGTGTCTGCAGATCCTGTTGTACTTTCGGCGCCATATTCTTTAGATTATTCATATCATTAAACAATCAGATCCATCTTCCTTTGCCTGACGACTTTCCTATGGTCCTATAAATTTGAAGTTATTAACTGTAAATAACACTCTGATCTGAATTAATTCCCTAGGTAAGTGATCAGGAGATATAAAATAACATGCATTGTAACAAAAGCCACCGTTTTTCTTTCATTCACTAATCATGTAAATTCTGTCCAATAAAGGCATCAAATTGGTCTGGTGAGAGCAGGAAGAGGGGTTTCCATTGCAGTAGAAGTAATGAAAAACAATTAAAAGGACTTAGCGGTATTCATTTGTAAGTCCTTTTTTGTTGTTGTTGGCTGTTAAATAATCTTTTGGTTTAGTACGCGTTCTTAACAGTCCCTGGAAAATCCTGGAAAGTCGTGACTGATGACTTTCCTCCCTGGCTGCAGGAGCACGTGCATCCAGAATGCCCTGCAAGAGCTCTGCCCGTCATCTGTCCTGGTGCATCACCACTATGTGTGCTCCTGCCCTCCCTAGTCCTGCGCTTACTGAAAAAACAATTATGCTCAGAAATGCATAAGACCCGTGACAAGCTGAAATTTTTTTTTCTAGCGTTTTAAGTTTCAGCAGTTATATTCCATCTAGCAAGATGCATAGTGTGGCTTTACTCCATGAGAAAACACGAGGGAGATACCCAGAACCCCCATTCATGGCAGCGGGTGTGTGAGTGTGGAGATTGCTGGCGCTGGGACTTTGGAAGCGGGGTGTGCTGAAGATGGGTTTTGCAAAGGAGTTTGGCGCTTCAGGTTTTGCTTTAACTGTAGAGTATCTCTAGGCTGCTTATCGCAAGAGAAAACACGCTGCTTCAGCTCAGGAAGGGAAGCTAGCGTGCACCAGGTTAGAGGAGCCAGAAAAACCGGCGCAGTCTGAGCTCTGTATGGGGACTGACTTGCTGCTGATTGAGTCGCTGAATCCAGCCCAGATACTGCAAGTGAATAGATTATTATAACTTTACCTAATTCCCCATATTTATTACTGAGCCTATTTCTTTCCATCTTGACAAAGAAGTTTCCCCACTCCCCTGTTTGGTTGTTTTTTTTTCATGGGGTTAACAAACACTTTTTGTGACTCTTATCTTCTCCCCACCAGCCTTAACTCACTGGCGGTTTTTTTGTGGCCAGCTCCACCCTTTTTGACTTAGGGCATGGGTTGTTTGTATCTAAACTTCAGTCTTGAAACAGCCTGTTACAAAGTCGTATGGCCTGTTTTGGTGAAGGTCTTCCTCTTTGCGGGCAGCTGCGTTTACAGCACAGGACTTAAAATTAAGGTCTCTTCGCTCTCAAGACCAAAATACCAGTTAAGTTTTGAAACTTTTCTTCAGTGGTGGTGATTTGGCTTAGAGACGCTGCGTGGGTGCATTTATATGTAGATACGTTGAATTAGACCTTTTTTAAAAATGGATTTAAGACATACAAACACTGATCAAAAATGGGCAAAAGTGAAAATGGGTGAAGGGGTTTGTTGTATTATTTTGCAGCTTTTAGGCTAACAGCAGTGCTGCTATTAAATGTAGGGACCTCACATATTTTTCTAGCCACTTTCCTGGAAACTGACATATCAAACTGTTTGGACGTTACTGTAATTAAGTAAGTGTGGAGTATTTTCAGTGTGGAGTGTAGTTAAGTAAGAGATGATGTGGAGTATTTGTAGATGACCTGTATACCATTGTTTTCTCTATTTACAAGGAAATTTTTTTCTTATGATTTTATTTCTACTTCTTTTGGGTGGATAAGGACTATGTGGAGAAATCAATGGTCAACAAACCGGAAACAGCATAGAAAGATAGTGAAAATACTTATGAGCCTGCTTACTTCTTAACATCCTCAGAGAGCTGCCTACCAAGATGAAGAGATTAATACTAAAATTTTCTAGCAACATTATTATTCTGTGCTATATATAGATGTGTATACATGTAGAATAGGTTATTCTAGCAAGTTGGTTATTCTAGTTTTTCTGCTTATGTTGACTGAAAGATACCAGTTGTCAACTGCTACATGCAAATGTTGCTTTGATTCTTTAAAGCCCCACTTTACACTGTCAGCTCACACTTGGACTGTCCTGAAAGAAAATGAAAGTAAACAAGTCAGAACTGAGTCTTGTAACTCCACTCTTGAGTTTCAGAGAGCCCTTGCAGGTCTAAGTTGAAAGATTTTTGCATCTAAACTGCTTGAGTTTATGATGTGTGTTTGGAAGATGATTGCAAATACTTCTGGAGAAGTAATTTTATGATATTAGAAAGGCCTTGACCTAATCATGCAACTAATGACTCTATCAAGAAAAGCTGTATCTGTTCTGCAGGCTGCAGTACCATGTAAGGCTGTCTAAGCTGCTGTAAAAGAGCTGACTGGAGTTTTAGAAACAATTAGGAAGTTTAGAAACAATGGAGTTCTAGAAAGGGTTTTAGGAACAGGCTGAGCTGCCCTGTGTATTTTTTACTGGTGAGTTGTGGGGAAATTCATGTCAGTGCAAGGTAGTGGAGTGGCATTCAGAAGGTGGGTGAGATAGCAGAGCAGCCAGGCGTCACCAGCTCAGGGCAGTCAGGTCAGCAGCTGGCAGGCTTGGCTGTGCAGGGGATGCTTTGGTTCATGGTGTAAATGCAAAACTATGTTTTCCTCGGGTGTAACTTAGTGTAGTTCAGCTCACTGCAGTTTTGAAGAGAACAACCTCAACTGGCAGTTGTGGAAGGGGAGTTTGCAGCCTGCGAGGTCAGGCTATTCGCTTAGGTGCCTCTCTGCTGCCAGGTGAGTAAAAAGCTCTGCCCCTAATTGTGCATCTTATCTGAAATGTTGCTTTACCTCATTTCCAATAGCTGTCATGGCCCCGGTTTTCGTACCACAGGCTGTTTTGTATGAAAACTTTCAGCAGGATGCTTGAGGTGCTGTTCCAGCAAAAACAAGGGGGGATACTGCTGAGCTGGGCAGGTGGGCTCACTGAAGGCAGAAGAATGCTTGTGCAAACAGGAAACAATTCTCAGCTACGGTGGGCTGGGTTATCCAGGTGGTGGCCTTGCCGTAGCACTGGTGCAGCCACAGGCAGGTTGGCCGAGTCCAGAAGTGGTGCAGCTGTGTTGACAGGGTGACCGTGTTGACGGGCAGTATGGGCAGCCATGAGGTTCTGTGCTTCTCACTTTGGGACTCAGTACCCCACTGTAAGAAGTCAGTGCTCTTATTGTATCATCTTATGTCTAGAGTTCTAGTGTTTTAAAACAAACAAAAAAACCCCACATGTACCCAAAGAGCTATTTAAATCCCAGAGCTGAAACTTTCTTTTTATTGAGCAATGCTGAGCATACAGCTGAATAATTTTTCATTCATCTGACAGTACAGTTTTTCCTTTGTCAGCATTTTCTTGTTGAATACTATTTATGAAGTTATTAGTGACCTTTCTGCTTGAAAAATGTCTGCTTTGTGTCAGAGTGTTTGTCGTCTTTTTGAAAACATATCTCTCAAGCATGACTTTTACTTGGTCACTTGTGGGCAGTTGCAGTCTAATGCCATATATATATATATATATATATATATATCTCTATATATAAAGTCTCATGAATTAAAGCAAAACCAAACTGCTTGGTCTCCAGGCTGCAGTTAGGTTTTCAGAAGCAGATTCCTGCTGCTGAATGGGTCAGATCCCAAAATTGGAGCCCTGCATGGTAGTGGTTTTACAGAAATAAGTGCTGTACAGTGAAAGCTCCAATAAATATCATTCATTTAATTGCTAGTATTTAAGGTAAACTTGATTCTCAAAGGAGAATTTGATGCCCTTCATATGAGCCCATCAGGAATTATCAGAAACGGAGGAAGGTTGTGTTAGCGCATGCGGGATGGTCATCTAAGGACATAGAGATCTGAGTTTTAAAGGTCTGTAGCAGTGAATGAAAGGTATTGAAATATTCATAAATATGCATGGAGCAATGTGTGTGAGTCACGTGTGTGACACACTGAAGGCTGCAGTCTGCTAGAAAACATTGTTGCGCACTGGCATATATATAAATTGCATACTTTATTTCACGCACTTCATCCATATCCTCATCTCTGTTTTACAGTCTATCCCTAACCTCCATATCTGATACTTGCCCTGGCTCTTACCTATCTTCTGTTATTTCTAAAATTATTTTTAAGGAAAGCTGCTTGTTCAGTTTAACAAAATTGTTGATACAAGACTAAATCCTCATCTATAGTAACCTCAGCAAGTGTATAATACGCTACTGTTAGCATCAGAGAGCAAAACTAAGCTCAGAAGAATGAAAATAGCATGATCAGAAAGCAGAAGAATTAAAAATACAATAAGAAATAAACCAAAAAAATCTTTCTGTCAAAAATTGCCTGAAATACATTACTTTTTTCCTACTATAGAAGTAACATTATTCATACAGGTTTCAAAAAAAATAATCTGAATATGACTAACAAGAGCTTACTGCAAATGTTTTTGCAGATCTTTTTTATAGTCCTTGTTGAATTGAAGTGAGAGTGATTTAATGTAATACAGATAACTGTTTTTCTCCATCTCCTCCCAAGCAAATACTTCCATGAATTTTGTGAATTCTGTCCTCCACGTGGCCCCTGGGAAACTGCAGATGCGCAGTTTCCTTATATACATGTTGTAAACAAGAGTGAAAGAGCTTTTCAGCCTTGCAGAGTGTGAAATGGCAGAGCTTTCTTGCAGGGGGCCTCTTTCAGGAATATTTGAGAAGTAACTGAATATCTTGGGATGACAGAATTTGAAAATAAGTGTTAGTATAGCTTGTTGATGAAATATATGGCCAGTCGTTTCTGCAATCTTAATAGATCACAGTAATTGAAGGAGAAAGTGCCATAAAAGCATAGCCTCATGGTGAACCATTAGCAGAAAAGCAAGCTGGCACTGGGATGGCTGGTGCTTGAAAGTCTGTTTTATGTGGCTTGGGTCTTTTTATTTGGGGTGGGGAAAGCCTTCTGTAACGTGAGGGATGTGCAAAGGGCCAAGGAAGTATTTCTGTTGTTATTTTACATTTTTTGCACTTTCAAGCGGGTTGGTAGAACATAAAGGTTGCTCCTTTTTCTATGCATTGTGAGCTGTTTGACCACCAAAATGCTTTCTTCTCGTTATGTTACAAATCCTTATGTCTTCTACAGGGGATTGTATAAATCACGCACATCTGAATTTCATTCAAAACCACTTTGGTTGTAGTGAGAGATGCTCAGATTCAGGTACTAACCAACCTGAGGGATTTAAAATGGGCTGTCATGGGTGATGCTGAATCAGCTGTCTCCTGGTTTTTCAGACTGTGATTTTCTGTGTATCCCCCTTGTTACCCTGAGGTACGGCCGCACATTAAACACTCAGTGCTGCACTTGAGTTTTCACTGAGAGTTGTGCTTTGAGTATGTAAGATGCTACTTACCACCCAGTGCTCTGCAAATGGGGCTCTGGGCCTCTCAGAATGAATGTCCCAAATTGGTGGAAGCATCCGACCTCGACCTCCTTGCTGCTATTCTGTGGAAACGATGACAGGGCCCTGCTGCACCTTAAGGGCATGTTTCGGGGATTAGTGAGTTAATGCTTGTGAAGCACTTGGATTTACAGCAATTATCTGCCCAGAGAAAATCTTGTCAGATAGATAATAATTGTCATCTCAGCAGAGTATGAGTAGCATGCAAAAAAGGCACAGGGCCACGTTCTGAGCGGTGATAAGAGGAGAAAATACTGAATTTATTTTCTAGTGAGAACTAGCCACTGTGTGCCAAATGAGGCATGGGGACAGGATGACTGTGGTATGCTTAAAGATTATTTTCTGTGTGCAAGAGGAGCAAAGAAACATCCTCTGCATGTCTGACTTCCAGCAGTCTGGGCTTGCGGCCGCAATCGGGTTCCAGGCTGGGGACAGTGCTCGTTATTTTGTCAGTAAGGGTGGCAGCCACATTGCCATTGGAACACACGGAGTCATGATGATGATAGCCATCGTCAGAGCTGAATCAGATTGAAGCGAGTAGGTTTCACAGTCATCTGCTGATAGATGGAGGATAAAAGTCAGGATGTTTGCTCCAACCACTTGCTGTTTCCCACAAATCCTTGTTTGCCTTCCTGGCAATTACCTCCCATGATTACCTCCCATTAGTTTCCCTTACAGTCTCCCAGTGCTGATGCACCTCCCATACCTCCACTTCTTTTCTCCCAGTCCCAGTTAGGTTCCTTTCCTCACTCGATTCCCTGCTGTTTCTTTCCTTTTCCCCATCTGCTTCCTTCCCCTGCTGCATAGATCTTACCTACAGCAGCTACTAATGAGAAGAATCTGACTTTGCCTGTGTATCTTCAGGCTAGCAAGAGGTTGTCCAGCTGTTTGAGGGATGCTGTGTGCGTAGTCTGGTCTACATGGAGAGATCCATGTAACAGATTACTGCATAGTCAGTCCATGTGAATTTTTAGAGGCTTTACTTGTGGAAATCTGGCAAGTCTCAGGCACACATGATCCTGACAAAATTACTCCAAGGAGGAGCACAGGTGTCTGAAAACTTAGAAATTAAAGTGTAGTTATGGATGCTCAGCTGTCCAACTCAGAGGCTGTATTGAGTAGAGTCTTGAGGATGTTTTGGGGGGGTCTGGTAGCACTCTCTTTTTTAGAGTCAAAACCTGTTGATGAACAGACTGTGTCATGAGATCGGCGGATTTTACCCAAGAAAGTGGGTGTTTTGGAGGACTGAATTAAAATTCAGTGAAGAAATTACATTTGTCATATAGAACTATTTTCTTTTTAAATTGAGAGCAAGTACTCTGCTAAGGAAGGCAAACTGAAAGGAGCAATTACATGCAGGGAATAGCCTGGAGTTATAATAGGAGTCAGCTGCGTGGTAGAGACACCAAATGTCTTTCTGGAATGAACCAGCAAGAGCATTCGCAATACACCTCAGCTCATGTTGTGTGCAGCTTTGCATACTGCTGGTTCAGAAAAAAGCTGGAAGATGCTGCCAAGAAATAATGAGAGGTTTAGAAAATACAGCCTACAAGGAAAGTTTAAAGGAATAGAATTTACTTAATCTAGAAATGTCAGAACTGAAGTAGTCCTAGGACGGGCATTTGTTGTGGATAGTGGTTAACCTGTCTATCATCTAGAAGGAACACACATCATCCACAGTGTATAGTGTATTAAATTTGATACCGTGAAAACCTTTTTCATGATATATTCTGCAAGAGTTTATCTCTTGGGGTTGCGGACATTTTACACAGGAGGAGAGGGAAAGGGTTTTTTCCCTTTGGGAGAAGGAAAGAAATAGAGACGAGGTGACATCCTGGCGTTCCTTCTAGTTTTTGCATGGCTGTGATACTACTTGAGTATGGATGAGCTCCAGTTTTCCAGTTGTTTAAAGCTTTATCAAATGTGGATGGATTTTCAGAGGGATTACAGAATTAAAAAATATCCAGCACTAAAAGCAACACATCCTGATCGAATTTCAAGTACCTCTTCCAAAATATGGAGGACTCTTTAATTATTGATAAAAATGGGTTTTGTTATCATTTACAAAAATGCATTTTATCTTGTCTTGTTATGGGACACAGTTAACCCTCTATGACCAAACACCTTCCACCCTCCCCCAGATTGCCAATACTTAGCATACAAAGTTTAGGCCAGATGGTTAAAGTTTGGCAAAGTTATAAGCAGCTAAAAACAAGGTCTAAGGGGAAGTTTCATGTAACATTAATAACAGGCAAAGCTACCAGCCCCACCTATAATAATCTTATTTCTATCAAAGCCAGGTTTCCTTGATGATTCTCAAATGTTTCTGCAGGCTTTTAGAGAAGATCTGGAATGCCTTATTCAAGAACAGATGAAGAAGGGCAATAACCCCACTGGACTGCTTGCGTTACAGCAGATTGCTGAATACATTACAGCAAGCTCTTTTGCAGGTTTTTCCTCATCTTCACTCAGTAAGTAAATTATACACATAATTGCACTTTTTCTCTTCTGTTTTTTTTATCGTCACCATGGCTTAGCAATGGTGGGATCTCCTCTTTCTTTGAATGAAGTTCTGTCAGAGCTTGCTTAAGCTGTGAATTACTACAGATGGTGGCCTTAACTTTCCTTTTTAGGCTTCTTTCAAATTCTTTGATTTGTATGATGATATCCAAAATGTTTGGAGTCCTCACGCTCAGTTATTCTAGAATTTGCTAATAGAAGTTTAAATGAGATAGGGAGCAAAATGCTGTGCCCCATTACTATCAGCAGTTCAACATGAGCATAAACTGAGGTGTGAAATATGTAACCATTTAGATTGTTTATTATTCTACTCTTGCATATAAGTTGCTATTAAAAAAAAATAACGAGGGGGGAGAATAGCCTAGCAAACTGAATCGTTACGCAAACAGCTCCTACAGTTAAAAACAGCTTGTAGTATGCACTGTAGTTACAAAGATATCACTAGGATTTTCCAGTTAACACCCAAGTTCTTCTTTCCAAGTCATGAAGCACTGAAATGTTAAAGTCGATTTAAGTTCTGTGGGTGGACATCATATGGGAGCTTACAAGACTGAAGTACAGTGGCAGCTGTCAGCATTCAGCATCTTTTAAGAATTGGACCCAAAATGGCGCTTCAGAGTTCATTTAACGAAACAAGTGGAAGGGAACAACAGAGAGCCCAAATAATCTCATCTCTGCATCTCTGGTTGGTTAGTGAGACTGTGGGTCCGACTGTTGTCTGTGCTGCGTTTGCCCAGGGACTCAGATAGGGTGACTAATCTCAAAGTGCTTACTCTTTTTGTTGAAAACCAAAATGACACTTACCTTTTCTGGTTGTAATGTTCCCTGTAAGCAGAGGCTGTAGCTCTCAAAAGGGATAACATGCATTTGTGAAGAGGAAAAGGGTATGTTTGTGTAGTCATAAATCAAAGAGATCAATTGATCTTTGTGATTTCTCTGTTAAGAGGTGATCTCTTCTGTCTAAGGGTTTGAGAACCCTGGCAGTAATCCTCATTTCTTCATTAGAACTAAAGTGCTAAGGTTGACAGATCTCTTCAGATTAGTTATACTAGTGTCAGAAGTCCAGCAGGAATGTTTCTTCTGTAATTTTCAAAGTAACATGTAAAGATACTTCATTAGTGGCAAATGTCTTAAAGCACAGTTCCAGTCTTATATAGGATCTTGAATCAGGAGAGAGCTCAAAACCTTAATGGTACTTCAGAGGAAACCTTTTTCAAGCACAAGAGAGGTGAATTAAAGAGATGAAGACTTAAATCCAGGGTATGGTTCCTACTGTCTTAAAGTAACAGATGTTTCAGTAAAGGCCTTAGAAATCCCAGCAGTGCAGTTCCAGTCTAATAATTGCTGGTACTGCTATGCTAACAATTTAAATAGACTGCTTCTGGAAGATCATGGCATAGGTAGAAGTTATTTCATTGTCCAACTGGCCGTCATCTTTTTTTTTATGTTATTTTTCAGGCCATGGAATGATTGCACCCATCAATGATCTACCTGGGATAGATACTTCCACATTTGTTAAGGGAGAAAAACTTACGCGTTGCAAGTTAGCAAGTTTATATAGATTGGCTGACTTGTTTGGGTGGGCACATTTACCAAATGCCTATATCACAGTAAGTATTTTATAGAATAAATTTTTTTACTTGAAATCTTACCTAGTCATTCAAGTAAATTTTCCCCCTAAATATATAAATTCAAAAATAGGTCAGTAATCCATTTTCTTCCTCCTTTGCAGGTAAGAGTAAGCAAAGAACATGACCATATTCTAATCATTCCAAGAGGTCTGTCCTTTTCTGAAGCTTCAGCTTCTAATTTGGTACGTGATTCACCTGCTGTAATAACCAGCAAGGCTCAGCCTGTTTTCTAAGAGACTTTTGTGGCTGCTAAAATGGACTTCTAAACTATAATCATGCTGTTATTTGTTTTTTAATCTTTACCCACCAGTTGAAAAGCTGATTAACTATTTAGATACTAGCATCCTTTGTCCTCAGCTTTTCTTTTTGGGTTTAGCTTTGCTTTCTGTTGCTTTGTCTTCAGCTTAAATGTGGAGCAGCAAAGTTTTGTTTTCCTGTGTGATGAAGCTCATCAAATAGCCTCAGTGTAACAGCAACCTTTTATAACCTGACAATATGGTAATACATACGAAATTACTCTGTAGGAGGAGTGTTAGTAGAATCAGCTCTTATTTTTATAAGTGGGGAAATAAAGATGAGTAATCTTCCCCAGGCCCAACAAAGGAGCTGGGTGAAGTTACAGATTGGCTTTTAGGCAACGGTAGCTACTAAATCACGTATCTTTTGGTGCAGAACCTGCCATATGTTCTTCATGTCAGTATGGATCTGTAAAGAAACTACCTCCAGTTGAAAAGGGTAGCAGATTGAGATCGATAGCATTACACCAGCAAACACAGAACCAAAATACAAACATGAGAACAAGATCTGATATGACCCTGCTGTTGTTTTTTGTTGATCCTGGAATAACTGTTTTAACGTTCCCATGAAATTGAAAATTCTCTATGCATTTAATTTTCTTATTGGAAATTTCTCAGAGGCTGAATTTTCTTCATATTTAAAAGGCAGGAAATGTTAGTGAGATGTAGGAAATGCTAAGGAGACTCATTTTGAAAGTCAGAAACAAGGAAAGGTCAGATAGACCGAAGAGGAATATATGTTCTGTCAGGGTCTTATCTTTACTTCTTCCATGGTTGGACTTCCAACAACTATCAAGGCCTTGGACACCAGGATAGTTTATTGACACACAGATTCATGGCTGCTCTCCTACTTTTCTTCATGCTCTGAGCTCTAAGTATGTGGGAGGAAATTTGGTACCAAGTAAGAAAGGGAGGGTAGTTTATAGGTAATGGCAGTTGTTGCAAATTTTTTGAATATCGTTCCTTTGTTTGACTTTTCCAGGTTAAAGTAAACATCCTAGGGGATGTAGTTGACCAGGGAAGTACAACTCTAAGTATTGACAATGCAGGATTCAGTCCACATGTGGCCATCTACTCCACACGCCCTGATGTCAGATGTGTAATACACATACATACCCCTGCAACAGCAGCTGTAAGTCTTCCTTCTAGCACAAAGAGTAAAAGAAACTTGGAGAACATTTCTGAATCTGAATCACTGCTTGTGGCAGTTTTATTTTTGTTTTTAACATAGACTCTACAGTGGTAAAGAAAGGTGTAAGGTTATCAAATAAGCAGAGGAAGAGGGCTGGGCCACCACAGTGAAATGGATAGGAATAAACTGATGCTTAGATACAATTGTACTCAGGTTGAGGAGGCTGTAACATATCTAGTTTACACAGGCTTCATTTATAATGGCTTAGACCATATAACATGCTGCATACATCGTCATGTGCATTATGCAACTCTCATTTTTAAGTGGCTTAATTATAGTTATGGTCAGTTTGGATTTATCTCACTATTAAAAAGACATAGTTAACACAAGTTAAAAAAGATCTATATAACGATAAAAATGTAAGGAGACTTGAAAGAATTGATTTGAGATAAATAGATAAATTTCTTTTATTTTATATATAAATGCATCTATGTGCATTCCTTGACTACAGACAAAAAAGGAATGGATAACTTCTTTTATACTAGCTTTGTGAAGTTATAAATGTGGGAAAAAAGGAAAAACTATTAAGTAGGCTTATGCAGAGAGTTAAAAATGGATAAAACTCACTAAAATTAACTTAGTTGGGATAATTTGTCTTTTCCTATAATGCATCTGTCCCTAGGTTGGGTAGCAGCAGCTCTGTCACCCTATTGCAAATTAGACTTGGGGGGGGGGGGGGGTGGGGGTGTTATTTCTAAGCTTTCACTATGGAGAGTTTTCTCTCTTCTAGCAAAGATACAAAGTACATCCTGCTAAGGCTTTGCGGTTGAGATGTGGGGTTTAAGAGTTTAATTTTTTCCTAATTATCAGTATTTCATTTTCTTGAAACAGGTTTCATCTATGAAGTGTGGCATCCTTCCCATATCACAAGAGGCCCTGATTCTGGGAGATGTTGCTTATTACAACTACCAGGGATCTCTTGATGAACAGGAAGAGAGAATTCAGCTTCAGAAAGTTCTTGGACCCAGTTGCAAGGTATTCAAGCTCATTCACGCTCTTCATTAACAATTTTCATGTACTGCGCCAGTTTCTACCATTTAACATTAGTGTCTTCATTTACTAGGTATTAGTCTTGAGAAACCATGGTGTGGTAGCACTAGGAGAGACACTGGAAGAAGCATTCCACTATATTTTCAATGTGCAACTGGCCTGTGAAACACAGGTGAGAGGGACTTTATCTGTATTTAATTTCAAACACTTATGCTGCTGAGTTACAGATTACATCCCAGATGGGAAGATCTCTAATATTACAAAATACTTGGAGTTGTGGAATCCAGTAATCATATGCCAGGTCAAAGTTGGAGAAATTGGAATAATCAGGAAGACATAGAATGAACAGCACAAATACTGTATCGCTCTTCCTAGAACGAGTATCAGTGTTGTTACACTCTGAAGGGTACAGGTTTTGTTCCATGCTGCGGAGAGTGAGCTTCATGCAGCGAATCTGTCAGATAATAGATTCGGTGGTACTTGCTGCATGTGGAAGTGTGACTTAAGATCTCTCGACATCCAGCTCGTTTATCAAAGCTGAATGTTGTGACAAGAAGCTTCTCCCTTTGATCACAAAGATTTGTAAAACCAAATAAACAAAAGGTTTTGGGGGCAATGGTAGAGGGTAGCATATTTAAAAATAACTTGAGTCCCAAAATCAGTTGTTTCCGTTATGTCTAACTTTAACTACCTAGTTAGGTACCTAGATATTATCTTTAACCTGTGGAGAGAGACCACTAAAAGTGCCCTCACTTTCCATAACTCTTAAGCCCATCACCAGAAACTTCCTCACTTTGCTCTTACTTGTTCTCCAGTGATCCTTTCCTCCCTTGTCCTGCCATTCTTTTTGAGATCAATCACTCATTCATTTTGAAATGAATATAAAAATAAAAAATTTTTAGTCTTGTGATGCAGAAAGACCTTAAGGTACTCTGAAAGCTAGTGTTTAAGTCTACTCCTTTTAAAGTGCAATTATTAGCAGATATTATTATCCTTTCCATACAAATCACTTGCTATATATTTTAATATATTTTTGCACAGTAGAAAACTAGCCTGAGAAATAACTGCAGCATGTGTGTAAGTATGTTTCTCCTATGAATTCAGAAAAGCAGAGAATTCAAAAGCTTTTCCACAAATGAAATACACTCATTGATGTCTCTAGGTTCATGCATTAGCTGGAGCAGGTGGGATAGACAATCTCCTACTACTGGATCTGCAGAAGTTTAAGCCTTCCACGCACGCTGTGGCAGCAACTGGAGGAGGTGGAGTTAATATGGCTTCACAACAAAAATGGAAAGTTGGGGAGCAAGAATTTGAAGCGCTTATGCGCATGCTGGACAACCTGGTGAGAACACGTTGATGGCGTTGTCCATGTAGTCTCTGTAAGCTTCTGAGAGTGTAGGATTAGCTTCTGTAAATCAAATTATTTTTTTCTAGTTTCTTTGTGAGTTCGGAAATGAAGACAGAGTAACTTTTATTGTATATGAAACCTCTTCTGCTTGGTTTAGCTTTTATGTCAGTGTATCTGACGGTAGTATTCTGTCTTGATAAGAATTTATGTTTTGAACTTGATTTTGTCCAACCCATCTCACAAACATATTTGCTCTTCATAGAAGCTTAATAGTAAAAATGTATTTTGATCACCACCTAGTAAATAGACATAGTATATTCCCTGTATATTTTGTTATTAACTCTAATATTAGGAAATAAGGTGATAATTTGTTGTTTGTTTGAAATGTCCATTTTGCTGCACTATGAATTCTGGAACAGCCTTCAATACAAATAGACTGAGCAATGGGGGAGTGTCATGGGATGTGCCATTGTGCGTACAGATAAATGTCCTCATGAACGCTGCCTAAGTCATAACCTGAGCAGGGGATCATTTTGTGGTCACGCGTTCACAACGGTGGGAGGACTGTGAAGTGTGAGTGAGGTCCTGTCCGATTGCTACTGTACTATATTTTAAATGGGTCTCTTGAATGTTAATAGTGTGAATGAATGATGGATGATACCACTAGCCTGTTCTCTGAAGAGCTCAGTGGACCTGTTTAATGCACATAGGGCAGCACAAAACTTCCATGACTTCATTGGATAGCTTTTTCTGATTTATTTATTTATTTAAAACCATTTTTTCTTTTTTTTCCTTTCCTCCTTTGTAGGGATACAGAACTGGCTATGCCTATAGGCAACCCTTAGTCAGGGAAAAACCCAGACATAAGAGTGATGTTGAGATCCCAGCGACTGTGACTGCCTTTTCCTTTGAAGACGATACAGTCCCGCTTTCCCCCCTGAAATTCCTGGCACAGAGGCAACAGAGGGAAAAGACAAGATGGCTGAACTCTCCAAACACATACTTGAAAGTTAATGTGCCTGAGGAGTCCTGGAATGGGGAAACCAGTCCCAGGACTAAGATCACGGTAGGTAGATATTTTAGGCAGTCACTTAGTTTTTGCACTACTTGAAAGTAAATTACACACAGTTTATATGAGGAAATCTTTAATAGGATTAGCAAATAAGTTCATTGAGCAAATAAAAACAGGCTTTGGGGAGACTAAATGACATTAGTATTAAGGCCCCCCCCTCTGTTTGGAGGGGTGAGGGTTCTGGAACTGGAAGAGTTAACAGTTTATGATAAAATTTAACAATTATTTCCCTTTTGTTACTAGCTCTTCTGATTCCTGAAGTAGAGAACAGTTTTTCTACCATATCTCTTTGTGCTATTAATTATCCACCAAACACAGTAAGGTTTTAAATCACCAATGGGTTGTTTTCTTCTCTACACAAGGGAGACACAAGCTCTAATTAATCACTAACTGCCCCTTTCCTGTTTGTGAGTTTCCTGAAAACAGACTTCGAAGAGTCTGTTCATGCTGCTACTTTTAATGATCAAGATTTTTCCTCCTCCTTCGGCTCACCACGATGCTTCCACTGTGTTTCCAGCCTGGAGAGAGGTGGCTCTCGTGGGACTATGAAGCATGTTATTTGATACCCCCAGTTGCATAGTGCAATTGTAAAAGCATCAGCTCCTCCTGCTGGCAGGCTAGCGAGTTTCTAAACTTACGTTTGGAAGAAACAGCCTCAGCAACTGATTTAAAACCCTACTTACAAAGGAAAAATACTGCAGACAAAACGTGGGGTTAGCAGAGGTGGAACTTGACTGCATGAGCAAGGACTCTGGAGCTGGTGGATCTATATGCCAGTTACTGGAAGTGTGATCCTTTCTAAATATGACTTCATTAGTAAGCAGTTCGTACTGCATTTTTCAGGAATGTATTTCAGTGTTTACAAAAAGTAATCTTGATGATACGTGTTCAAGGCAACTTAAAGCCTCTTGGGCAGACATACAAACTTGTAAGGAGTTGGGATTATTCTGTGAGTGTCATGTGGAATTGAAGTAAAGTCAGAAAGTCCTTTCTTTATATCTCTTCTGTAACAGTAAGACAACACTGAGAATTGTTCCTGCCCATCATGCTGGAGTTTTTAGCTTTTTTTTTTTCTGTTTTTCTTTAAGTGGATGAAAGCTGATGACTCCTCCAAGACCAGTGGAGGAACACCAATCAAAATTGAAGATCCAAACCAATTTGTTCCTCTAAACACAAACCCAAGTGAAGTGTTGGAAAAGAGAAATAAGGTAAAACAACTGTAACAAAGAAAACTGTAACATTTCCAGATAAAATTGTATGTTCAAGTGATGGTTCAACACAGCGGTAGAATAACATTTTGAAGTGTTCTGATTTTACTGAGAAGTTTCTTACACTGTATGTGATTTTTGGTACTAAAAAGCATGTATTTAAATATATGATATACATGAAGTCTGTAGATTCATATGCAATATATATAAATTTTGAATGCGAGTTTGATGAAGGATGAGTATTAACTCTGGAAATGATAGATTGGAAATAGTAGTCCCTGCTATTTAGCATTATAATTAGTGAATAATTAGGTGTCAACGTGCACCAAATTGCTGTGCGTTATCTACAGCATGGTTCAATCTCAGAGGGTAATCTCACTCTGTTCTGTATTAATCCTCCTAGCACTTACTAAGCCAGAGTTTCTATGGTCCAGTCTACTTCCTAATGGCAGTGAAGAAAATGAGAGGTTATTGTTGGACCTCTCTGTAAACACAAATATCTCACTGCTTTTCCCGTCCAGCACATAAGACGCTGACTGTCAGACTGACCAAATACTCCACCCTAGACATAACTATATTAACAGATATTCAGGATACTTTCCATTTGATTACTTTTTTTTCTTTCTTTCTTGGAAAGCACTGTATCAGTATCCGTGGGGACTGAGCTGGAGTCAGAAGGAGCAACTCCCTTCCTTAGAACAGGAAAGGCACTCTCTAATCATCTAGAGATTAATCATACAAGTCCCAGACAATGATTTTTAAATTCATGCATGTCACTATCTCTTTAGATAGTTTGCTCATATTTTTCTGCTGTAGAATTTTTTTTTTTTATCTGATCCGTCAATCTCTTAAGCACTGACAATGTGAAGCTAGGGCTGTTGGCTTGGGCAAAATAATGAAGTATTCACAGAAGGAAAAACTTCACCAACCTTTGTGATCAGAGATCTCTCTAATAGCTTAAGATGGGTCACTTGTTTAGGGGGGATGGAGAGGACAGGATGAGACATACTATTCCTTAGAGCTTATTTCTAAATACTGGCTTGCATGAAGTGCAGGAGCTGGGGCTAGCATGGATATTTGGGAGTACTTGAAGGTCTAAACAACATATGTAGTGCACTCAGAGGTGGAAGGAGAGATGTTAATTTTTACATGCAGCAGCATACAGCTTGATCCTCCAGGCATTCACTGCTGCCTGTGTTACTGGCTTTGCAAAGCTGATGGGCAAAGGATTTGTTAAAGAGAAATACCTGTTTCTAACCCAGTTTCTTTTCTCCATGTAGATAAGGGAGCAAAACCGATATGACCTAAAGACAGCAGGACCACAGTCTCAGCTGCTCGCTGGGATTGTTGTGGATAAAAAGCCGAGTCCAGTGAGTAGGACATAATTAATTGATATACATATATTTGGATTATTTGGCTGCCTGTCTTTCAAACATCACTGTGGACCATTTTCTTTCTAAATGCTTTGTTAGAAGTGATTATTTTAATGCTAGGTTTTGGATGTGTGATACATATTATTCATGCTTCATTTCAGAGGTTTAAAATGTTAGTTTCAAATGGAGATATGCATGGTAGGTCTGCCTGCCATTAATATTAATGAAGTAGGATGCCTGTCTAAGACCATTTAAGCTAATGAGTGATGAACTTTGCAATGCATGGTGCCAAAAATAATCCTTTCATCAATCTGTGGAACCGCTGCTAAAGCAAATGATTGAGGCCCAGAAATAACTGAGTTTAAAAGGTAGGATGGGACCATGTAGAAGGCAGCTTTCATTAGAAACAAGCTTCTTATTGAGAGGGAGGGTTTTCAGTTTCTTACCTGTCTACACCATCTTGTCTTGAGTAGAATATACTTACTTCCAAACAGTACAGATACCCCTAGTAATGTACCTAACAAACTGTGCTGAATTGTAATAGGAATTCTATAGTTTCCCACCAGCCATGGGTTAGTGCATCTGTTTCCTCATTTTGGTTTCCAACGTTCTTTTGAGATAACACGGAGTTTGCTTATTTATTTCAGGCAAAAAGAATATTTTCTGAATGAGTTTTCTTGCAATATGAAAATAATGGGTTTTTTTGTCATTGTGAGTTTCATCTCAGAAGAGCTCTTCCAGTTGGATTCCTAAATTGGAGCATGAACACAGTTACTTTCCTACAAAAAAAAAAAAATCCTAAAACTTGAGGCATTTGCAGAAAATATGGGAAACCTTACTTTTTAATCCCTGTTGTTAAAGAACTTTCACTTATCTGAAGAGTATATTAGTCCCTGAAGTGTAAGCTGTTGAGGCAGGTCTCTACTCCTGAAGCTGTCCCCCTTGATACAAAAAACCCTCAAATAATCAGTGTGCTGCTGCAAAAGGATGGTGATTTACAGCTCAGTGGTCAGTGTTCATTACTATGTGAAAGCATATTAAATAGGGTAGTTTTAGTCTGGATGCATATGTTTTTCTTCTGTATTCCCTGCCAGCCTGGCGTCACCAAACTTTGGGCAAAAAAGAGACATTAACCATGTATATCTTTCTTGCTTCTTTTTTTTAACAGTTAAATTTTGTGGTTTTCTCTTTTCCAGCCAATGCAATTTGAAGATGATGAGCACGCACCACCAGCACCACCCAACCCGTTCAGCCATCTCACAGAAAAGGAACTGGAAGAGTACAAGAAAACAATTGAGCGCAAGCAGCAAGGGTTGGAAGGTCAGTAGTGTGTACATGTTGGGGTTTACATTTTAATGAGTTCATTCTTAGTTTGAAAATACCTACTGTAAAAAATGTATATGCTAATAATTAACATTTATACTGTTGGCAACTACTTGAGAACTAATCATTCCTTGAGGTGGTAGAATTTTTGTTAAATGTTTTGGGGTTTTTTTTTTTTACTTCGGTTACTGTTAAAATTAAAGCAATGAAAGGTTTGCACAGAAATGGGGTTCACAAAAAAACACTTTAACATAATGGCTTTTTTTGTCAGAATCGTAGAATAACTTGGGTTGGAAGAGCCCGTGAAGGTCATCTTAGTCCAACCTCCTCCTCAAAGTTGATACCAAAGTTAGATCAAGTTGCTCAGGTCTGTGCCCAGCTGAGCAAAAGTTTACTGAGATGTTTGGTCTTGGCTTCTTTAATTTTTCTTCTATTCTCCCAGTGCGCAAGACTTACCTACTTTCGCTTTTTACATCTTCTTCCAATACTACTGTTCCACAGGGAATTGCTAATTCAGGGTTGATTTGATTTTTTTATTTTTATTTTTTTCAACAGTAATACTATGCATTCTTCTTCACTAATATTACGTAATAAAACAATTTTGCTATATATCACATTCAGGTCATAGCATAATAGCTTACTGTAACGGCAAGCTGTGTGACTTACAGCTAGATAGAACCATGGGGCATGCTACTTGGAATGCAATCCTGCCACCCTTTTTAGTGCTTTCTATTAAAGAACTAATATAGAATGATTGTTAGTAGATAAAACATGTAAATCCATAATTCTATAGAGTTTAAACTGTGTATTGTAACTTCCTGATGTTGTCAGCATGAGCAACACAATGCTAGCAGAGTTGAAAATCTTGTAGCACTAGCACTGACATTCTTGTTTGATTTTTACCTTTGCATGGCTACTAATTCAAATCTTGTCCTGCAGATGCTGTACAGGAATTATTCTCAGATGACGGTTCATCTGTGTCACAAATTCAGTCACAAACTCAATCCCCGCAAAATATCCCAGAAAAATTAGAAGGTATTCCATGCAATTTCTGTACAATGCCAATGGCTCTGATAACCCGAGTCATTCACTCTTGTGCTGCATTCTTACATTTGCATGAAGTCAACTGAGCCAAAAAGAGCCCTCTTTTTACTAAGTCTGGGTGGGACTCTGTCCGGAAAACTGTTTTTCCCAGTTTTTTCTAATACACAATTCTCACAAACAGAAAACAATGCAGGGCAAACATAGGTATTAATAAGGTGGAAGAAATAGATATTATATTTTTATTTTACTGAAAGTGTTAAGATTAGGGTTTTTGCCTAAGACTTTTCCAGCAAACTCTAAGAAGGCATTTTGAAAGGCTACTTCTCCAAAGACTTCTGTATGGAGTGGCTGCATTTTCATAAATTAGTGTCTTGCAGTAAAGCATAATTATGAGTGTGCTTGGGACTGTATATGTATATGCTGTGTAGACTGTTTATACTGTATACAGCTTGAGCTGTGTATATACCTGGCAGAGATATTGTTAGCTTTCTCAGCCCGTTTTCCTTTAATGACATTTTCACAGTGTTGTCTGCTTACAACAAGTAGGACTATAGATAAAGGGGAAAAAAACCGCATCTAAGCACTTCGGGTTTCATTCTTTGGATCACAGTCCAGCCTCACAGACTTTGTTTCAATACTCGTTTTTTGCATGATAGTGTACATAAATAATTGCAAAATTGTCTGTTCTTTCAGAAAATCATGAAGATCTCTATACCCAGAATGCTAACCTGATATCTGTGGAGTTGCCAGTTGTGGTGGTGAACGGCAAGGAAGATGCACATGACGTGGAAGAAGATCTCACCAAGAGGGTCAGTCAGTTAACCACTAGTACTGTGGAGAGCGTAGAGATTACAATTAAAAGCTCTGAAAAAATAGAAGAGGCCCTGTCCCCTGAAGGGTCACCTTCCAAATCCCCATCAAAGAAGAAGAAGAAATTCCGCACCCCATCTTTCCTGAAAAAGAGTAAAAAGAAGGAGAAAGTAGAAGCATAAGTGCAGTTCTGCTGTGAGGAGACATTGCACATTTTAAATGTTTAAGTTGACCATTAACAGCATAGTGTTAGGGGTGTGCAGTAACTGGACTTTTAACCTAAACAAAAAGGAACTGGAAGAGGTTTTGCTTTAAAAAAAACCAACCAACCAAAAAAAAAAAAAAAACCAACAAAAAACAACAAAACCAACCCTTTCGTGTAATTGAAAATGAATTCATGTCTCACTTAACTGTGTCCAAAATTGTTATGAGGGTTGGAAACATTCATTAGTTTCATGTAGAACTACACTGGCAGGTGCTCAATTACCATCATAGCAAGATCAAATACCATCATAGTATGCAGCAGCAAGTTCTGCTTGGAGTACTTTGCAGACCTTAAAATTTTCAGTACAGTTCAAGTCTTTATTAAAGTTACTGTTGAGTGATCATATGACTTTTTAAAACTGCTGTCTCATTTGGTAACCAGATCATACATTTTTGTATTGTGATTTTGACCATATATTTTATGTTTCTGTACCCCTGTTTGAGTGGGTGCATATTAACAGCACACCTTTAAATCTTTTTTAAGATTAGATCATATAGAAATATTATACACTGGCACATAATATTAGGGGGAAAACTGTGTAAGAGAAAGTTTATTTGGAATTATACAAAATGTCTAAAGAATTCCATTCTTCAATAACTTTTTTGCCAAATACTTCATTTTAGTGAAATATAATTTTTGAAGACTTCTTTTTTATTCTATCAGTTGGGGGGGGGGGACCCTTATTTTTCAAGAAAGGGGATTTTATACACTTAACATTGATAATTTAGTTTAACTGTCAAAACAAAAAGAAGATTTTATATGTTCAAATGTTTGTATACCATTCAGTATAAAGGTATTATAAGCATGTGAACCAAGCATTTAATAGTAGAGTGTATTTAAGAATGCTTGGTTTAGAATATACTTAAATATAATTCAGGAATCCAGGGACTTAGAAATCAAAAGATAAAAGCATATAAAATTGGACTGGATTCATGTTTAAAAATTACTTGTGGGGTTTTTTTTCTCTCTCATGGTATTGCTAATGAATGAAGAAAAATAATCTCTTAACATAACCAAATGAAGGAAACAAAACTGTTAAAAGGGAAAGTGAAATAGTAAGAAAATAGGAGGAGACAAAGAAAGTAAAAGTTTGGTGATTATTTTTTTTAAATATATGATATGGATTGTGGGATATTTTTATTAAATCAGCAAAGTGACATTTCCATATTAGGCATTTTAAATAATTTGTATGGATTCATACAGAGTGCAACACTTTGTGTTTTTTTCTTCACTTTCATTTGAATTGTAAGAGGGTCTCATGAATCTGTGTTGTCCTTTGGATGAACCCAGAGCAAATCAGAGCCTAGTGTCGTGGGTAAGGGTGGTACTGCCACTTACTCATTTTTACTGATATTGTCATTTTAGTACTTTTACTGTATTGTAAATACAAACTAAACATAGAAATTAACATAGGGTTTTCTTCGCTGTGTCAAATCGTCTGTAAATCAGTCATCGCAATAGGAAGTACATCTTAAAGATCCATGTGATTCCCAAAATGCTGGTTGAAATATTATTCAATATATAATTGTTAAATATGGCTGGAGAGTGGTTTGGCATGCAAAAATGTTGATTATAGCATGTTTGGGGGCTGGTTAGCTTTGACCGTGTAAGTGTGATAATGCAATGTTGGAATGGATCCTGGAAACAATTTTCTAGCTATCACTAAATACTGGAATCAGTGTTTTTAATCATAGTGGAAACTTTCAGTTGCTTACTTTGTTTTTTATGTTCTACATTATTTGTGTTGTATTACAACATATGTAGAAACAGTAACCTGTGAACTACCCTTTTCATAACTTTTTTAAAAATATATCTAAATGAATGCAATGTGCATAAATATTTTTTAAAATGCAACCGTGAACTATTTGCACCTTTTGCTAATGCCTCTATTTACTTGCTTTGGCATAAAGAATGAGCCAGCCAACTCTTGTGTCCTGTGGAAAATATATAAATGTTATCTGAAATTGCTCATAGATGTAATGCTAATTAATGTTAAATCACAAATAAACAGTATTTTAAATAGATGGATTTTGTATAGCAGCCTTTTGTTTATACAGTGCTCTTACATCTCTCGCTTGTAGAAAAGATGCTTTGATTATGCACATTGCTTCTCAAGAATTTATGCTGAAGATGGCTTCTTGCTTGTGCTTATTCTGAAAGCTATGCAAGAAAATAGTCTGTTCTTATTAGAGAACAGTTGTTCTCTCTGTCACAGATCCTGGAGATAAAAGAGGACAGGCCTCTGGTAAAATACACGGTGTTGTCAGGCAGTTGGTTTGAACCCAGCTGAGTTTGTGCTGCGGGCTTTCCTCTCCCAGGGCACACTTCCCCATCATCTTGTTCTGTGTGTTCTGCTCTGCAGCATGGGTTTACATATGATGGCCTGAGACATAGGACTCAAGTGGTTTAAGTGCTCTGTAAGTACACAGCAGGGAAGTAGCTTGTGGAAATTACTATTTTTTTCGTTTTATTAATGAAAACAAAGAGTTTCGTAGGGAAGGCTTTTAATGCAAATTTATTTGAAGACATCTGTGTCATGCCCTGCCAGCATATGGTATACCTCAGAGTCTCTGAGGCTGCAGAAGTTGCAGTGTTTTTATCGCTATATCAACTCTGTGAAATGTCTTTAAGGACTTTGACAAATAGGTTTTTTCATTGTCCTTCCACAAATCAGCCTTTTGTTTCTGTTTACAAGAAAGCCAAAATCCAGCCCTCTGAGTCTGGTGGCAGTTTCATGAACTCGGTCCCCGTGTGGGAGGGTAGTTTTGGTTCAGCATTTTAAATAAATCTTAACCAAGATTCAAGTAATTTTCTAACTATGATTTATCTCCAGGCACATCGACAGTCTGCTTAGTGCTGCGCTAACGTGACACTATACCAACACAGAGGAGCTTACACTGCAAGGCTGAGTGCATCTATAGTTTTCTTCTTTGAACTCTCTTTATTCTGAAGAGTGTACAAACCACAGCAGACCCTTCATTTTCACTTAGATCTTACTCTTTCACAGTGTTACAAGAAGGATCTGAGATTCTGCAAGCCAAAGTGTGGAAAGAGGTAGATGTTCATAACAGGCATAACATACATGAAGGCTTAAATCCTGTGAAGTAGGAGCCCTTGGAAAGATGAGCTTCAAAACAGATCATAGACATGATAGGAAATAATTATTACCATTAGGATGCTTAACCCAAGAGCGAGCAATACAGAGAAGCAGTGGTGTATGCTATGAGGAATTACATGCAAGCTACCACCCAAGAACCTCATAAAGGAAAACAAAGGATTTGTGAAGTTGTACGTCTTTCTACCTCACTTTTGTCTATGCATGGCCATACTAAAATCTGTATTGTGATCTGGGTGATCACCTGCCGCCGTTTAACAGACTCTCACCAGTTCTGGAGACGAGTGTTGCATAGCAAACCAGATTTCACTTGATTTGCAAAAATGGCAGAACAAGGTATACTTTAGATCAGGTTTTAGATGCTGCAAGGAGACAGAGTAATGTCATGGTGAAGGCTGTAATAGGCCATTTTGACTGATATTTTCCTGCCTTGCCAGTTGAGTTATTGTACACTGTTGAACATGTAGTATAAATTGCTGTTTTCTCTGGTGCTCAGTAGTTGAGGATTTTCTGTTTTCTGGAAGTGGAAGTCCAGTTTGCAAAACTGTTGAGTTTTCACTGTTTCAGCCTGTGGAAACTTCTCAAACACAATGTACTGCTAAGTAGCCAAGGACAGGGAGAAAGGTCCACTGTGTCCCAAACTGGGCATGCGGGTCCAATGGAAACTTCCAACATGAGCACTGATGTTCCTCCTCTCCCATCCTGCAAACTGGCAGGG
Source organism: Buteo buteo (assembly GCF_964188355.1). NCBI lineage: Eukaryota > Metazoa > Chordata > Aves > Accipitriformes > Accipitridae > Buteo > Buteo buteo. The sequence goes on from NC_134174.1 coordinate 58,255,149, forward strand.
AAATGCATCCCCTTGCCCACGGGTTTGTTGCATGGATTGGTGTTTGCTCTTTCAGAGGCCGTTGGTGATCCTGTATGTTAAATGAGGTGGAGGACTCATTGAAAAGCACTAATTAGAAACTGCCTGGCGTTGTGTGTGCAGGCAGCCGGAGCGCAGGCAGCCTGGCTGTGGGCATTGCCATGTGCATGGCATGGCTCAAATGGCGTAAGCAGCCCGGCGGGGAAGGCCAGGAGGGTGTTCGGGGGAGATGGGCACTTCTGACATTTTAGCTGTCACAGCGCCTGTATAAACTCCTGGTTTTAGCAAGTTGCAGATTGGCCAAACTTGCACAGACTCTTCGAGGAGTAGTAGAAAGCCCATCCCTAATATAAAGGTTGCTTAGTCCTTTGCCGCAATTTCTAATCTCGGTTGCAAAGCCAGCAGCAATTTAGGTTTCTAACAGAAAAGATTGCCGGAATGTAATGTGGAGAAACTTGTATTTTTCCACATCCTTGTTCTTCGGATGTGTTTGATAACATTAGCTTTACATTTTATGTGGCCCAGCAGTACATGTGAACACGCCCAAGCAGGTTTCACTTGGACCAGCACACAGCATGGAAAGTTTCAGTCAAGTTTCATCAACTTGTAAGCAAAGAAAACAAAGCCTGATGATGAGAACTGGAGGGCAAACAAGAGCTCACACTCTGCAACCGCGGTTGAGTCCCAAAGTCAAATGCAGCCTTTGAAAGGTGAAAATTCAAGTGGCCTTTAGATGGCATCAGACTTTCACGTTTGCTGCCTTTGCTCCCTGCAGTCAGAAAGCCATTAACAAAGAGCTTTCAAAGAAAGTATTTTGGTGGAGATTTTGTGGGCTTTATTCCAGTTCCAGCTCAGCAAGATGAAAGCAGACATCTGGCTGTCAGACTCATTTTCTTTATTGATTCATTTCAAAATCCAGCAATGGAGCAGGCTTTGTCCGGAAGGCAAGACTCCTCCAGCTCCCCTCGGTCCTCTTACGCTTTTGCAACTAGTTAGGAGGCTTTTTGGTTGGGGTTTTGGGGTTGGTTTTTCTTGCACTTGTAAACTCACTCCACTGAGCAGAAGAATATCCTTATGTTCAATATTTTCTCTCTAGCAAGCTTACCCACAGGCCAGAGGGCTCTCAGCATTTCTGGATGGTTGGGGCAGAAGTGACAGGAGTCCCTGATGGAACGTGTGCAGGGGGGACAGGGCTGAGAAGCAGCAGAGCTTCAGATTTCTTGGGGTCAGGGCAGAACCTTGCTGATTTCCCCCTCGGGTGAGCTGTGGGTATGTGAATGGAGAGCCAGGAGTCATGGCAGCTGCGTCTCTAGGAAGGTCTACGGTGAAGGAAGATATTTAAAAGTGTTAGAAAAACCTGCTGCTTTGGAAGTTCAACCATGCCAGTTTGGAAGATTGCACTAAATCTTCATAATTCTTTAAAAGGGAATAGTGTGCTTTGCCGCTGCTGGCCTGTTCGTGTCTCCTTGCTCTTCAGCAGACACGTTCTGCCAAAGGCACGCTTCGGCACCTTGGTCTCGGTCTTGGTCTCGGTCTTGGTCTCTGAACTGCACGGTGCTGGAGGCTGAGGGCAAGGTCTCGTGAAGCATCGCTGCATGCTCGCCCTCTTCTTATGCTTTTCTGCAAGTGTCTTTGCCTTTGTGGGAAATGGGATATTGGGCGAGCTGGACCTTCGTTCTGATTTGTTACAGTTGTTTTTCTGTATTAGTCAAACTTGGGAAGGGACGGACTAAACCTGTTTGTGCTGTTGATTGTTGTGCATGGAAAATCAGGGCGGGGGGGGAAGAGAGGTCAAAGGGACAGATGCCCTGAGTTGCCTCCCAGAGCAAAAAAAAGGCACGTTTGACTTCTAAAAAAAAGTGGAAGGCCTCGTCAGTGTGTTACTTGGGGTCTGCCTGTAAATGAAGCACGTAAAGGAAGAATGATGGCTGGAAGCATCTGGAGCATGTGTTTAGCAGAACTTCCTGGTCTGTCTTGCCTGACTTTTCTAGTTTCTCCTTCCTTATCCCTGGTCAACATTTGTACTGGATCAAACTCGGGCAGAGAAAACCAAAGGCTCAAGCTCACGTGAGACAGATACAGGTGTTTTCCCCTCTAGGATCTTATGCTTAGGTGTGACATTAGTGCATCCATATCACGCAGGTCCTCAGCCTTTAAATCAAACTGTGCCGTGCCACAGACCTAGTGCCGTGGGCCGAACAGGGAAAACCTATGGTGTCATCCTGGCAGAGTCCCAAGCTGCATTCCACACGGGGTCTGACCGCACAACAGGGTAAGTGCACGGGGCTGCACGCGCGCCCCTATCAGCGGGCGCAGGCGCCGTGGAGGTAAAGGTGCCGTTCGCCCCCATGTGCGGCTGTCCTCCCCCCTCTCCTGCCGAAGCTCTGGGCAGCGCAGGGGAGCATTGCTCCGGGAGTCCAGCCCGGGTGAGCAGAGGCTGTGCCCCTCTTGGCATCCCACCTCTTTGGCCACCCCGGAGGGCGGCCGAGCCCCACGTGTGCCCAAAGGGGCCTCGGCAACGCCGCGCCCCGCCATTCACGTCGCTTTGCTGCCAGCAGCTCCCGGCTATTGTTTTATTTTAAGGTAAGTTATATGAAGTGAAGCGAGAGGGAATAAAGTTTGGCAGCCAGCAAACGTAGGGCTGAGGTTCACTGCCCACCCTGCTGCCCACCCCTGCAGCTGTGCCGGGCTGCCCGGACTCCAGGAGACACGTGTCAGCTCAGATGGCATCCCCACGGTTCAGAGCAATGGAAATGGGCCAAATCCTGCTGCCCTGGCCAGCGGACTACCCGCCTGCCTGCAGGGCCCTCCCAACGCTGATGCTGCAGGGCTGCTCTCCGCTGTTTGATTTTTATTTTTTTTTAATTTTTTTTTCCCTCCTGTCTTCTCCGACTGAAGAAGTTAAGCGAAAAATGCCTTGTCCTTTATAGTTGTGTGAGAACAGCTGCGTATCAACAATGCAAAAGGGGGGAAAAAAATCAATTAGGGGCTGAATTGGCTGCTGGCGTGTGCACAAAAGCTTCCCACCGCAGTTGCACAGGGCCGGCAGCGCGGTGATTCCCCCGCAAGTGTCTCTTCAGGCTGACTCCACTTCATTTTTTCATCATTAAGATGCTGCCGGAGTTTCTGCGAGGGGTTTTGTGATTCAAATGCCGGCGTAGCAGTCAACGGCTGGCGCTCAGGGCTGGATCCTGAATATCCTCAGCCAGCCCGCCGGAGCCGGGGTGTTTGCACCGCGGAGCCGAGAGCTGGGCTGAGCTCGGGCTTCACCGGGCGGCGAAACTCCCTCTTCGGTTTCATGTTTTAGGAGCTCCAACCTACTCTTGCATTTAAATTTTGCCATGGAAATGGCCATGGTCTGCACTGAGCGATCTTTTGCCAAACTCCTGGGGGAGCTTTTGTTTTGGAGGGTTTTGGAACTGGGGAAAGAGGACGTGTCAGCTTCAGCTGCCTGCGTGGGGGATGAGCGCCTTGCCTGGAAATATTTGCCGTAACTGGTGCATGGCTGCCATCGCCACGTGGGGAAGGTGACGTCCCCTCCTGGCTTTGTGTCCTTGTCTTCCTGCTTTTGGAGGGAGTGTTTTGTGTCAATCCCAGGCGGGATGTGGGGAGCGACTGGCTTGAGACGTTCATCCCGGCTGTGCCAGAGCTGCCTGGCCCCTCGCCTGCCCCAAACCAGAGGAATGAGGGGCTGCTGAATGCCCCTCCCAGGGCTCCCCATCCCTCCGGGGGGAGATATGCAGTAGCCACCGATGCTGAAGAATTCTGCACCTTTCTGTCTTGCTTACTTCAGAGTCATAATTTCCAGGCACCTTTCCTTTTGCATTTGCAGCAGTAGCTTGGTACAAAACTGCGTGTCTCTGGACGCTGCTGTAGCTTTTGCAGATTTTTAATTTGCAAATGTTATTTGCAAAACCAAAACTTGTGCTCTGGGTTATCTGGACGGTGAGTAGTTAAACTCTCCAAGGAATAACTGAAATGCTCTGGGGCGGTGGCGTTGTCCTGCGCACGGCTCTGAGCAGGAGCCTTCTGCTCCCCAGCAGACGCTGCCGGCTGGTGCTGGTTTTGACCTTCAGCACGTCAGCTGCTGGCTGCTCTCTGACCTCCTCGCCAGGCACGGCACTCGTCCCTCTCCTCCCAAAGGTACGGGAAGTTCAAACATCCCCTAAAATGAGGTGCTTGAAGTAACAGCCTGATTTTTCTCAAAGGGCTGAGCACGTTTGCCAATGCCAGGGAGAGCTGCAGAAGAGCAAGTTGCTTGTTGAGCCCTCAGCTTGATGCATCGAGAGCCAAATAACCCCGGAGCTGCACGGGGAAAAGCAGCCCCCAAGACCCAGCAGCATGGTGACCGTCTGTCGTGCCTGAGGACCTCACGGGGATGGAGTTTCCCGGTGAACATCCCGGCAGCCGAGCCCTTTCCCTCTCCTCCGTGCCCCTGCCGGGATGGGAAAGGGGAGGTTGCTGCAGATGGCTGATTTTCTGTATCCAAGGTGTTGAGAGCCGCTAACTGACCCTCCATGAACGCGCCTTTGAGTTAAGGGTCTCCGAGCGTTAATGGCAGCGTGGGGACCTGCCCCAGCGTGTCTCACGAGCTGGCGCTTGGTGCAACGGCACTGAGGCGTGGGGACGCTTTGAGTCCCCGCGCCGACGGCCACGCGGTGCGATAAAGCAGCTGGTGGGACATCACCTCCTTCCTTTTCCCTCTGTTGTAACAGCTGAATAACAGAGGTTCCGCAAGCTTTCAAAACTTCGTTAAACTTGTATAAAATCAGTCCCAAGCTGCACCTGCCTGTGAAGGCAGCTTGCTTTTAAAATACTTTTCATAAAGAAATCTCTCTAACCTGAGGCGGTGGGATGGACTTGCCTTGCCTCTGCGCCATTGCCTGCGTGTCGGAGGCCGTCACCGTGCCCCTCCGTGGGCTGAGGTGCCGTCTGCCTGCAGGCTCCTTGGGCATGAAACCCAAAGTCCAAACATCAGACTTGATTAAAAAGAAATTAGAGCCAGTGCCTTGAGAAAACTGAAAAATAAATGCATTGAATATGTGCAGTTGCACACGCATCAGCTGCGCGAGCAATCGCGTGGTATCTCCCTGTCAGCAAGACCAGGCGCAAGGACTAATTCTTGCCTTGCCCACGCTATAGCCTGAAGCCCAGGTGGGTCATGAAATGGAGGACGTTTACCTTGCTGCTTCTCGTGTGCCACCTGCGAGGCGTTTGGGATGGAGAAGGGAAGGCAGTAGGGGCAGGTAAGCCCTTCGCAGCACAGCTTGCGTAGCTGAAGGTGTCTCTGGGCTCTGCAGGACAAGCGACTCGTGCGGAGGGATGTGTGAGCCAAGCAGAAGCCCGGCAGAGCAGGGAGGATAAAACGCAGCTCGGATAAAACGCAGCTCGGACTCCGCTTTATCACCTGGAGTGATAACGTGCGGATGTGTACCCAGGCAGGTGCTGCGTGGGGGCCTCGGAGATGCTCCAGGGGACCAAAGCCTCATCGTTTCCCAAGTTATGTCTTCACTGGGAGCCAAAAATGACCTACAGGAGATGGTGCGAACACACCGCAGCAGCTGCGGTTTATACACAGTGCTTTGCCCTTGGATGTCGGACGCTTCCAGCCCCAATTCCTCTTTAAGTGGATGGACAAAACAAAGAAGTTGGCTGTCAGATCCACTCGGCAGAAGGGGAACATGGGGCAATAACTCTCTTCCCCAAACATCAAGTACCAATTTCTTATTCCAGTGACTTCAAACATCCCTCTCTAGCGGGCAGGAGAAAAGTGTTTTCAGTACTTACTCTTGCCATGTGGCTAGACAACTCTCTCAAACACCAATACCTATACTTACATATATTATGTATATTTGTATATACATATTACGCATGCTAATTATATCTACAGAGGCATTAAATCATTTACCTTGCCTGGCTTCAGTTTTATTTTAAAGTCGGTAAGAGTCAACATTCAACCAGCATTAGGAATATGCTGTATAAATAATTAGAGTTTATTTAGATTTATTCAACGGTGTTTGCATCTAATAAGTAACCACATCAATTTAAGCATTGGTCTCCTGGCTGGCACGTCACCTACGTGTGATCATTCACCTTCAGCTGGAGCAGCTGGGCCTTCCTGGATTTATGTAATGGGGCCAACTTCACAAATGACCTGGAAGAGGGACACTGGGCAGACTTTGCTCTGCCATGGTCTGGGTAATGGGAGAATATTCGGGTATTGGAGTGATTTTCTTATAACCAGATGTTTTGGGCTGACTTACTCCATTTGGCTTGATTTCTGCCTCTCCAGTTGCTTTATGGTACTAGCGATGCTGCAAACACCTTCTCAGGGTGAGGATGAAGGGACCACGTCGGCGTTACCTGGACTGTCCTGCCAGCACCCTCGTGCCTGCCGGTCTGGCGAGGATGCCTGCGGCACCAGCCGCTCACTGGGGGCTGCTGAGCCTTTTACCAACACTTCAAGAAATAAGTGTTCTCTCCCTTCCTTTAAGATGAGCTTTGCGCGAACGAGGGGTGGCAAGGGGAAATATTCTTGATGATTTTCTTACATTGGGCATTTTAGGCTTGAAAGTAACACACACGTGTGAAAGACTTTGCTTTTCCTTTCAGCCTCTTCCTCCAATTTAACCCACCTGGGCGCTGGTGCGAACACCACGACGCGCACACCGTGGCACGCTGCACAGGGCAGTAAGAGGCATCCAGTTTGCCTGGAGAGATCAGTGCGTTTTACACAGGGGATCAGCACCTTTATCTGTGTGACAATAATCTCGTCTGAGCCTTCGACCTGCAGAGGGGTCATGCGAGCGGGTCAAAGGATGCCCTGGAGCAGGTCGGGCTCCCAGACAGCACCTCCAGCCCCCCCGAACCCCACAGTGGTGTGGCACGGCTCGCTGAGGCTCGTCGTGCACCACCAGTTCTTTTTCAGGGTGGATTTTGGCAAGCCACGCACATTGCGTTAACCCCCTGCGAGATCAGGATTTGGCCTTTAATCCCAGCGCGCCCTGGGTGCTGCCCTCCCCAGAGCAAAGGAGCGCTGCTGCCCCCAAAATACAGTCCCTGCTCTTGTTTAGATCTAAACAAGGCTGTCGATACTGCTGATTTACTAGACACTCAGAAAAAAACCCAAACATTTACTTTGAGAAATCAATATTACAAGAAAGAACCAGAGTGGCATCTGGGTGAGTGGAAGCACGGTGCCGCGCTCCCTCGGTGTCCGTATAAATGCCGTCTGCACCGCACACGGAGCAGCACCTGCCTCGACAGAGCCGTAGACACCACGCAGAGGGTGTTAAAGAAATGCATGATACGTATGCGATGCAACGGCGCGCCAAGCCTGCGGAGGACACAGGCTCCCGCAGTTTTGTCCCCGTGAGTCAATAAATTCGATGGCTCTTCGCAGCGGCAAGATCACGAAACGCACAAACTCGTCGTCTTGAGCATCTTTAGCGTTTTGCCTTTTGTTCCTAATGCAATGAGGGGATGCTGTGAGAGGCGGCTCTGAGCCCTATTCCCACTCGGCTGGGCAGGGAACTGATGCTCCTTGCCGGGAGCCTCTCCGTGCCCAAGTTGGTGCTTGAAGGAGAGGCTGCAAATTATCCCTGCGTGGTGATCCCAGCTCCGGCAGTTTTTGAGAGAGGAAAAGTGGTTCTTACCGTAATTAAATAACTTTGAACAGACGTCCGAGTTCTGCAATAGAGCTGTCAGGGATGCTTGAGCCTCCTACACCGTACGATTGCCATCTGGGCATCGCGCTGCCCGGCCAGCGTGTGTGGTGCAGCCCCGGGCTGCTGTGGGACAGCTGGAGAAGCGTTAGAGCAGGAGCTGCGGTGCCCAGCTCCCGTCACCGTCGTCTCTTGGCTGCTACAGACTCTGAAGCCAAAGCTTAGCCGCTGCGGGAGGAGTGCCGGGCACGCTGCCCTCCTTTCTGAGCTGCTCTGGGGCACGGGCAGGCAGAGGCAGCCAGAACTAACCCATTTTTAGCCAGGTTTTAAAAGGGCAAGTTCTTCAGATTAATGTCAGCAACAAACTTTTCCCCACCGAACGAACCGCAAAGGAAGCTCTGCCTGCCCTAATGCCCAAGTTTCTGTAGCCCACAAATGGCTTAATATCTGGAAAATTCGGATTAAAAGGGGCATATTCCTGTAAGGAGAAAGAAGGTCTGGCACACAGGGAGCATTCCCTGATGTCAGCCAGTACCCAGCGTATGGATTAAGTAGCTTTTGCTGCGTGAAGCCAGCCGGGCTCTTCGAGGAACGTGAATGCATGCGTACGTGCCATTTTTGGCAGCTGCCTCTAATTTGATAGATGTGATTACAAATTGATTTTAGGATTAGACATTGTAACTCCCCCGGTCCTACAGGAATGACAGCACCTCTTAGTTTCCGTGTTAACCAAAGTGCTGCCAGGGCTGTAGCCAGGGGCTGGGACGGCCACTCCTGCGCTCCAGCAGCCGGGAAGGATACTCCTTCCCGCCGGCCGGCTGCCGCGTCGGAGAGCCGGGGTACGGCGATGCCCAGTGCTGTGCTTGCCGGGCAGCAGGGATAACGTCAAGTTCCTGACGGCTCCTTTCATCCCATTGCTCTTCCATTGGCACGGTGTCTCTTTTCTGTCTCTGTTAGTTACCTTGACGGTCTCGTTAATTCTGCGTGCTACTCAAATTCATCCAGCTGCAGTTGTCAGAGAGAGCACTTAACATGGATAGGAAAAGTGGGAGTGTGTGTTTATGGGGGTGGGTGTGTACATGTGTATGCAGATACCTGTATATATGCACTGAAGCTTCTAAAGTTCTCAGCAAAAACAGCTTTGTCATTTCCATTTCATCTTTTCCAGGACTGCTGTCTTCCTCAGCCATCCCTGCTGGGGAAAATAATGTTTGTGCAAATGTTATTTTTTAAAAAAAAGAACATTTTTAAAGTGAGAATAGTCTGTAGAAGAATTTCCATTACATAGATTTAATTTTTATATGTGTATAAAATTGCCTCGGGCAGCAGGGAGCTGCAGTCACAAACTTTCTTTGCTAGGGCCTCATTCTGCAGGGCTCTTACCCATGCACTCGGCTTTCCCCACATGGCCTTAAACACCTGGCTAACTGATTTTCTGGGTTCCAGCCGTGCCCCTCTTGTCCCTAAAGCCAAGGCAGCGGAGCAGTTGAACCCTTGGCCAGGTCCAGACCCGGCACCGCCAGCTCCCGTCCCCGGGCTGGGGCAGAGGGCTCAGCTTCGGTGGCTGCTTTCGCTCCTGTCCGCGGGCTGAGTGGCAGTGAGTGGGATGGGGAGGGACAACCCCAGCTTAAAGAAGAAGATATTGATGTTCCTTCTGACTAGGGAAGAAAGGGTAAGACAGGACTGAGATGATCATCAAGTTCCTTCACTGGGGTCCTCTTTAATTTACCATCCACCACAGCTTAAACTTTGCACAGTAGAGCATGCCGTGAACCAGGGTGGCTGGCTGCGTCTCCTGGCCTTGTTTTAAAATATCTTGGAGGACAGGAGGAGAGGTGAAGGGCCCCTTGGCCGGGACCGTAGCGAATGGGAGCTGCTCCGGCGGCACTGCCGGACCTCTGCCCGCTCCGGCCTCCGCTCCCGCGCTTGGGAAACAGCACTGGGTCACAGCCTGCCACCGGCCACGGCTCACCTGTACGCTCCCTGTATGCAAGAGAAAAATCATTAGAAAAGAGGACGTGCGGTACGGTCAGACAGCTCCCGGACCCCCGATGAGCAGGAGCGAGGTTTGCTGTTGCATCGCCGGCTCTGAAACCTGCCGAGGGCTGCTGCTGCACGGGAAAAGGAACCTACCCCCAAACCTGCCCACCAGCGGGTGCTCCCAGGGAGGAAACATGCACTGTGGGTGCTGTGCAGCTCTTTACCATTGCCAACGTAGAGCTTTTGGTGCGGTGGAGCTTTGGAGGAAGCCGGCAAGCGTCCCATGCCTGCCTGCCAGGCGTACGGCTCTGGACAGGCAGCGGAGCCGCATCCTGGAGACCCCCCGGATCCCACGGGCTGAGCGCTTGGCCAGGGCTCCCCAGCAAGCCCGTCCCGCCGTGCCGGCGACAGACCGACCCGGACTCCATTTCTGGGTGGGATAAAAAAACGCCCACCCCATTGTTCGTGGCTGTCCTCTAAAAGGTTATAAATAAACCCCGTTTCCCTGCTGGCTTTGTGCTTTCCCATTTTGACGCACACTTGATTTCCTCCTGTTCCAGAGACCTTCAAACAAACAGCCCCTTTTTTTTGTTGTTGTTTGTTTGCTTCCTCCCAACTTGTGTCCGAAGAGGCGTCGGTGGTGGCCCCTGCGCCCGGGCGCACCCCGGCTGCCAGGTACCAGGTGCCAGGATGCCGGGCGCCGGGACGGGGTTATCTGACAGTTTTCCATAAATTACCCCACGTTGTAGGTGTGGGTGTTAATGTGCAACTTGGTGACGAAGCAGCCGGTTTCATGTCCCGCCTGTGGTGTGTTAGTGACGGGAGGAGGATGCTGAGCGGTCCGGGGATGGGATGCGGGAGCCTGGTGCCATCCCAAACAAGTCTCCCCTCTGCAGGGTAGGGCAGAGCACTCGGGTTCCTGCAGACCCACGCACGGAGCGGGTGACCCACGGGAGTCACTGCTGCGCAGGCAGGATCGCACACCCACCGTCCTAAAAATACTGGGGGGTGTCCAAAACCAGGTGATTCCCCAGTTAATTTTAATGGTGATACTTCATTTCCAAGCATTTTAAAGCTCACTGCATGCTGGAAATTTGCAGTCCTTTAAAAGCAATTCTGACTAACAGTGTAGTTTGCGTAAATATTTAAGGAACACTAAAATCCACCCATGATCTGTGCAATTGCCCTTCTCTCTGTATCAATATTGGGGATTGCCCATTTCTATCTTTCTTTGTAATACGTGGCTGTATTAGACATGGTCATAAACACAGGTCTGTGTCCTGGGCCAGTATAAGGAAGGGCGTGTTTTGCTTTTTCAGTGCTCACATTGCAAGGGCAGGCTAATTTTTAACTCCCTCCTTCTCATTTATCTATAGCATCTGGGTGAAATCTCTCTCCCCTGGCTGAAGCCTGGGCTGCGAGGGGAGCCGGGGAGGGCAGCGATGCTGGGAGCATCACGGTGCTGCAGAGTCGGGGTGAGCAGTTGTGGCTGTGGGATGACGCTTTCCCTTTTTTGTTCCTTTTTCACCTACTTCTGCTGAAGCCGAGGTCCTAAGAAACACCAAGGGCCCATATTGGTGTTATAGCGGCCCTTCTGCCTCCTAAGTTAAAGACTTGTTGGGTTTTTAATCTCCAGCTGGGTGATTCCCAAGCAAGACCAAAGTTGCCATCTCCCATATACGTCTTCACACCACTAAGGTTAAAAAATAGCAAAGAGAGAAATCTTAAAATATCTTTACACCTGAAATTGAGGAAGAAGAAAAGGAAGTCCAAGAAAAGGGATGTGCTGAGCTGTAACAACACGTGGCCGGCCCTTGAGCTGGCACACGGCAGCCCAGCCCTGGTGACCTTGGGGGCACTTACAGCTTCACCCCAGCTCACCGCAGCACAGGCAGGAGTCTCCTGTTATTTGACATTTTCCTTCCTCCTCCTGAAGACCGAGGTGTCCGTCGCTTCGCATCCCAGCCATGTCTGGAGCCACCAGTTCCAAAGCGGAGCAGAATCGGACGGCGAAGTTTCCCCGCTCTGCTGCCTTTGTGTGCAAACCGGGTTTATCTGTATTGTTTGACCAGTGCCGGCAAATTACACCCTGCCTAATGCGTCGTTAGGGAGAGGCAATTAAATACCAACCCAACAAGTATTGCAGCCAACATGACTGGGGAGAAACAGCTGCAATTTGCATGGCAGCTGGGAGAGACGGGTGGAAAATATTAACCTTTTTATTTATGTCTGTCCTCTAACCTCCGCCGTGTCTGGCTGCCCGGCTGGGTGAAACCCACGCAGGGCAGGGTTTGGCAGGCAGCGGGCAGGGATGATGCCTGGATCCAGTGAGTTTTCACCGGTTTGACTTCAGCCCAAACAGCCGGCGATGCCCATCCTGCGTGGTGCTGGGTCGGCTCATCAGCAGCCACGGGACGCTTTGCTTTCACCCTGCAGTCTCTGTCTCTGCCTTTCTCCGGCTGCTTTCCAGCCGTTGCAGCCCTGCGGGCTGTTCCCGCTGGCAGTGGTGCCGGGTGGCCACGTCCTGTATGCCCCCGTACGACTTAGTGCTTCAGCTCCGTTGCCCATCACATCAACCCTGGTTTTCTATGGCATCTTGGGCCAGTGCCGTCCCACCCCGCCAGCCTCCCGCACCGGCCCCAGCTGGGATTTGCTGTCCCCATCCCGCTTCACCTGCCGTGACCCGCAGCACGTTCACGTCTCCGTCCCACAACCTCCAACACGGGATCACCTCAGCTGTTTTGAAGACAACGAATCCTGTTGCTAATCCCGGGCACCCCAATAAATCATTCTTTCTCCATTTCCCAGAGGCCGTGAGCACTCTGAGGGATGGGTCCATCTCTCTGCGGGCTGGAGTGTTTTCTCAGTGTTATATAAATAAACAAGGGTAGATTTGAACCAAGATCTCTGCAATCGGCTTCCCGCAGGTGCTGAAAGCATTTCTGGGTAGATTTAGAGGAGTACCTTTGACAATAGCATCTTTCAGCATCGTCAAAGTGATGTTCGTGTTGAAGCAGCCCAGCAGCTGGAGCAGGCGATGAGAAAATTGGCATCGGAGTCTCATCGCAGCCAAGGATTTAAACTGGCTGATGTGGATGAAGTCATCTGCCACTGAGTTCAGCAGTCTGAAATATAGAGCAGATAATTTGTATTCCTCCCTGTCACCGGCTTTCTGAGAGTCAGCACCCACAGGTTTGTAGAGTGTTTTGCGAGCTCTGAACGAAGGGTGGCTCGAGAGGGGAAATACCCAACACGGGGCAGCAAGTCAGTAACACGGAGCAAACATGTTTCTGCTGAAGATGTTGCCCACCACCAGCTGCTGATTTAAGCAAGGCGTGTGCTGCCTGGCCAGCCCTGCCAGGGACTCACAGTCACTCTCTCCTGCCCTGCACATTGGTTTGGGGGCATTTTATTTGGTTTTACTCTGCAAGCAGTTTGGCTCTTTGCGGGATCATATGGCATCTGGGGTCTTGGAGGAAACAATAGTCAAAGGCCCAGAGAGGAAGGGGAAAGGGTTAAAAGTGCAATGAACGGGTCACGCTGATTTTGTCCTTTACAACCAGAGATTTTTCTAGGCCAGGCAACGCAACAGATCAAATCTCTTCTTCAGACACATATCTGACAGTGCCATGCGAGATGTTGTTAGTGGAACCGGAGCAGGTGAGGATTAGTGAATGAGCTGCAAAGTGGGTGACACGGTGGCCAAGGGGAGCAGAGGGGCCGGGGATGTCACCCCCCACTCAGCGGAGCCTGGACCCGCACGAAAGGGGAGTTGGGACCGGCAGCAGCGGGTTTTGCTGCGACACGGTTGGCATAAGACGCAAGGATCTCAGTCGACTGGAAAGAAATCGGAAGCCATCCATGCAGCGTGGCTGTGGGCAGCAAACCTGGAGCCAAGATGCCGTGACTTGCCTGTGGCACTGGTGCAACCATCAGCCACGGCTGGGGCGAAGGCAAAGAATGCCGGGCAGGATCAGCCTGGGAGGATGCACAGTCCTTCTCCTTAGTTACAGTGAGAGGGGGCAGAGGAAGACAAGGAGGAAGCCGTAGGGAAATACTGGGGAGAGAGAATAGCTTTTAAACCGCAGATAACGTTGGCACATGAACAAATGGGTATTAACTGGTGGGGGCTGCTGGGAGGCTGGGAAATTTGTGAAGGGGATTATATGACGCGGCTGCTCAGAATAGTTGGACAAAAATGACCCAGCAGATCCCCTCTGGTTTCGCCCTCCCCTTACAACACCAGGTGCTCTGAGTAGCAGCGGGGCCCGTCTATTTGTATTTGAATATTAGGATGTCAAGCAAGTAAAGATGAGGGTGGTGAGGCACTGGAACATGTTGGCCAGTGAGGTCGTGGTTGCCCCATCCCTGGAAGCGTTCAAGGCCAGGTTGGATGGGGCTTTGAGCAATCTGGTCTAGTGGAAGGTGTCCCTGCCCATGGCAGGGGGTTGGAACTTGATGGTCTTTAAGGTCCCTTCTAACCCAAACCATTCTGTGATTCTATGAGCAAAACTGCATCCAAATGCTCCCGTGCTTTTTCTGTTCTTGGGATGTGCCAGGAAACCCTCCTGCCTCAGCTCCTGGGGTCAACACCTGCCTGCCAGTGGCACGCAGAGGCACAGCGAGCCGTGCCACAGCCGTGCGGAGGTGTTGGAGGGAGATGCTGGTGAGAAATGAAGGAAATCATTAGGCAACCTTAATTACACTGCGAGACTCACGAGTTGTCTCTCGATGCGTGGCTCCCACACCCGGTAGAGCTGTGGCTGGTGGCACCAGCTGCTCCCAAGGTTCCTCCCGAAGCGGAGCTCCTCCTGGGACGTGCCGTCACCCCCGAGCCGCGTGCTCCCTTCCCCAGCTGGTCTCCGACGTTGTTGGCATCGCAGCCAGGGGCTGCTTTCCTCTGCCTACCGCGGCACGGCAGTAGGGCCAAGCGCAGCACCCTCGTGTTCCCCCGGCCCCCAAAGCCCCCCCAGCAGCCTGTGCCCATCAGGCTCCTGCAGTCTTTCCCTGGGCACTGACCCCTTCTCCTGGCTGCAGGCGAGCAGTAACACCAGGTCTGAGCATGACCCCTTTAGCACATTTTTTTCTAAAATTTAATTAATTTTTAAAATTAAATCTTTATCCATCCTTTTATTCAGAATAACTGGGGACCCCCTTTGAAGGGCAGCGGGTAATTTTTCACTATTGCTTTGTTGCTACCATTACTGGAGTCAAGTATCGGCTTTGCCCTGATGGGTTTCCCCACCTTAACGCCAGCCCCAGCTATTGCAAACCCCAATTTAGCCATGAAATCCAAGGGAACTAACTTGTCTGTGCATATGCCGGGATCTCCTCTTTGTACAGACTGTGCAATGAGTCCAAGCTCTGAAAGTTTTGGCAAAGCAGAAATAAGGTATTGCTGAAGGGATGGCCCAGGGGAGGGCGAAACCGAGCCCCTGTCCCTCCAAACCCTTGGGTGTTGTTTCCGTGCGCTCCGTCATCTTGTGGAAGAACAGCTGGAAACCTCCCAGGACGTTTCTCCTCGTAAAGCCACTGCCTTTCTCTTCCTCTAGGCTTTATTTTCTGCAGCCAGCTTGCTGAGACATGAGACCCAGGGGGATGAAAGGGAAGAATGAGGCACCTGAGCAGCTAAAATCTGTGCATGGTCCCAGGGATGCATGGTTTCATAGCTGTCAGGGCCTCGGGAAGCCCATCCTGAGCTAATGCCTCAAAACACAGGGGGATTGGGAGGTTATTTGCTATGAAATCAGTTAAAAGGCCAGCTGGGGGGAGGTACGCAAGGTATTCAAAAGCAAGAGGCTCCAACTATCATCCATTGGGAGGTGTGGGTCCCTGCTTCCATGCTCTTCCCCAGGCCTTGTCCTAACAGCCCCACAGCCCCGGCCCAGAAAGCACAAATCTCAGCGATGTGTTGGATGTCACGGACATCGAGTTTAACATAAAAACAAAAAAACCAGTGCCTGCAAAATTGCACACTGCAAATATTACAAGTTCTTCCTGCCTGGAGCAATGTCAAGTGACCTTCTCTTTATCCACCAGCCTAGACTCGAGGATCAATCAGCCTAGTCCTAGGAGTGGTGTAAAGTTTTCAGTTCAGCAGCCAGAGAACTAGATCCTCCACTTGGCCCATTTCACCAGGGACACGGTCTCGGGCCTTTTGCCACGTCCATCCTCCCACCCACCTCGGCATCCCTTATGGAGCCACCCAGACCTGCCGGGAATATTCAGCAGTGAATCCACCCACCAAGAGATGTGCTTTTTTTCTGCTGGCGCAACACAATTTTAGACCATATGTGTGCTTTCCCTTAAGGGTGGGCAAGACAAAATTCTTTATTATTTTTATATTACTACTGCATAGCAACTACTGTGAAAGGCCAGACATGAACAGCAAAGAACCAGTAAGAGCAAAGAAGAGCTTGTGCCAGCTCACAGCCTCCGAGACAGAAAACTTACAATTGCAAAGATGGAGAGCAGGGAGGGCAATTAGGAGGCAGGGGGGAGGAATAAAAAAATGCTTATTGTAAAAGGAGAGATCATAGCTCAGGTTTGCTTAATGAATGTCAGAGGAGATCGGAAGTCACCACACAGGTAGCTTGCAAGGAGGGATTTCAAAGGAAAGGGAGGAGAATCTTTAGCGGTACTAGAAGGATGAAGCTGTAAATAATAGCAGCATAAATGGATCTGAGATAAACAGTATGGCTGGGCAAGACAAGGGCAGGCAAGAGGGAACATCAACTCCGTTTCTAGCTTAGTGATTTCTAGCACACACAAAAAAAAGAGAGCATCAAGTGACAGATCGCAAAGGCGATGCCCTCTCCCTGCTGCCTGCTGCGCCCGCCGCAGCGCCGGGCAGCATGAGCCTCCCCCAGCGAAACCACGGCGCTTCCCCGAGCCCCAGCAAAGAGCCATCAGGACCGCTCACGAGCCCAAGGGGCAACCCCACGCGTAAGGGCTGCTGGAGCAGGCACCCGAAACACTGACAAGTGCCATCCTCCTGCGGCACCTCCAAGTCATTCTGATCTCTTGTTTAAATCTAGGGAGCAATCGGTGAAGTGAAAGGGCAGCGTAACGATGGCTTCGTAACAGAGGGCTGGATGCATCCCCCCACTCCAAGGTCCGGCCAAGGGAGAATCAGGCTCTGACAGCATCTCTAAGGAGAGACGCAACCCTCGGCTGCAAACATCTACCTGCCTCACAGAAGGACGTGTGGCCCTGCTGCAAATCCCGGCCCCGTGTCACTCCTGGGGACCAGGGACAACAGGCGGCAATAGTGGCTGGCAGCCAAGGGCCTGGCGGGAGAGCCTGTAGCCCGTGCTGGGGAGAGTTTGGTTTATTAATTACTGACTAGTGAAGGATGCTCAGGAGCAGAGATACTCGCAGGCCATTAAAATGTTGCCCACAAAACTTCCTGGCTGACTCCTTGCAAAATCCGTGGGTTGAACTGGAAACTTTCATCTAAAAGTTTGAAACAAATCAGATTAATATCATAGGGGAAATGAAAATAGGAACACTCCTCCTCTTCTGCTCTTCCTCTTCAAAATGAGGATAGGTGTTTGATGGCCCATGAGGTTTCTCCGTGCTTTGAAAAAGTGAAAAAAATATTCTGATTGGAACATGAAGAAATACATCTTCTTTAAACCTCTCCTC
This sequence comes from Buteo buteo, assembly GCF_964188355.1. Classification (NCBI taxonomy): domain Eukaryota; kingdom Metazoa; phylum Chordata; class Aves; order Accipitriformes; family Accipitridae; genus Buteo; species Buteo buteo. The sequence continues at coordinate 58,272,458 of NC_134174.1, forward strand.
AAGTTTTTTTTTCTTGCCATGAGCCTTTTCCCTTTTTTCTTTGAAGAAGGGAAATGTTTGATCAGTAACGCTGGATTCTTCCCCATAAATAACTCACCAACAGAATGAGTGTCATCAGGAAAGAGGGAGCTCTGGGCAGTGTCCAAGAGCTGGCTGGGTCCCCAACATCTGGAGAAATGCTGGTGCTTTGATGGACGGCTGCACCCGCACCCGGGGGCTCAGGAGCTGTTTTATGGACGTGCTCTGGGCACACAGGGGACAGAGGCTGGTGGGGAAGCCCAATGCTGGTAACCACTTCTTCCCTGACCTCCTAAAAGCCCAAACTTGTTGGCAGCCAGACCCTGAGGCTGGTTTTGGCTACCCTACAGAGACCACCCTTTGAACCTCTGATGATGGAGAAAACTTTCAGCGACGGCCTTAGCAGGATCATGAATCGTCACCAACAAAGATGGGAAACCAAAAAGATGAAATACAAGATTTCACTGACCTCTGTGCATCTCTCTGTGCTGGCAGATTTCTGTACCCCGATTAAATCGCACCTGGGTGAGGAGCTGGGCACCACCTGCGCTCGCTGTCGGGCTGGGGCCGCTTGGCTGACCACAAAGAGCGCTGCTCGTAACACATCTCCTGGGATGGAGCTCATCTGCAAAGCAAACCCCTGCGGCCCGACACACCGCTGAATGCCAAGTCCAGAGGCTGATTTTTTTGCAAACCAGCTTGCAAATGAAAAAATGAGCGCCTGGATATTTGGAAGTGAAAAGGCTGGTATCAGAGTGGAAAAGAAATGCTGAAAAACAAAATGCTCTTCCTCCTAGCCATGCTTCTTAGCAGGGAGGGAGGCTTTCTGCTTCCCTGCTGCAACCCACAGCGTGTCCTCGTGGAGGTGGTGGTGCGGGAAGATCCCGACCCACACGCAGCAGTTGCTGGGGTACTGCTGGGCATCCCGCATGGGAACGCAAAGGGGCCGCGAGGGCTAATGGTGCCCACTAGCGCTGCTGGAATAACCATCCTGGTAGCAGAAGCAGCAGCAGCAGCAGCAGCTTCTTGGCTCAGGCCTGAGCTCATCAACTTCCCGGGTCCAACAGTGAAGTCGAGCCTTTAGGATTCACCCAGGATCCATCAGAGATCTGCTCTCCTTCCAGGGTACAACTGCTCCAGACGAGCTCTAGCCCATCACCACAACAACAACTGTGTCCACACAAAAAAAAAGAAAAGAAGACGTGATAGTCCTCCAAACAATTTTTTAATATATTGGTATCATTCTTGTGCAGTGAGATATGCCTGCCCTTGGCAGATGGGCAGTGCAATTATCGCTTGGAAAACAGGTTCGTCCTTCCAAAAGGGCAGCAGCAGACTTTTAAAGGCAGGTGAAATTTTATAAAAGGATTACAATGGGATTAGCTGGAAAGGAGAGAGAGCAGGTGCCTCTAGGAGCCTTTGCAGACCGAAACCCAGTGTTGTCCTGGCCCCTACACTTTCAAACCCTCTCCAAACCCTGCCAGGTCTGTCCAGGGGGTGATTTAACCTGGTGCTGCCACTGGAACAAACTGAACTGGTAACACCTGCGAGGTGGGGAAATCGCGGCCGTGAGTGCATGGTACCACCAGAACAATATCAAAATACACCCACCGAAGGGCACTCACCATTCCTGCTCAGAGCAGTGGCTCTGTTTTTCACTGTTCGGCCCAACGAGGGCACGACACACACGCACGAGATGCCCACTGCAGAACGGAGTGGGATGCTCACACTTTAACCCGATGGTTTCTCATGGCAACTCACACCGCTGGGCAGCTTTGCACATAAACCCACACTTTGCTGTGTTACGGAGCACCGCAAAATAAAAGCACTCCAAAACAAAAGCACTCCGGCAATCTTACCTCTTACCTGGCCCAATGCCCGAATGACGGGGCGGCTCTTTTTCCCACTTCCACAAGTGTGAATTTGGCAGCAGCAGCACAGGCACCCGACCTCCGCACCCCTGGCCCACGCTCCCCTCGCCGTGCCATGCCGTACTGAGGGCAGCATGCGGCCACAGGCTGCTGGTAAAAGGTCCGGGCATCTCCCACGTGGTGAGCGATGCTTTGGCAACATGCCCGGGCAGCGGCAGCCGTGCCAACGGCGTGGGCCGTGGGGCTGTGCCAGTGGCTCGCCCTGGCTCACCCCATCTCCCGTTCCCGTGGGTCCACGGGGCTGTACTCGGTCCCTCCACTTTTGTCCGAGAATCAGCTCCACCATCGCCTTGCAGAGAAAAAAATTGACAATAAGACTTCAGGGTGAGCTCAAAGGTTAAACAAAGTAAAGGAGAAGGCAAGTAAAGAGAGCACGCCCTTAACTGGCTGTATTTAGAAGGCTGCCACGGATGAGGGTGCTGGACCACGGCTGCTGGATGTGCAGAGCTGGCGAAACCGCAAAACCTCCTCCCTTATTGCTCCTTCTGCGTTGCCTCTCTGATCTGTGCTTGTGCTTTCCCCTGCCCGCCCCTTTTTTTGCAATGTAGTCCCCAGCCCATATCCCCTGGAAAGCCCATTTCTCCTGACCCAGTTCCATTGGAAATCCTGCCCTTGGACCATTCCCTTGGAAATGCTGGGATCTCCCTAGGCCGTTCCCTAACAAACGCCATAACCCTCTGGTGTCCCAGGAGCAGACAGGACAGGCAAGTGTTCTTACACCTCTTGGCATCACTGACGGGCAAGAGCCTGAGCTGTGCTTTGCCCTGGGCTGACTCTGAGTACAAACCTCATGGGGACAAGGACCATCCCCATGGAAGGTGTCCAGGAGCAGCCTCCAACACTTCTCCACCACGGACCCAGCTGTGCACGGGCTGCCGGGATTTAGATGGGAGCTGTGATTTGGGGCCACCACAGCAAAGCACGAGGACAGCCAGGCCAATTCCGTGTCCTGCCACTGGTGGACAAGGATGGATGCCCAGAAAAAAATATTAGGAGAAACAGAGCATCAAAAAGTCCGTGGCATGATCCCCCTCAGACAGGAGCTCTGGGGCTGGTAGCTGGGGCTTAATGCTGGGCCAGACCCACCACGGTTCTCGGGGGCGTCGGGGACATCCCGCAGCCTGGCCAGCCATGGCAGAGCTGCTCGAACCCTTCCATGGCAAGCTGTTTGAGGAGACTTATAATTCAGATCACTTTACTCTGTGGAAGTAACTTTAAAGAAAAAAAAAATCTCAGAATTAAGCTAGAAGGGAAGGGAATCAAAATTATGATTATTCTGGCTTCAAACCCTGGGGATGTCACACTGGGAAAAGGACTACCTGCTACTGATGGCTGAATCGGCACCAATTCATACAAAGCATTCAAAAAATCCCAGAAGGTTTGCACAGGTGCATGAGGAGGATCAAGAAATGCAGTAGGTAACAGGACGCTGCCGTTAGGCACGGGATCTACAGTGTGAACTCCAGGTGACCACACGCATCCTCATCTTCTTCTGGGAGAGGGGCAGAGATTTTTAACTCGTGATTTTTAAGCAGTCTGATGCTGGCTGCCTCTGCTGCCTTTGATCTGTTTTCAGTAACGACTTCTCATACTTTAAGCTAAGGTCACAGAAAGCCTTCTCCCCGTTGGTGAGCAGGCAGAAAGATGCCCTCAGCACTACGCCAAGCTGGGCAGCTGCTTGTGCCCAGGTTTCCAGTGGATGCAGCCAGGGCTGGTTAGAGCAGAGTCACATTCCCGGCTCAGTCTCTGCGCAACTAGAGACCCAGAGACTTTCTGCCCGATGTTTTAATGGGAGTGTCTGCCGGTGCACGCTTGTAAAGTGGGAATCGTGTCTTATCTCAGCTAGTTAGTGGAGTTAGTAAAAGCCAAGTATATTTTGAGTCCTTTGCTTGCCTGGATGTACTTTATGGCTCAGCCGGGCTCCCACCTCCAACCCTGCTGTGGTCAACCCGTGCTCTTCCAGCTGAAATCCTGCTCTTGCAGATGGCCAGACGCCCGCTGTGCTGCTCCGCTCCCGGCACGCCGAGCTCTCACCTCTGCCTTCCCCACTCTTCTCCAGGCCACGTCTAAATCCAGCTCATCCATCACGCCCCACCGCTTCCTAATTTTCCCAGCACTTCCCCCCTCCAGGCACTGCCGGTCCATCCCGTGCCATCCCTCAGCCCGTTTTGGGTGGTAGTAGCGTCACTCTGCCAAACGCGGTGACGGGACAAGTCGTGGCATCTTCGCCGCAGCAGCAGCCTGGGAAGAACGAGTCGGCCACGTGCTGCTGCCGGCGCGGAGGTACCACGCGGCCACGGGAAAGGCTGGGCTGAGCCGCCCGGAGAGCCAGCCCAACTCCGGCACGTGCCCTGGGAAGGGGCGCGTGACCGACAAAATCCTGCAGCCATGCTTCCCAAAAATAGCCTGCCGGCCCCCAGCAATTGGGAGCCGGAGGAACTTCATTGCACGCGCTGCCGGCCGGGGCATCGTCCCCTCTCGGATGAATCAGGTGCCTGTGACGCTGCGGGCTCCAGGTACCAATTAACACTTATTAATAGGTCATGTTTTAAACACCACCGCGACCTCTCTTCTCTCCTTACCTCCAGCCAGCGCTGGCCCCCGCGAGGCCGGCGGAGCCCCCCGGCAGCCGGGCGTCCGCAGGTCCCCGCGCCCCAGCACATCTCTGGGGCGATGCTTCGCCCCGGCCGCTCCCGCAGGGTTCCTCGGCCGATCCAGACCGACCCGACCGGCCGGGCAGGAGCCGGGTTTCGTGCTGCCGGTGTAGCACCACGGCTCGGGTGTTGCCGCCGCGGGTGGAAGCGGAGCCGGGAGGGGGGTCGGAGGGCACCCGCTGCCGGCCCGGTGCCAGCGGGGTCCCCTCCTGCCATCCCCTCCGAACTCGCAGGCCCGAGACCGCAGACGGTTTGTGGAAGTGCGAAGACTTGCCTTCCTCCTCCTCCTCCTCCTCCTCCTCCTCCTCAGTCCGGGTCAGGTCCTGCGCTCTCTCCCCGGGGCGCAGGTGCTCGTTCTTCACCTGCCTGGATGCAAAACCAGGGGAAAATAAGGATCTGCCCCAGCCACGGCGTGCCCGGCCCTGACCCCGGGTCGGGGGGAGGCTGCTGCGTCCCCTGGCTGCTCTCCAGCTGGGATTCGCTTCCGAGAAAATTAATTTATTAACTGCTTTTGGAGCCTGAACCCAGAGAGGGCTTTCTGGGGGGTATCGCTCAAAAAAGGAGGAGTAATTTGATATTAAACCGCCGGTGCTTCGTGCCGGAGCTGCCCCCCCCCCCCCCCCAGGGCTGGGTGTAGCAGAGACCCCCCAGCCCGCCTGTCACCCGGGGTCCCCGGGCAGGGACGGGCCCTGGGGCAGCGCCGGGAGGTGACACAGGGTGACAAGGGGCCTGGCTGTGCCTCTGGGTCCTGGGTGCGACGGGACCCCCCCCCCCCCGCCACGCTGTCCCCGCCAGCGCCGTCCCACCGTCCCCGGGGGCACGGTGCCACCACCACCGGCCCCCCCCCTCCCGGTTCCAGGGGGTCGTCGCCGCTGCCGGGGGGGGGTGTCGGTGCAGGACATCCCGGGGCTGCCGGTCCCGTGTGTGTGTCCCCCCCCGCCCCCGCCCCGAGAGCCGGGCAGCCGCCAGCGCTCGCACTCCGCAGGCGCGGCCGGGCCGGGCCGCGGCGGGCGGGGGGGGGTGTGGGGGGGGGCGGGACGGCGGCTGCGGCCCGTGGGGCGACAGAGCGCCGGGGCGGGCGGCGGCGGCGGCGGCAGCGCTAGGACCGCGGCGGCCGCCGGGCTCGCCGGCAGAAGACGGACAGACGGACAGGCGCGCGCGCAGCGCCGCACGGGGAGGCGGCGGCGGCGGCGGCGCGGCGGGGCATGGGGAAGCGCGGCCGGCCGCGGAGGGAGCCGCGGGGCGCGGGGGTGGCCGGTGGGGCCCGGTGCCCCCTCGGGGATATCTGTAATACGGGCCCCGCGGCGGGCATGGACACCTTCCTCTACAACGTGCAGGTGCTGCTGGAGGCCGCCAGCTACCTGGAGCGGATCGAGAAGGAGAATAAAAGTGAGTGTGGGCTCGGGGCCGCGCGTGTGCGTGACCGGCCGTGGGAGGGGGGGGGGCGAGAAAAATGATAACCCAAACTTTTGGCTGGCAGCAGGGGCCGGGGGCGCAGTGACAAAGGGCGCCGGGGCTGGCCTGCACGCCCCGCGGCGGAGGCACGCGTGGGACACCCCCCACACACACCCGGCCGCCACCGGGGAGGCCGGGCCCGGGGGGGAAAGTTTGGGATGGAGAGCGGAGCGGGACGGCGGGGGGGGGGGGCATCGCCGCTTCTCGGGGAGGGGGGGGGGGCGCGGAGAGGAGTCGGGGGGGGGGGGCGGAGGGCCCCGCGCGGAGCCGGAGCCGGAGCGGCGGGGAAGGAGGCGGTGACACGTCCCCGCTCCCCCCGCCGGGGCATGGGCAGAGTCACGTAGGCAAGCGGCAGCGCTCGCCAGGTAGCCGGCGGGGAGGGGAGCGCAGGGCAGGGCAGGGCAGGGCAGGGCGAGCGCCCGGTGCGGGGCGGCGGCCCGTCGCGCCCGCCGGCCCCCTGCTCCGCGGGCGCGGAGGGTGCGCGTAGCCTGCGCCTTTCCCCTGCGGAGCGGTCTCCCGAGCGGGCCGCGGGGGACGGCGACACCGTAGGGAACAGCCGCCTTGGGAAACAAAGGGGCCGCGGTGCCCCCCGCGGCGGTGCGCGCCCGCGGAGCCCCACGCGCGGAGCGGACACCCGCGGCGCTGCGCCCGCCGACGCCCCGCCCCCGCAGCCACATGGTTCGCACATGGAGGCAGCTCGCCGCGCTGATTGGCGGCGGCCTCCCGAGGGGCGGGGCCGCGCGTCCCGCTCCGCCAATGCGCGGCGCCGGGGTCCCCGTGTGACGTCACGCGTTGCCGAGCGGGGCGCGGAGCGGGCGCGGAGCGGAGCGGCGGGGGGGCGCGGGGCTCGGCGGGGGGGGAGGCGAGCCCGGGGGCTCCGGGGGCCGCTGTTCCCCCGGGGGGTGTCACATGCAGAGGCCGCCGGGAGCCCCGTGCTCCGCTCCCCCGCCGGCGCTTTGCCCTTGTTTTCCTGGGCTTTCTCCGTTACTCTTTCTTTTAGTCTTTGATTGATTTTATTTTCTGTTTCTTTTTTTTTAATTTCATTTTTTTTTCCCCTCGTTTCCCCCCCCCCCCCCAGTTTTCTGTTTTCCCCTTTTTTCCTCCTCTTCGTGGAGCGTGTGCTGCGTTTTATTTTTCGTTTAACTTTACAAAGGGGTCAGCGAGTCCCTCGCCCCGCGTCTCCATCGCACCGTCACCCTCCCCTTGCCGCTCACCCCCCTATGGCAGCTATAGGTCCCACGCAGGTGACAATATAGGGTGCCCTTGTCCTGCGGGAACGGCTACGTGCACGCAGGCTTCCAGGGAAGGGGATCCCGCTGCGGAGAAGCTGCTCTGCCGCTAAAGCCGCGGTGGTGATGGGCTGAAAGCCCTTGTTCTCCGCTTGCCCAGAACAAATCCAGGCTGATATTTGCTGTTTTCCAAAGTTGAATTAATATTGAGGTGGGTTTTTTTTCTCACGTGCTAATCGTTGTTTCGTAATGAATCTGCAAAGCCCTGCGTCTGAGGAGCTAAGCTGCACCGCGGCCAGCGGCCGCGAGCAGGAAAATGACAGGAGTTACCAGCAGAAATCGGGTTTGCGTGTGAAAGCAGCAGCACCGCTGCTTTGGAAATCAAGTGTGAGACTGCTGGTTTGGTTTTGTTTTTTTCTTTAAGAGTGCTCTTGTCTTGCAGGGGAACGGTCAAAACTGTGCTTTTTTGCGGGAGGGGGAGGGTGTAGAATTTTTCTTGCCGTTGAGATGGATAGTATCTGATCTTTTATACGCTCCATTTAGAAATGCATCATTTTATGCGGTTCCTTGTTTAGAACTGGAAAATGAGCAGGACAGCAGGATGCAGGATTTTTTATTGCTAAATTTTGAAAAGAGGAGTTTCCATCCAAACAGCTCCATTCCTGAGCACTTGTTTTCACTGAAGCTTTCATAACAATCGTCATGGTCATAGTACTGAAAATCCCCACTTTCATTAGGCAATTCTGCAAAACCTTTCAATATTTTAATTTGCTATCAGGACATTTTAGGTTGAAAAGTCCTATTTAACCGAAGGCTCAACTATCGAACGTGCTGTTCAGAACGTGACCATCGTAAACCAGGCAGCTGTTACGTGTTGCTCCCAAACAAAGAAAAATGCTGCTGGGATTGGAAAACAATCTCTGAGCGTTACGGGCCCTATTTAAACTAAGGAATAGCTGCAGAAGCAGGAGGATTATATCCTAACATATATACATAGTCTTACTGGGAAGAGATTTGCATGTGGAGCTCAGGTTATTGCACCAAGAGGATAGACACTATGCCCTTTCATCTGCCAGCGCAGGAGCGATTGCTCAGTGCATCCCGTGCTGGTGGCCTGGCAGAGACGTTGGTAATGGCTGGTCACTCCTCGTTACAGTCTCTGACCTGGCAATTAGCAATAACAGAGGAGACCAGCTCAAAAAAGTTTGGTGATGGAGACTGAGGCCAAACTCGGTTGCAGGCAGACTTGGTGCTCGCCTGCTTCCTGCAGGATGCCCAGGTCATTTGACCGCAGTGTTACGCAGGGCTGTAACAAGCTATTTTGGTGTTACTCCCATCAGGAAGGTGGCTGAGTCACAGCCCTGTTGTGCTAGGTGCTGTACACGTAGGGGAATGACAGTGCCCTGCCCCAAGGAAACACAGTCTTAAAAAAAGCAGAGGTAACAGGTAGATGTCTGTCTCCTCCTGGCCAGGACAGGGGACGGGGCTGGGTGAAGCACCGGGATGCTGGCTGGGATCAGCATCGCAGCTATGTGGAAGGTGAAGGGCTTCGGGAGCCAAAGGCAGGAATTTAAGGAAGGGCTATTACGGCTGGGTGAGGTCAGGTGGTTCTCCTAGTAGTTCTACGCAGTTTCTGATAAACTGCACTCAGTGCCTGCATTTGTTCTTCCAAGCCTTTGGTGGCTGTACCCGGTTGTTCACCTTTCTAAAACACTGTCCCAAGGAGGAGTGGATACTATTTGGTAGAAGGGCCCCCTGAGATGTAGAGGCAAATCTTGCAGATCCAAACCCTTGGATATCCCAGAGTGTGCATGTCACACCTTCTGGTGGTAGAGGAGCAGCTACGAGGCCCTCTTCTGCCCGCAAAACACACCGGTTTCCCACCTCTGCCTGCAGGTCAGTGGTGTGAGGTGGGTGGTGGAGCCTTCCATGTCTAGGGCAGGACTTCCAGTTAAGGCAGGAGTTTACTACCTGCTTGGTGCCCAGGGAGAAATAAGGAGATGATTTTTTTGCATTTATAAATCGCACATCCCATCGTCGTGGTCATGAATAATAGCAGAGGGGCTATGGGTTGGCTGGATGGTGTGGAAACAGAACCGCAGGGCTGAGAGCCACGGAGCAGAGTAGGATGTACCGTCAGGGCTATGGCAGGGGGAGACTATGCTTCAGGGGTGCCCTTTCAGCACCAGCAGTGAAACCACCCTTGTAGTATTCACTTGCCTTAAAAAAAAATTGGAATAAAAATTATCTGTATTACGGTAAGGTGACGAGGGAGCCTAGAGTTCTGTTATCAGACTTCTTGGGTAAACTGGATTACTTTAGCTACTGAAATATAACTGAATTATTTTTCCAGTTGAGCCTCTGGAAATGAATAACAGTGCTGCCTGCCTGCTTGCTGCAGTTCTTACGGTGAGACCACAAAACCCAATCCCAACACACCTTGCTAACTGACATGAAAGGTTTCCAAATGACCTGTTTCTAGAAATTTAAGCTTGGTATCTAAGGAATAGAAACATCACATGAAAAAAATTACAGTGGCTGTTTTCAGAAATGAAAGTTGTGCTGAGGGCAGCTCTGTTGGTGTATCTGTAACCTCTGCAAATGCCACTTCATGAATAAGCATGGCTGGAAATCTGTAGCAGCTGAAATGCTGGAGTTTGAAAAATGTCTTTAGAGGGACCTGGAGTAAACTCAACTGAAGTTTTAGTACGTGCCAAGCATCCCCTTTGTGTGTGTGGACTCACACTTTTGTCAGTAGGAGTTGCATAAACACGTGATGAATTCTTCGGATATGATGACTTACCTGTAATAGACATGGTATGTAATACATACTGATCTCACTACAGATACAGACCTATGTTGCCATATCCTCTTTTAAAAGCATGAAGGCGAGCAAGCCACTGTAAGAGTGGTGTCCTTACTCACAAGTCTAGTAGAGGTGTGCACGCATGGGACAGTGGGCCCCTCACGGAAGGTAGCTAGATCTTCTTCAAGTGCTGGCTATGTTTATTGACCTTCTGACCAGGAATAACAAATGGGTGACCTTAGATTTGTCCTTTGCTCCTGAATAATCCTCTCTGAAGGAGAGGAAAACTGAGCCTTGAGGGTGAGTCAACAGTGTCTTTGTCATGTGTCTCCTTCCGTTGTTTATGTGCTGTTTGGGGTCTTTCTCTGACACGCCAAAGTAAAGAAGTATCAGAAAACTATGATTAGCGGAGGGCAGAAGGAGCCGAGACTGCCTTCAGTCTGTGCGCAGAGGTGCCATTGGATCGATGAGGGCTGAACATGTGGCTCAAGGTCAGTATGGATGGTCTTGAATCTTATGGTGATGTGATATATGGAGCAGTACAGGGCTCCTTTATTTATATATTTTTCATCCAGCTCAAAATAAACCCCTTTCATTCCTCCTGGTTCGTGACCTGGCCACAGTGATTCATGTGTTAGCCACTTCCAGGTTGGGTTATTTTGACTCATGCTGTTTGGGCCTCAGCGTAAAATTCAGAAGGAAGCCACAGCAGGAGAAATGATAGGGCAGAGGTAGAACTATGGGACTGTGCCAGAAGCGCTGCTGAGAACCGATCACATCCTTTGTCAGCAGAGCATCCTGAGAGCTGGTGGAGAAGTACCTTCTGCCATTGCCTGGAGAACCCTACCTTCTTCTTATTTAGCTGAGGGACCCCATCCTGTATATGATATATTTTTTTCTCATGGGAGGTCCTCTTACTTAATTTTGCAGCTGGATCAGTCGAGTGACTTGACCAAAGTCACAGAATAAGTCACCGACTTAGAATAAACTGGGGCACAGCACAGGTCCGAAAACAGAGCAACACATCTCCCAGAGGAAAGGAGCAAGTAGCCCGAAGAGCTGGTGCACCTGTGGCTTTTGCCTTATTGATTGGCAGAGCTTGCTCTTCGAACCGGAGTGAGGTATATAGCACGCGCTTTATTCCTATTCAGAGTCTTGGGTATCCAGGTGGTTTGGCTCTGAGAAACGTCTGTCCTCACCGGTGGATGGGTTCCAGGCACCAGTGGGAGTGCTGAAAGGGATTATCTGATGCCTTGCGAAAGAATGAGGCTCATGGATAAGAAATGAGGCCACGTCCTATAGGCGGTGTAGGTCCCTTACTGAAGGTATTGCAAGCATTGGAAGGGTGTTGAGTAGGTGGGACTTGGGATGTTCTCCAGCCCGCTGCTGCACGTCCTCCGATGCTGAGCTGCTGCAGTCATGAGTACAGTCATGAGTACAAGAACAGAGACCTGGTTGTTACAGTGTGTGCTGGTAGGTGGGATATTCAGGTATGCCAGAGCCGTTGTTCCCCTGGCTAGAAAAACTGAAGAGTTTTATGGATCTGCTGTCCTCAGAAATTTGGGGAATCAATGAATCTTTTCACTAACTTGGGAGCAGCAGAGAATGATTCCTACTGGGGATCTCTGTTCATGCCTTGGTTGCAGGGGTGTTAGGTTTCAAGGCTTTGAAAGCAATATTAAGAATTTTCAGGGTTTGTGTGAAGGTGGGCAAAGGAAGCTCTTGCAACTGTTGCCATGTTTATGTTCCTCCCAGAGGTTGCAAAGAGTTGGGAATAGGAGGATTTTTGAAAAAGCTGAAGAAGGGATGGGAAACTAGGCAGTTTAACCAAAGGCATTGCCCTTATTGAAAATAACTTTGACGTTGCAAAGCATTGTGTTATTTCTAAGCCTTGTGTTCAAAGCAGAGGGTTGGGCATCTTGATTCGTAAACTGTGTTCCTGTTCCACCTCTAGCTAAGGGTGTGTCTTCAGGCAAGCGATTATGCTGCTTACACCTCAGTTTCCCTTCCTGCAGAGTGGAAAGAAAAGAGCTAAAGTCATTGCAGGTTTGAGAAGCTTAAAACATTACTTTCTGGAAAGCTCTTAGAAGATTTCCCTGATGGAAGATGCTAGTTTAATGCAAGTGATGGTGATGTTGGTAAAAAACAGACCACATCTGTTCTAGTTGATTAAAATAGTACAGCAGCGTTTCAGATGTAAATATTAATTGATTTCTGCACTGCAGATTTCTTCTTGGATATTTAAATTGTTGCTAAGGAGGAGGGAAAGGCTATCAGGGAGATTAACAAATCCATTATTAAGGCTGGAAATGGAGGGCTGCCGAAGTGCCATTTAATAAAATGTAAAAAGCCCCTTTCTAAAGGGCGAAGCAGCAGAACACACAATGAAAGTGAATCACAGCTGCCAGAAGGGATGCCAAGCAGCAAGCACTTATAATCAGAAAACTGTACTTACAGATCATTCGGAGCCACTAAATTAAATGATCTCATTCTCCCCTAAAATACTCTTCCCTTAGCCCCTCCCCAGCGTTGCCTGTGGATTGCTCAACCACATTTAAAATGTGACTTTGGGGGGTTTCTGGTCAGCAGTTGAATAGCATCGGGCCCCTTCATGCCATTCACTTTCCACCCACTTTTGTTTCTCTCACATACAACTCTGGCATTTTGCAGGCTGACCTGCCCACACGAGCACTTGGGATGGCAACTGAAAGATTTTGCAGATCTGCTGTGGCTCCGTGGTTGGCTTGCCTGCCTCTTCAGGGCTCCTTCTTTGGGAAGATGTCCCACAGTTTATTCTCAAATTTGTCTTTGTTTCACGCAGAAATTTTTTTCTAATTGTACATTGTTTACTTCAGAAACAAAGACTTGGAAGCTGAGCTGATGTGTAAATGGAAGAGCTGATCCTACATCATTTCACACAGAACTGATCCTGCTCTTACTTCATTCCAGTGCTGATTTAATTCACTGTGTGTATCAGTGTCCCCCTCCTTCATACTCTCTTGTTTTGTATATTGAACTAGCTTCAGGAGGCTGACACTTTGATATGTTGTTCCTAAACTACCCCTTCATTTTCCAGCCATGGCTTTCCCTATTTAATCCCTAAAGTGGCACCACGTTATCTCCAAATGTGCCATCAGAAAAACGAGTGGTGGATGCTGACAAGAACCTGTCTTGCAGTGATTTGGGAGCTTCATCATGGGTTTTGGGGGGAGGGGGGGGCGCTGTTGGGGTTTTTTTAATGTTTAGTATTGCTAATCCTGGGAGGCAAATGGCTCCCTGGTTTTGGAAGCAGGTTAGATGAAGCACAGTTACAGCCCAGAAATGCTCTTGCATTAACCCCGCTGTTGCAGAGTGGTGTGTGCACCTGTGTCCTTTTCCCTTTGTGAGTAATCCAAGATCATAAAAGTACTCCCTGAGACTGCTCAAATTTGAAACTTTCCATGTGCTTTTAACAATCTGCTCTATTGGCAGTTTCCAGTGTAGCAAAAAGAGGTGGGGAGAGAGAATACTTCCTTCCCTGAGTTCTGCCCCACACAAAAGCCAATTTTTACAAGCGCTGTGGTCTGGCTCAGTGTAGGTACGTGAACAGAGGCTGTCCTGCCTGAGTGAGGGCTGGGGCTTGCTTTTCCGCAGTGCAGAATGAGGGAGGTATGTCCCTGAAGGTGTCCCAGCTTCCTTTATTCTTCAACTGTCCCATCTTAAGAGAAACAAAACAAATCAACCCTTTGAGATTCGGAGTTGAAAAGGGCTGTGTAAGAACTGAATAGTGGTATTATTTTTACCTCCATCAGCTGCAAGCCTGCAGTTTTCTGAGGAAACCTCAGAAATGGTGAATCAGCGAAATGTGTTTAAAGAAAAGTTAGCTACCCTGAATCCACCTTTTTTCAGGCCTTCTCAAGTTGAGTGCTGCCAACTCTTGCAACTTCATCCTCAGTCTCCTGACATTTTGTGCTCTGCTTAAAGCTCTTGCTACCAGACACAAGCCATTAATTGAGAGTCTCAGCTTTTCTGTGTTTTTTTTAAAGGTACTTTTCCAGCTCCCATTCTGATGGAGGAATGCTTGCAGTCATAGCCTAAAAGTTCAGAGCCATGAAACATGATCCCAATTAGAACTACAAAACAATCCTTGGGCGGTTTCTAAGTCAGTATCAGTTTGAGATTCAGATTTTTACTCTGGATGTTCTGAGTCTGATTCTGAATGTTCTCTGATTGTTCCCTTTATGAGTGTAGATGAAATATTTTAGTATCTTACAGTTAAACGCTAACCGTTTTTTAAACTCCGTTCCAGCAAATGTTGAAGTAGTTGGCAAAATTCAGCCACAGAAGTGATCATGAGAGTTTCTGCCTGTATGAAAATCAGGACGTAAATACATTACCAAGATGCTGAGAAGAGTGGAGATCAGACTGCAAGGTGTAGGTGTGACAGGGTTTATTAAAATGTTGAGATGTTGTTACTTGTTTACGTGCTGCTTCAAATATACAGAATGGTCCCCATAGTGAGATTGCTGTCTGTGCCATCTGTTGTCTATGGTCTCAAAGGACTGTGTTCCCATTAAAAAATGGGACTTGCACCTCTGCCTCCCATCAGAAACACCGTATCGGTCACTCCAGGTATGACTTCCCAGAGCCTGGCACCTTGCTTTTAGTTACATCTCCACAGGTGACATGTGGAAAGCTCCCACCCTGTGGCTGCAGCTTTTTCTTTTGTAGCCTTTCTTTGCTTTATTCTTGCCCCGGTCCTGGCACTTCTACCTGCGGAAAGCCCTGGTGTTTGCAAGGAGAGGGATGAAGCGGCTGCGGGTCCCTCCTGCCTCCCAGGCGACGTCCGTCTCGCCCCCAGGGTGCTGGCAGGGCGTGGAGCTCTGGCCTGCGGGCGGCTGTGGTGTGGCAGCACCTGTGGCCGCCCCAGCCGGTGGTGGTCCGGTGGAGGGAAGCCATTCCCGCTCACCGCCCCACCATTTACAGCCGGGCCTACGGACTGTGGGGGTTTGTGCCGCTGATGCACCAGCGGCTGCGAGCTGGCAGGGAGGACAGGACAGGGCAGACCACCCTCGCCTCAGGGCCTGGGCTGGCGCACGGCCATCTCCTCAAGGGCCTGGCCACCCTCACTTGGCCGCCCGGCTGGGCGCCGAGCCGTCGCCTCAGGCGCGAGGGCGCACGGGCCGTTGCCCCGGGGAGGGGGTTTGGGCCCGGAGGGTGCTCCCCAGCCCCGGCCAGGGAAGGCAGGAAGAAAGTAGGAAGGAAGAAGGAAGGAAGGAAGGAGCGAGCGGGGTCTCCGCGGGGCCCGGTGACGACCCCGGACAGCCACCGTCCCACAGTGCTCAGCGGCAGCCGGGGAACTACACTTCCCAGGCGCCCCCGCGGCGGCGGGCGGCGCCCCTCCCCCTCCCGTGAGCCCTGGGCAGAGGTAAACAAAGTGGTGCGAGGCGGCGGGGGCGGGGCGGGGCGGCCTGAGGGGCCGGTCCCGCCGCGGGGCTGAGGGGCCGCTCCGGGCCGGGGGGCGAGCGAGCGAGGGAGCCAGCTAGCCCGCCTGCCAGCCCGGCCAGGCGCAGGGGGCCGAGGGGGTTGGATGCTGGCAGGGCCCGAAGTGGGGGTAAATCCCGGCCGGGAGCGGCGGGGCGGGCCGCGGGCCGGGCCGGAGCGGGGTTCGCAGGTGGGGGCAGCGCTGGGACGGGTTTGGGTCAGGAATAGCTGTCGCCTCGCCGCCTCCCTCGGCGGGGAGGACCCCGGCCCCCGTCCTTCCTCCGGCGTTTCCTCGCGTGTTCCCTCGCCGCCTCCGCGCGCCCACCCGTCGCCCTGCCAGGAGAGCCGCCCCCCCGGGACGAGAGGGCCGTCGGTGTGAGGAGGCCCGGGGACTGGGGAGAGACGGCGATCCCTCGCTCCCCCCCCGCCGCAGCCGCCCCCGTTTCCAGCGGGGGAGCTGGGAGCGTGGGGGCGGAGGGGGGTCCGGGGCCGCGGAGTCCCCCGGCTGCCGGCCTGGGGGCCATGGAGCAGGTCCAGATGATCAACATCCAGCGGCTGCTGGAGGCGGCCGAGTATCTGGAGCGAAGGGAGAGAGGTAATGGGGGGAGGAGGGGTGCTGGGATAGCCGTCCTGAGGGAGGGGGCTTGGGGGGGGGAGCGGGGTTGGGGTCAGAGATCCCCCCGGAGGGGTGAGAGTGACCCTGGAGAAGGGGATCAGAGCGAGTGTTTGCTGGTGGTAAATCCCCAACCGTGGGGGGGTTCGATGAGGGACGGGGCTGACAGGTCCTCCTGGAGGTGGTGGCTGAGGTGGAGGGCTTTTGCAGAGGTGGGGAGATTGAGGTGAAGGCGATTTCTGGAAGGAAAAGTGGGGATTGGTGTGAAAGTTTCCCACCGGGCAGGAAGGATGGTGGTGGGTGGCTCTGGCTTTGCAGCGGCCTCGATGGCACAGTGAAATACGCCTGGTTTGTCCGGTTCAGATAGCTTGGACAGGAGGAGAGAGATGAGGCACTCTCTGCGCTGTCATGTTTTCTTTTGATGTTTTCAGGTGTTTGAGTGGTGGTGTCCTTCCTCCAAGGTTGGCATAGCCTTTACACTCCCCTTCCTCTCTTTTCTCCACCTCCCAGTCCACTTCCCTCTGAATACATCATCAGTCATTTCCCTGAGCTGTTATGGTTAAGGGCCTCCCCAGCTAGGCTGACGGGTTAGTGGTGAGGCTTGCCTGCTGACTTCTTTTTTTTTCTTTTCTTTTCCTTTTTTTTTTTTTTTAATGACCCTTTTCTTTCTTTTTTTATGCCCTGCCTGTTGATTCTTATGCAGAGTGCGAACATGGCTATGCCTCGACCTTTCCCTCAGTTCCAAGTCCTGGACTACAAGACCCAAAGCCCACGCGGAGGCTGAGCCGGGCAAGGAAACACAGCGGCAGTGGCAGCAATGCAAGTATTGCCAACAGGTACGATGCAGACAGGAAAGCGTGGGGTGCAGGGCTGGCCAGGAGGGTGAAGCTGGAGAAGAGCTGGAGGCAGAGGAGAGAAACTTACCCTGTGGGGAAAAATGGGAAGAGCCTGAGCACAGGGGGATTCAGAGCTGGGACACACAAGTACAGCATCCATTCTGGATCCATAGCGCTGAGAGCAGAGGGGACACAGGGGAGCTGTATCTGAAGTGGCACTGCCAGCTGACTCTGTGCCAAGGCTCAGATGCTGCAGAGGGAAGGGGAATAGGGAGATCTGTTCATAGGGTTTAGGGAGGACGTAGGCAATAGCTATTGCCATTATGTACAGCTGATGTCTTTCCAACCCAGAAGTCACTGCTTTTAAGGGATAGCATGCGTGCAGCCTGGGTGCTTTGGGATTGTAATGACAGGCATGATTTGAAGCAAGGAAATGATGTTTTGAAATGGATCCCCTGCAACAAATGGGAGAGAGGGAGATGACTGGCTGCTCTGTACAATGTGTTAAAAATTCAGTTCAGGAAAACGAAGCTGTCTTTCAGTCTGCCTTTCAGGGCAGTGGGATTTCCCAGCTTTCTGATTGCTTGGTAATTGTAAAACTCCACATTTTTGACATTTCTCTTATTATGCAATGCCACATTTCTTGGTTTCTTGACTTTAGAAGAGACAACGGGATTAAGCTTATCACTTGGTCCTGTGGTAGGATCTGCCTCTCCCTTCTTGTTCCTGTTCTTTTTGTTTTCCTTTGCTCCCTTCTGTAGAATTGTTCAGACCTTGTTGAGACCTTCTGGGATAGAGAAGCTTTAGAAAGATAAAGTATAATTTTGAAAAGGCAATTGCAAGCTTTCTTTTACTGCAGCAAGGCCTATGCAATCCATAAAATGGTGGCAGGTGGCTCAGGTGATTAAAGCTTTCTTAAGGCCATTGGGAAGGACCTGTAAAGGCCTAGGGGAAAGGTACCTTTGCTTGAAGTGATTCTGCTTTGGCAGCATTTGATAATAAAGATTGTTTGAGGTGATGTTAGGACACCTTGCTGCGGGGAAGTTTTCTTCATCAGGATCAGCATATCCTGAGCTCTTTGTATGCTGCATTTTTACATTTGCTTCCCTCCTTCATCTAGCCTCTCCCCATTGCAGGGCAGTTGTAGCCCTTTACTGTTTCCCATGAACCAAAGTCCCAAATCCCACTGACTTTGTGTTATGAAATGATGGCAAATGCTGAATTGAGATCTGTATTTTTCCCCTCCAGGTTTCTCACATACTATTTTTCCTTCCCACACCTCTTTCTCTCAAAGGCCTTTGTCATGGCAACCTGCCCTTCTCCAGAGGAGGGCTGGAAGCACATCCCCCTCAGGAGCTCCTTAGCACCGAATCCAGCAGCCTGTAGGCTAGAGAGGGATGCAGAGCACTCACCATCCCTGGGGCCTGGGTGCTCAGTGTGCCCTGCCGGCACAGAGCCCCCAGGCACAGCTCTCATGGGCATCTTTCTGTGCTGAGACCAGCCCGCTGGGCCATTTAGCGTCACAGGCTGAGTATATTGATGTGGAGGGGAAAGGCAACAGAGAAGCAGAAAAGATACTTTCTAGTCTTACTTAAAACCTTCATTATACAAGAAGTACTGAGGCCAAATTGAATCGTTAGAGTGAGAGTGTTACCCAGCATGTTGCCTCCCATGCTTGTTTCGGCTTCAGGGAGTGACCAGCATCAGGTCTGCTCCAGGCAGAGACCAGAGCAGGTCTTTTGGGGACCTCAGACCTTATACGCACAGTTGGAAATGGAAGTTTCTTTTAGCACAAGTCGTAGCAGCTTGCACTTGCTGTAGGAGATGGCAGGCCTTCCAGATGGCTGCAGTGCCGGGAAGTGACAACTGTGAAGTTCAGGGTGCCTCCAAATTCGCTGCAGTGTGTTTTGTATGACGCTGAGTATAGCATCAGCCTTGTTTAAGGAAGGCTCTGTATCATCCTTTCCCGTTAAAATCAAAGGGACAATTCAAGTTCTGTCTCCTGGAGTTAGAATGGACTTTGAATTAAATATCAAGTCCTTGATGAGGGGCAAAACTTACGTTTCATGTGTGGACAAGAGATGTTCTTAGATTGCTTTTGTCTCAAGGTGTTTAATTAGTGTAGAGAAATTATGCATTTAGATGTCGTGCAGATCTTGTCATTTAAAAGCCTCCTGTAAAAATGTGTCTCAAGCAACCTCGGCAAAGCACAGTTGTTTTCTTTTTTTTTTTTCCTTTATTTACACACTTTTAGAAATTGACACGTGCATTGTTACTGGTGTTTATTGAACCAAATAATCCATGATTATGTGGCACAGGGTATTTACAGAGCCTGGGTGGTCTTTAATTCGTAGTTTAAATCCAAGTATTACCTTCAGCATTTGCAGCCCAGACATGACAGCTATTTCTTCCCAACAGGCTCTGTGCTGTCATGGCACAAACACCCAGAAAGTTCTGAGGAACAGGCAGCCCAGCTCTGGATGCCAATGGTGGAGCAAATCTTGTAGAACTACAATGGTCTCCCAGTCCCAGCAAAATAATTTTTTTCTACCCCAAACAGGGGTGTGCAGATAAGAGGGAAAACATTGCTTCGTTACTTCTGATTTACGTGATGCATTTTTAAAGGAGGATGTTTGGGCTCAAGTTCTCTCTTCCTTCGTGTCAGTTGTGCAACTGATAGCATGCAGATTGCTGCAGGGGGTTCCCCTCTGCAATCCTTGGGACGTTATCTATGTGTATGTGTAGTGTTTTGCATGGGTATTTTAAAGACCTACTGTTGCATGCTGTGAGTTAAAACCTGAATATATTTAAAAATATGCAGTCTTGCTTTAGTCAGGGACATTTAGGTACTGAAAATTACCCACCTGCAGAAATATGTGGAGAATCACAGTCATTGTGACCTGGAGTTCGTAATAAACTCAAAATAAAGGGAAACTTTTTTGAAAAAAATCCCATTTAACACATAGCTAAAAGCCAAAAACCATGCAAATCAATTATCCAACCTGTATTAGATTATAAATTAATTTTGCTTTTTTTTAATTTGCTCTTGACAGAAGTTTTGCCTGGTTTTTGGACTGGGATGAAAAATTTGCAGAGATTTATTGTAACATACAGTATCACTTATTTAATGTTCGTTCCTTCTGAAAGCGTTTCTGGGACAGAAGCTGAGTTCTAAAAACTCACCAGAGGAGTGAAGTAGTCCGTGCTGGGAGTACAGTTCTGTGGGTATGTTAACATGCATTCGATGTCACTAGGAACTGTTCTTATGGACCCTACATATGCAGTTCTAAATAGACCCAGTTATTTGAAAGGCTCATTGTAGTTAGGATTAGACTGGTTTGATATTTTTACATTTTGAAAAATAATTGAGAAGACTTTTTTAATCAATTTAAATCATTGTGTCAGCAGGAAATAAAATAAACAGCAGGGATGCTAAATGATTTTTTCCCCCCCCATAATACAATCAGTTTAATGAAGTTAAGATTTATAATGGAATCTGAAATTATGTTACAATATTAGATTGTCATTTGTGTTTTGTTTTTATTTAGACTCTCAGGCATGTAGAAAAGCCCGTTATTTTTGGTCTGATCCTGGGGAAATGCCAAGCACCCTCCCAGTGGCGCTAGGAGCCTTCAGCTCTCCCGGGAGGCCCATGTTGTTAAGGGCACTCAAAGAATCTATTGCTCAGTTCCATGGGGGAGGGTTTGATCTCTGTCCAGTTTCTTTTTCCTTTCATTTTCCTCTCTTCCCATTATCCTCCCTTGTGTCTGAGGCTGCTTCCCAAGGGCCTTTCAGACATCTACAGTCTGGTAGCAGGTTGCCTGCAGTGCTTGGAATCAGCAGCTGTAATGGGTATGGTAAGGCATTTTGGACATGGTGTCTTGAAAATCTGGGTGTCTGGGTTTCTTTACCCTTCTGGCTATTCTAGTGATGCAGCTCCTCATTTTCTCTGTTGCTCTCTCTTCTGCCCCATTTGGAACTTTTTTCCTCGCACTTCTAAATCCCATCACTTGGTTTTGTTCTGAATCTTCTCTGTAGCCCTCCACTCTCATAACCTTTGAAGCTGTTTTTTGAGGGCAGGGATGGCAGCTGTACTATTGAAACCCTCAGGTACTCTTGGCTTTAAGCTTAATTTGCTCACAGTGTCCCTGAGCAAGGATTGTGGGGGGCAGGTAGGTGTGCATTAAGTACCTCATGTGCCTCAGGTGATGGCTTCATGTGCCACAGGTTCACAAACACAGGTGCAGAAGCTGAAAGGATGTGGCATGCATAGCTGCAAGTCAACCTTGGCTGTCTGGTGCAGAAGAAAGCCTGATTTACCAGAACAGCAGTGCTGTGCAGCTGTACCTCACTGTGTAGGGGAGGAGTAGGGGGGTTGGTGAACACTTGCCTAAGCGCAGTTTTAAATATATTCTATCTTTGCTGTCAGAGGAGGTTCACTGCCCCCCACACTGTGCTGATGACTGAGTACCTGGTAATTTTCAGTCCTTCCTACAGCCTCTGGAGTTAGGACAGTGCTGTAATTCTGATTTTATTGGGGGAGAGGAGGTGCAGGGGCCTGAGTGGTTTGTCTATCTTGTGTAGGAAATTCCTGAAAGAGCAAATCACCATTTCAGCCCATGTTGGTCTACTTTTCTGCACAAAGTCCCTACCCCTTTCTTCACGTCCCAGAGAGCTGGTCTCTGAGCTTTCTGTTGACAGCTTTGCTGCTTCCTAGCCTCTCTCAGTTGTTATTTGTTTCTGGATGCTACTTTGTTTATTTGCTTGTGGCTTTTTTTTAGCCACTTGCACTTGCACTGGATCACACCTTACTCCATAGCTAGTGGGAGTTGAGTTTTGATTCGCTGTGTGTAGGTGGGTTAGAATCTGGCCCTTGTGTAATATGCTGGGGATAGTGACTGCTTTCTGTCTCAAGCCTCGTAGTGCCAGGGAGCTCTATTCTTGGCTCAGGACTTGGCTTTGCTTCATAGAGTACAAATCCACATGTGTAAAACAGAGAATGGATGAGATTTGCTGTGCCATGTTTTGATTTATGCCACATCTTGATAATGTACAAACAGTGTGATTACTATCTGGAATCTTCATGCTGCTGTTGAAATTTTGTCTAGAAATAGTTGGAGATGGGTCTTGCCTTCCAGTTGAGAGTATACATAAATATGCTAGTTAATTTTTCAAGAAAGGAAAACTGGACAAGGCTGAGCTGTTAAGGATTGCTTCTCTGTTAGGGATGTTGAGAGGGACTGGCCAGCAGTATTGACTATACTTAAATGTAAGCATGACTTCTTTTTGAGAAAGCGTAATGACAGTTTGAGTGTTAGACTGGGAAAACGGATTGCTGGTCCGCACAAGAGAGGTGGAATCACCCCTTGTTGAAATCCCACTGTCTTCTGTAGGTTTGTACTGGAGTACAGTTGATCGGGGCAGGTTGGCAGGTAGGGCTCTACTCAAATAGCTCAGTTCAGCCTCAGCACATCCCATCTGCCAATTTGATGTAATTTGCCCCAATGCAGTCTGCAAGTGTAGGCAAGCAAGTTGTAGTGATGCTGGAGTTTCTGAACCTGCTGGCACTAAGTTGTGCCTTTCCTTGTCTCTGTTGATCTACATCAGAAGCTGAGATCCTGCCAACAATTTGGGGGAAAAAAAAAAAATTACCCCATGTAGGTAACGTTTGGTATGCAGTGTCTTTTCAGTGATGCTTGGCTTTACAGCACAACTGGCAGGTTACCAGGCAAAATACAGAAAGTGAGTGTGAACCCAGAAAATGGCATGAGAAGCATAAACCCCACTCCCTAGTAAGGAATGAGGCCTCCAAAAGTGCTAGGGCTGATGTAGCAGTTTCCATGGGGGAACCCGCTGTGTTCCCCTTTGTCACCCTGTTTATTTTATGGCCCTCCAAGTGGGAAGATCCTGCAGAGCTGCAGTTCGTGCTTTACTTTTTGTATTAGTAATATAGCCACGCATAGGGAGATCTGTGTGGCAGGGAGTCTATGCAGAAACCCATGATTTTGGGCTGAATTTATACTTTGATAACTTCAGTAGGTGTAAAATTTAATTTGTAGTCTCTGAGTTGTGCAAAGAGGCCTTTGTGTAAACTAGAAGCAGGCCCAGTAGTTGATGTTACCTGCAACGTAGCTGTAATTCACTGCTGCAGCATCTCTTTGCCATGAATTGTCGCTCTCTGTGGCTGAAGGCTCATGATCCCTTTGTCCTCCAGATTTGGGGAAGCCTCTGCAGGAGCGTGCTGTTTTGCAGCAGTGGGACTGTTAGTCAGGGCTCATGCTGTTCATGTTGCAGCACTCTACCCAGGTAGAGCTGTGCTGCAACTGCTGTGGGCTGATTTGCATCACTGATAGCAGTGCTGGCACAGTGACAAGAAACTTCAGATTTTGGTGTTTAGGGTCTTTTGAAATGTGAAGGTTGTTCACCCTGGCTCCTAGAGAGATTTGGTGCCCTGGGATGGTAGGGAGGATATTTGGGCCAAACCTGGTCATCTGTTCCTGGAATTCCCTCATTTTCTGTTCCCACTATATTCAGTGTACAGTCAGTTCCCTGGTTTAAGTAGTATTCCTTGTTTGTCAGGTGTTTGTGTGGGTTTTTTTTCCCCCTCTTGCCACATTTGTATCCTTTTTGTATCTTCTCTGTGTAGTGCCTCACCCACAACACATGCAGGGATTTATCCTTCATGCTTTTGTTTAACCTGACCCAATCCTTTGCTTGACAGTGAATTGGTTGTTACCTGTAGCATTGTTTCCATCTGCTCCCCTGTTTGTAGGTAAGACTGACGTTTTCCTTTCTCGCTCCTGGTTTCTCTTTCTGACCCAAACAGACCAGTCCATGTCCCGCTGCTGAGTTAATTGTCTTGCTGCTGTTCCTGCTGTTGATCATCTCCTGATCCCTCCTGACAAACTTCTGTCCAAATTCAAAGACTGGCTTCTGTTTGTTCTCCTCTTAAGAGTGTTTGCTCCTACTCCCTACCCCCTTTGAACCAACAAAGATAGGATTTGATTTTGTTGACTATTTTGGGCTCTCTTGATCAGAGACTGTGGGTCTCTGGGGCTGTGCACTTGGCTGGCCTTTGCCTGGATCTCTTCTCTGTGAGACACTGCCTTGTTGATCAGCTCAGAGGGAACAGGCCTGCTTTTTCCATCCTGCTGGATATATTCCCATGTCTCATTTCTGTGCTCCCTACTGTACTTCCATTCTCTGATATGAAAGTGATTTCACTTCAGTTCTGTTTCTTTATGAATCCAGTTTGAAGCAGCCTAGATGATTTCCAGCATTATCTTAATTACTTGTTTATACTTTGCTGCTTGCTCTGTGACAAGCAGGCATGTGGACTGAGAGCAATTCTTTTGCCTCAGTTTTGATTAAAGTTCCTCTGCATAAATAAGTCGATTATTTTCTGAACAATTCTCATTTATCTCCTTCCATCTGTTATACCATCAAGAAGGCAGAAGTTAAGGGACAGATGACATTGCGATTGCTGTTGAGATTATTACTCCAGTGGTCATCGTCCAGGTGCTTGGGCAGCTGTAAAGCAATGTATAGATATGGTAAGGTAACGTGGCACCAGTTCTGGTTTGCCTTTGACAATTAGGCTACAAACTGCATCAGTTCGTGAACTGTTTCACAAGTAGCTTGGCCATCTGGGAGCAGTGGGAGGTAGCCACCTCGCTGCCTTCATGTTAGTTGCTGCTGCTTGTAAGCCAGAACTGTAAGAACAGGAGAAATCACAGCTCTTCTGTTTTTCTCAGCCTTCCTTTTTCATGGATCTCCCAGATGCTAGATGAGTATGTCCCTGTTGACAATATGACCCCAGAGATCAGGACATCTGGGTTCTCTTCCTGATATTGTTACAGCCTGTGTAAGTCTTTGTGCCTCAGTTTCCCTAATATAGTGTGTAGCTAACAGTGATGTTAATGGATTTTCAAGTATATTTCCCCTCCCTTCATCTCCATGCACAGTATTGTGGCAATATAGTTGTAACATGAGAGATAACTAACAAGTCTAAAAAGAAGTGAAGAAAGTCTGGCCTGGCCCACAGCCATACAAATGCCATCAGTTTCTTTTCAAACAAAGTGCATTTCAGTCAGGTGGCATTTACTCAAAAAGCCTCATTTTCCCCAATGCATCTGAAGGCAGTTTCTTTAGGTCAAAAGATGTGTGTTGCAGAGAAATACATGTTCCCCAAACAGACTGTTGCTCTGCAGATGACATTGCTAAGGCTATTTCTGGATATGACCATCTTCCTTGAAAGGGTAATGTTATGTGTGGGAAGAAGCATGGTATAGGGCAAAGGGGCTGGCATGCTGGGCCCTTGGATCATTTCCTGAGTCTGCTGCCGAAAGGCTGCAAGATCTGGGCACGTCAGATGACCTACATGGGTCCTACCATCTGTACGTTACATGGTTCCCACCATCTGTACATTAGGGTAATGCGTGCACTTTTCTAATTCTGTTTTCAGGAAGCAGAATCGGTGTTTCGGAGCTTGTGGCTGTTTGAAAGAAGATGAGACTTAGGTTCCTAAGTTTTCTAGGTGGATTTGAAAATTGCCTCCCGTGCCTTTATTCTCTTTCTGTGAACCACTGCAATCTCTCTGCCATGCAGGTACCAGCAACTATGATACTGGTTCTGGTGGGACCTTGGAAGAGACCGAGTCCCTGACCGTACAGTGAGACTCATGGAGCCTGCTGGAAGTCAGCGGGGCAGGGACCACATAGAGCTTTCTGTGGTGTCAGGCCTTACCCTGCTCTGTAATGCACTTGAATATTCAACAGAGAAAATTTCGTTAGCAGAGATATTAAGGTGTTAGCAGCGGATCGATGAAGCCTCATTCTACTTAAATAATTCATTTTGCTTTGGATGATCTGGTTATGATGATTGTGTAGGGAGGTTGTCCTTCCCAAGTAGCGCTTGGGAGAGACCTGGGGGACAGTGCACACCTGACATTAGTGTGAGGAAGTGCCTGTATTTTGCTGTCCTCATTCTGTGCCATGCTCTTCTCTCTTCATGGAGGAGCTTGGACGTACCGTGGTGAAGCCACCTGACATTTCTCGTCACCAGGTCATGAAAAACATGGTTTTGTCAATGTATTAAAAAAAAAAAGGCAAGAATCTGTCCACAAGAAGTTCAAACTCCCTTGCATCATGAATCATAGACGGGAATCTTGCCTTGGTGAAAGCAAAGAATATACTTTTTCCTGACCTGTGAGAATCTACCTGGCCAAGTCCTAAATCACAGAAGATGTTGGCTGCTGTATGTCCAAGGGAGGTAGGTTAGGGTTTCTCTACTGAAATGGCTAAGATACCTCCTGAAATGAACACAGTCAGCCTTTGTGTCTGATCTGTGTGCATGAGCCCTTTCTGATGTGGTTAACTGTGGGCTGGGAAGGGAAGGAGATGGTAGGATGTTTGCTCACTTGTCACAGAAGCTAGAAGGCAGACAAATGGAGCAGTGAATAGCACACTGGAGAACTCACTTCACTTCTGGCCCCTGTCAGCAGTCCTGTGTACATTCAGCAAGTCCCTTTCAGCCCAGCCTGTTGTAGGAGACCCCCAAATAGTCTATTCCTCATATTGTGATCTTTTTCCAAGACATGAGCCTGGGAACTAAGCTGCACAGCCACAAGGGGCACCAGTGGGAGCTGTGCTTTGAACACGTAAAGTGGCCCAGAAAACCTGACCCTTAGGGGTCTTCATAGAGGCACTCAGAGGAATGAGAAGCTGCAACTCTGATTTCCGTGTTTCTTAGTTTCCGATCTGGAAAGCAAGGATGCTCTACAGTAAATGTGCTTGTGAACTGCCTAGCTGCTGCTCTCGGTGAGCCTGTTGAAAAGCCTGTAAGGAAACCACCGGTTCTGTATTCAGAGCAGGGCTTGGCTTGAGGCCACGTGTTGAACAATGAGGGGAAAACAAAATATTGAATAGCTGCTTGTTCAGCAAACCCAGTTCCTCTTGGCTGTGCAGGGCCCTGCGTGAGGGAGCGTATGAGATGCGGCAGTTTTCCCTTAGCAGTTGGGACTAGGACCAGCCTCTGCACATAGCATCTCAGGTGGTACAGGAGAAGACCCACACCAGAACACTTGCTCCCAGCCTAAATAGAGGGGAGGGAAGCCAGCTGGGGACTTCTTTGCTGACCCCAGATTGCAGCACTGGATGCAAAACAACATTCTTGCTGTTGTGTGGCCTGGCTTGGAAAACCCTTCCCCTGCAGAGTGCCACCTTGTGCTGCTTAAAGGGGTGTTGCTTTGCTTTGGGGGAGCACAGCTCTGGGACTGGGAGAGACTTGTGGTGCTCAGCAAGGAGGAGCTGTCTTCCTGCTCTTTCCTCCTTTGTGCTGAAAAAGCAGAACATGCACCAACAGAACAGAGTGCTTTGTTTGGGACTCTGGCTGCAGTTCCTTCCCCACCTGAGGGTTATGCCTGATATGTCTGTTGGATGAGTTTTATTGGTAAACTGATACTACTTTTACTCTGAGAGTAGGGCTGGCTCACTTGGCACACAGCGGGCAAGACATGAGGGCTGGTTTAGGTTTAGGTTGTTGTTGTTTGGTTTTGGTTTTTTTTCACTTTCCCACTTGCAGCTTACAATGATGATGTCATTTTTTTGTCTTTGACCCAAGAATCGGATAGCACAAATGTCCTTGTTAGATGTCTCTTTGGGATGCCTGAGAACAGCAACCCACTGATCCAAGACTTATCCTGGGGATCAGGGAACCCAAGTTAAGTACCCTGCTCTGCCACAGGCTTCTTGTGTGGCCTGGGGAAAATCATTTAGAATTTCTGTGTTGGTGTTGTCCCCACTGCATAAAAAGTGTTAGGGAGGAGTTAATTTCTGAAGTGTTGCAAACAGAAATAATGATTATGAGGAGCAGGTACCAAACTGAGAGGGGCTGTGTAAATACTGTAGGTGGCTTTGAAGTAATTTACTTCTTCAAGGGATGCGTGCAGTGTACCTTTTAAAGTTGTTTTTGAGTGTTGCAGGAAGCTTTCAGGATACTGTGTAGAAACCCAGGGGTAGGTGACTTTCTGCAGTTGTGAACGGCACAAAGGAGCTCTCTTCCCCTTGTTGAGCTGAAAACAGACTATGTGGGGCCATTTCTCCTTTTCCAAAGATGAACAAACATGAACAGATGCCAGTACATCTGTGTCGCCTTCTCTGTTGGAGATGGAGAATGTGAACTTTGGAAGGGGTCTGCCTTGATCCTGGGAAAACAGCTTTGATCAGAGCCTTGGGAGAAATCTGATACCATGTCCATTTAAGAGTGACAGAAAAAACTAGTCAGAGTCTGGGGCTAGGTTAATCTGGTACTTCTCCATTGACGTCAGTGAGAAGGTGAAACAGTCTGTTCTGTCTCCTCACTTCAGCTCTTCATGGAGAAGCATTTAGTCTGGACCTCGAGGCCACACAGTGTAGGGGGATCAGGGATAGTAATGACTAAGATAACTTTTGTCTCTAGTATTGCTTGGAAGGAAATGTTTTGTTAGATTTGCTGATATGCAAGGATGAGGTGAGGCTCTTGTTAGACTTGAGGCTGGTACTTGCAAGGGGCTTAAGGACAGCAGCAGAAGGACTTCTGCTCCAGCTATGCCATCTTCTGTTCATCTGCATCCTGCTCCTCACCGAAGGAGCTCTTGGCAATGTTGAGTTCCATAAGCTGCTGTGTTCCCAAGGCTCCTGTGCAGCCCTCCAAGAGCTAGGCTCCTGGGCCTCCCAGAGGTGAGGTGGGTTCACAACTCCCTGAGAAACTCAGCCCTTGAGCATCTCCATCTGGGCAGGAAGATTTGACTCTTGTGCAGCTATCGTTTGTCTTACCGTTGGGCTGAAAGCCTTACGCACTGCTGCTCCTGGTGGAGCTTCTCCGTAAACTTCCCAGACTATGGCTTGTGCAGTTGGTTTCATAGACTACTTATGGTGTTGATCTACTGCTGCTTGAAACCCTGGCAAAACACTGGGGTTCTTCAGCCAGTAAGTTTTGTTCTGTGGACACCGGTGGATTTAAAATTCAAAAAAGCTGTTGATGACCCTTCCTCCTCATTTGTTTTGTTTTGTCATTTGGCTGTTTCCAATAGGAGTAGTTTCTGAGGAAGAACTTTCATAAAAGAGAGAGCAGTAGTGTAGTTCACTGGTTCCAGAAGGGTGGCTGATCTTGGCTTGGGGAATGAAAGAAGGCGTTTCCTGCAGGGGAATTTGGTGGCCAAGTGAATGGGTGTCAACAGAGCCAGAAGGGGAGAAAGGTCTGTAAAATGAAGAAGAGTAACATTGTATGTGCATAAGCAGCAGAGGTGGCTGAACCTGAGTGAAGTAAGACAGAAAGCGGTTGGCCTGGTCTGTGGATGGATGTTCTTGCTGTTTAAGGACATGTATTGGAAGAGGTCTTTTTTATTCCTCCCCCCCACCCCCCGCCCCCTTTACCTGGCAGTAGTATATGGCCAGCAGCATCTCCTGAACCACCGGTATCTCTGTTGTGATGGAGATGGAGCTCTAGCTCTTGGAGTCCTGGGCTCCTCTGGACCCAGGAGCTGGTGCCAGATACCGACAGGAGGGTAACCAGGTACAAGGAGATGGCAGGGTCATTGGGTCTAAATGCCATCTGTGTGTTGCGTGGGACAAGGACTCTTGATTGCTGTGTTTTCCCAATAGAAAATAGTTACCTCACTAAGAAGTCAAACCAAAATGCAGATGTGCTGCAAATGCATTTGTTGGGCTATTTATCAATATTAAATGTGTAAACCAGAAAGGTCAGCTGTGTTTAATGTCATGTGGCAGCTTTGTGATTTTAATCACAGTAAAAAACCCGATGACAAATGAATTCAGTGCTCTTTAGAGCTTGTTCCTCCCTGACGCAGTTTGTTTTGTTGGCTTACCTGTGCTCAGGGAAAGTTTGGCTGCCTCTGCCATGGTAGGAGAGGTTTTCTTTAAATAAAGAAAATGGGATAAAGTGACAAATTATTTACAATGTCTCATTCACTGGGGGAATTCAGTGTAGCTTAATGTTTCAGCAACACCTTGTTGCAGTGTTGGATAGCAAGGTTGCAGGTAGAATCACAGTAACTGGCACAAAAAGGTTGTTGCATCTGACGTTAAATTAGAGTTACTGACAATTGTTGCTTCCCTGTTTCTTCCTATTTTGTAAGCAGTTTCAGGTATCTGGGGTAGAGAGGGATAAACTTCAGTTTCTCCTCTTTCAGCTTTTTGTTCTTTAAAATCTTGATGGGGACTGCTCTGCTGGTTTTGTTGTTGTTTGCTTGGCTCCTTTATGTTAAGCTTCTAAAACTCTTTCTTGATCTTTTCCCATGCTGTTTCAAAATGTAGTCAGCAGGATCCTCCTCCTTATATAACATTCCTTCAGTTTTTAGGGGTAGTTATCAGTTTGGGTGTTCTAAACTTATTGTTAGAGAACTGACTGCTGTAGAAACCTGACTTTTAAATGAGAGCCCTGCAGACAGTTTATGCTTCAGCTACTTTTAAATAGCAGCTGAGGTTTTGAGCAGTGCTGGTACGTGTGCTTGGGCTTTTGTTTTCCTCTCTGAACATGTCTGTACCTGCATGGCTGTGGTTTCAGCTTTGCAGGTGGGGGCAAGGTCCTGCTTGCCCTGTCCGCCTGACAGTGGGGATGTGAGCTCCTCCGGTTTGTGGTCCGTGCTCAACAGTGGTGTCCTTATTTCACTGGGTGACACAGTCTGTGACTAACTATCAACAGCAACAAAGCAACATCATACTGAACGCACAGGTTCCTTGCTGCTGTAAGGGCAGAGTGTTACAAGTAACCCTGAAATGTTCCCAGAGTGCTGCAATAGTTTACAGCTGTGGTGTGCATCCTGTACCCATCAAAAAGCTGGTGATGATGTATAAGGATGGAGCTTTGATTTCAGTCTGGTGATACTCTCTAGGTTCTCAGTTGATGATAAGACCACCTCAGTTAAAGAGGTACAGTTACATTTGTTTCTGTGCCTATTTAAAAGATATTTTTTTTTTCTGAATGTCATGTCAACAGAGGCGCCTGTACTTTTTTACACTTCACTGACAGCACTGTCCTTGTTTAACTCCAAATAAATCTTAGTAACATGTGCAGCCCCAAGATGAGGGGAAAAAATTAATCTCTAGATCAGGAGCTACAGAAAATGAAATGAATTATGAATAGAAGAGAGAAGGTTTTTTCTGTATCTGTTGTCCAAGCAAAGGGAAACTGGCACAGAAAATAAGAGTTAGTGAGTGGTGGTAGTGGAAAGCAGTGCTGGGGTTTTTTTCTAAATTTCGATGAAATTAAAACTTTTACAAATGTCCCCAGTAAGACTAAACAAAGCATAGGCAGGTAAGAGAAGTAACATCCCCATAGGATTCATTCAGCATTCCTGAGATTCTTTCCTTTGCATTCAGCTTCAGTGGGAAAGTGGGGGGGGGGCTTGTTTTTTTCCTTGCCACTGATATAGTTAAAAGTCACAGCATAAATTTCCTGACTTGGTGAAAAGCCTGTGACCCCTCTCAGTTGTCTTGTTCATCAGAAGGCAGATAGGTAATAAAGAGTCTCCTGTGTGAGAGGAGTAGGGAGAACCTGCTGTTTTAATTTTGTTCACAGCAGTGGGCCAAACTTTGTTCTTTCAGTGCTGGCCTTGATAATTGGCTCGATATAATACAGGAATTCAAGCCATTGCGTATCTTTGGCTTTATAACTGCTAATGTCATAGC
The DNA here is from genome assembly GCF_964188355.1 of Buteo buteo. Taxonomy (NCBI): domain Eukaryota; kingdom Metazoa; phylum Chordata; class Aves; order Accipitriformes; family Accipitridae; genus Buteo; species Buteo buteo. Next base: position 58,304,150 of record NC_134174.1, read on the forward strand.
CAAGCAGAGTGCAAAGTCTCCTGCAGGAACATACAGTAAATAAGAACAATAAGCATGTTCCAAAGAACATACAGGCAGTGGTTTTAAAGGGCCTCAGCTCAGCCGTGGTGGGTTAATTTGTATCCGGGTTGCCTGGACAAATAGATTTTGCTGGTTTAGATTCTGTGGGGGATATGGGTTTGATTTGGGAGATTTTCTGGACTAAATATTATGTTCATGTCTCTGATTCCTGGGAACCAGACTTAAGGGGTCCCCTCTTTTCCGGAGGGAAGGATTTGCTTTGGAAGTTTCCCCAGCTTTAGGAGTTTGGCTATAGTGTGCCTTGCCTTTAGGGTATCCCATACCCTGCTGCGCAGGGCACCTTGCACAGACATACAGTAATGTTTTGTTTTTCCTTTGGCCACCCACAGCTCTCGGCTATGGCTAGCTAAGACTTATTTACCCTGTTTTTTGCAGACATCCGTGCTTTATTCGTCATCTTCAATGAGGTTCTAACACCTGTTAAGTGCTCCTCCTCCCTTTTTTTGGAGAAGCATTTAATTATGACAGGGTTTCCCTTGGAGCACATCCTCCATTCAGTTCCCTTATTGTAGAATTCTCTGTGGGATTCTCCAGATGGGGGATAGAGGATAATCTTCTCAGAGCTCCGGAAGAAATGTGATGCCAAATTACAGAAAATAGATCCTTTTTATTAAGCTCTTGGGCTCCTTTTACTCTTATTTTAAGGTGACCTTCTGTTAAAGAGAAGTGTTGGATAAATGGCTACCCTCTTTAAATAATCCACAACAACCTTACCTGGGTTACTAATAACATCGTTAGATTAGAAATCCTGAAAGGATTTAAGCTTTTTTTGCCACTCTTGCTGTCACCACAGAGGCAAGGAGAATGAACTTGCCTGTTTCCCTTTTGTTTCTAGTTGGTCTCATTTTCAAGCTGCGAGCTCTCAATTGGGGAGTGCTGGCAGCATGCTTGGTGTGGCGGGCAGGTATAAAGACAAAGCCCCCTCCTTTGTCAAGTGGTCACAGTGCCACTTCATGGGTCACTTGCTTCACTGCAAGCTAGTGCTGTGGTGGTGCTGTTTCAATCCCTGAGGGGTTTCCAGACATCCTAAAAGTGCTACTCAGCGCCGCTGATGTTTGCAAACATAGCAGTACTGGCCATCCTGTTTCATGCTCAAATGCTGGCCATATCTGGAGTTTTACTCAGTTTGCTAAATCTAGCATGTGACCACTAAAGGTCTCCAGGGGTTGTCCTTACTGAGCCAATTCTGCCGGAAGGTTCCCGTGTGTTTGATGTGCATAAATTAATACTCCATGAGCTCCTGTGTTAGCAGATGATACCAATATTTTTACAGGGTGGATGGAGAAACTAAAGCACAAAGAAACGTAACTGCAGTCCTGTAATGAGTTGGTGGCAGAGCCAGTAGTCATCTGGAAATGGCTGACTCTGGTGCCCTGTTCCAATCATTGCCTCTCTTTGGGATTTTGTGTGCATTTAAGTCTCTAGGGAACGTTTTCTGTAGTGCCAGTAAGACTGCCAGCTTTGCACGTAGCAGGTAAATACAGACTTAGGAGGAGAGGAATCTCTTGTCGGCAGGGAGGCTGAGGTTATAGCTATAGATTTTAATGTATGTAGTTGGTTGGCTTTACACTGTGATATGCCACTGGGGATGTGTACAGCTTGCAGTGATTGAACTTTGGTGCTGAGAGGTCAAAGGTGGCTAATCCAAATTTTTGTTTCTCTTCCAGGTCTACGCACAACGAACTAGAAAAGAACCGGTAAGTAGCTAATGAGCTGAATTCTAAGAAATGCAAGCCTAGTGAGTGTAATGTGCTTTAACCTTACACATGCAGGTGCCGTTTGATCAGCTTAGACAGCTGTGAATGACCACACTGCATCACGTAGTTTTAAAAGTCGGGGGGGGAGACAAAAAGGATCTGAAAAAGCAGCCTTGTTTTTGGTTGGGTTTTTTTCCTCTCTCTGAAAAGGCAAGAAGTGACCCAGTTTTGTGACTAATCTGTATGCAGAGTAAATACTGTTCTTCTCCTGACACAGTGAAATCTGATTGGGGCACTTTCTGTACATGAGGTTGCTACGGGATCAGGTTTCTTGGGCCCTGGGTAATACGTGTTACCATGAACTGAAGGGCAGAACCCTGTGCTCTACACCCTCTCCCTCCCACCCCTCCACTGGGCTGTGATAATCTCTGCAGTGCAGAAGGAAATACCGTTGTCCAGAGGCTTGGAGGTCTGGCTACCAGTGCTCCTGTGGAGACTCTGTCTTCTAACCTGTTTTAGGATTGTGCCTGTTTATCCTTGAATCTGAAGTTTTAGCAAGCCTTGCAGTTTTGTTACTTGGCTAGCTCTGTTATATGACTCAACCCTTTTCTAAGAGGAGTTAAAGTAAGATAAATACCATTGAGACAAGGGGAGCTAGTTCACACACAGATCAGATTATCGCCTTCCATTCAGGATGCTATAGTTAAGGTTGTGTCAGAGTTCCCATTATAAACTTATCTTGGCTCTTCTGTTGGATTTTTAGGGGGACTGAGGGGGGGTGTCTGTGGGGGTTTTTTAGCTGTTGGAACAAAGGCAGTGCTCTGGCCAGCTGCTCCTATGAAGAAACCCTGAGGGTGGGAAAGCTGAGTCTAAATAGGTTGATTGCCTCCTCTTCCCTCTTAGCAGCCATCATTTAACAAGGGATGGGAATCCTATAAGGATGGCCAAAGATACACAGAGGCTTCGAACCAAGTGTGTATTTCCATTCAGACAAGATCTTCCCACATAGCTTCAAGGGAATCGGAGCCGAGTACCTCGTGCATCACATTGCCTTCAGTTTCCCCCACATCTGCCTCCCCCAGCAGCAGCAGTACTGGGAAGCAGCTTGGCCTTTGCATGGTGTGGGTGTTTTCTTCCAGGCTGTGCTTCTACCTTCTGGTAGCTTTGAGGGTTACAGAGCTGTCATGGTCCTGTCTTTCTGGGTTGATGCAGGGAGGTTTTTTATTTTGGTTGTGTTGCTCTCTTGTCCCCGCCCCTGAGTCTCAACCTTTCCAGTCCCACGTTGAGCTGTGTTGAGAAGTGTTGGCTCCTGGGTTTTCCAGTGCTCTCTACAGTTTTGTTTACCAATGAGGGAAAGAAAATGCAGTGCTTGGGTCTGACCCAGAATGGAGGGTGCTTTTTTCTCCATGACAACAGTAAACCGTCACTAATTTTCAATGTGCTTATTTGCATATCTAATTGTTACTGCAAATGCTGCTTGCCCTCAGTACAGCTTTAGAGCAGAGCTGTCTCCATCTTTCCCTGTACCAGCCTGGTCCTCTCACATTGGCCAAGTTTGCATGGATGTGTGACCATCTTTTTCTACCCTCAGGCTTGTGGGGCAGGCAGTGAAGCTTCAAACTCTCTGTGGGTGAGATCTCAGCAGCTAGCATTCCATACTTACTGTCCAGCTAAGGACTGGCAAGTATTGATGGGCTTAGGATGTGCCTGATACCAGCTATCTGTGTGAGTTGAGGAAGTTTCTGCCTTGATTCCGTGTCTTTAACTGAGGACAGTAATACTACCTAGGGTGGGGTTATCATGAGGATTGACTACTGTCCAGCACTTTGTTATACATCTTACTAGTAAGAGGAGTATTATTACCTGTGCTTCCCCTTATACCACCTTTTTCTGAATGTTGACAAGCTGTTTACTTGCTGCAGAATTTGTCTTCCCATTCCCAGTTGGTGTAATAACATCCTTCTCTCTTCCTCTCCTTCTGTCTCAGTTATGTTCCCTAGTGTGTCCCCCCGCCCCGCTCCAGGCTGAAGACTGCTAACTATCAGCCTTCTCAGCAAGGTCTTTCCTCCAGGGCTTCCCATTCCGAGGCACTGTATTCCAGGTCTGTGTCTCAGACATGGTTTTATAAAGCCTTGGTTTTCACCCTTCTGAGAAGGGCACACATTTGATCACATTGGGTGGTCTGTACAGGCAAACTCCTATATCTAGGATCTTTGGTCAGGAGCCCGCTGCTTGTGGGTTGGGATTGTCTGTCCCCTAATGCAGATGCTATGGCCTGGTCAGCTATGCACATCTGCAAACCAAGCTAGACCTTGTAGTGGCTGTGCTGGGTTTGCCATGTTTGTTACCAAAGATTTGGACAGTGAGTTTCATACTGGAGGCATTTATTTTCAAACTCCACAGCAGTGTTTCCTGAGTGAAAGGGGATAGCTTCCCGGTAGATATTTACCCTGTTTTATTTGCTGTGTCGTTAAGTTTGTCAGTGTCTCCAGACTTAACTGTTGCAAAGATAAAAGCCCTGATACTAATGGCTTTGTGGCTGGCAGGTGCTCATTTTCCCTATTATTTGTGATTATTCCTTTTGAATCTCACTGTTATCTCCGTTATTGACACACACTATAATTTTCAAAATTGTCCACTATTAGGTCTCTGACTCTGGTTTTTTTTCCCCTCTTGTCTGTGAACAGCAGCCTTCTTACATTCAGTTAAATTTTGTTTTAACCCATTCAACAATTACACAGAGTTTTCTTTCAAGCATTAGCAAGAGAATACTTGAAAAACAAAATGGTCTCTTCCTTCTTGAATATACAATTTAACTTGGACTGAATATTGCAGAGCTGATGATGTTTCAATGTATCAGGATTAAGAATCTTGTACCCCTTGGATATGGAAAAGTAACTAAAAATATATTAAAAAAATCATGGTTTAAGCTCCACTCCTTTTTGTAGTCTTGAAATATTTCATGAGTGCTCCAGTGGTTCTGCTAAGGAGCTATTTGATTTGGTACCATATATTAGCTGTAATATTTAAGTGACTTCTCTTTCTGCTTTGATTTGGGTTTGGTGGGGTTTTTTTAATCTGAAAAGATTGCAGTGACATTTATATAAGGGGCTTTGTTTGATTTGTAGAAGATTAAAGTTAATTTATAGTTATTATCTGTCATTAATCCTCATGTTGGAAAATTGTTTGTGTTTTTTATTTAATGGGTATGTGTTTCAGTTTATCTCTGACCAGGATGAGTCATAGCTTGCATTTAAACAAGAAACCAGTATTCTGCTTCTCATCTTCTGCAAGGCGTAACTAAACCAATATTTTTTAGTCCTTTAACACGCCTACCCAAAAACTGATTTGTAAGCAACACCCCATCATTTTCTAAAAGAAAACATGATAAAGCAAGTGACTGAAAGATGAACTTTGCTAATGTAGTATTTTCTCAAAAAAGGATAGTAGATAAAATTCAGGCTTAAGTTAAATGGTGTGTTGTACAGATAGCAGAATTTACCATTGTCTGAACATTTTAGACACACGCCAGTTTTGGAAGGATGTGGTCAGTGTGGTATCAAGAGAAGGTATGCAGCACTGAGATGACTTTCCTGCTGCTCTGTGAAGTGGCAGTTCTGGTAGACCAACAAGGTGGTGGTGTCTGTCATAAAAGTTACGTCTCCTGATAGAACAAGAAAGATGTTTGTAAAGCTATCGATCAGATTTTAAAAAAAACAACAACAACAAAGTTTTTCTGTGTATCCTAGATTGATCTATTTGGTTTTGGTGATTATTGCATTGTAATATAACAGAAGGAAGGAAAACAAACCTGAGTAACTGGGTAAAGAATGAGTTATTAGGGCAGATTTTTCTTATGGTAACAATAATTTAATTCAAACAAAAGATCCGAGGAGGGAGAGAGACCTTAGGAGAATCACTGAAATTAGAATTTTCTGAAGATCTCACAGAATTCATGGCTCTGCAAAATTACCTCATTTAAAATTAAAAAGGACAAAGTCTAAAGGAGACAAAACTTCTAAACCAAGTTGCTAAAGAGTTGTGGCTTGTGTAAAAGTACAGAGTGCAGTGGTGCAAGATACTTTCTCTCTGATAGCTTTTGAGATGATCAGAAACAAAGTGAAGACGACAAACACATAGCAATGATCGAGCCTTTCTGACTCTTACCAGGATCCCCCCTCCCCGTCTAACGTCTGTGATTCCCCACCCATTCTCTCTTTAACATGAGAGACTGTTACTGCAGAGTGTTTCTCCAAAACAGTTTCACACACAGAGCTGACTGTTATGCTGGGTTGCATATTTGAGGTAGCAGATGAGATAAAGGAAAAACCCTACTGAGTGTTAAGGAGAAAACCATGACCTGGGTCAGGTTGCACTGAAACGTGGGGCCTTCTGAGGCTCCGCAGCAATTGCACAGTTTGGTTCTGTTTCTTTAGAACAGGGGCTTGAGGGTGTCTATTAGCAAAATGCAAGAGAAGAAGAAGGGGAAAGCATTTAACGTAGGGCATTTAAATAGTGCAGACATGCTGTCTAGGCTGGGAAAGATAGAGGAAAGGGAAATGAAAGTATAGTGAATTCTTGCTACTCTGAATAGACATGGATGATTGTGCTTTTGTAGTGCTATATATACTTGCCAAGGCAATCTGATCAGTGTTTGTCTTGAACCAACTAATCAATGTGGTGTTGAGTTCAGTGCTATTTATCAGGAGAGCTGGAACAAGAAACTAATCCAGTAAATTTCATTTGTTCTCTGGAGTGGGCTTTGTTTTCATGTTAACTTCATGTAGCAAATGTTGACAGTACATATTGTTTTCCTCATTAATAAAACTGGGAACCTGTGATGTTCCCTGCAGCAGTCAAACCACATCCAGCACAGCTGAGCATGCATCTTTCTTTGCCACATCCAAAGGTCAGAGCACGCACTGATCCAGCTTGCTCCTTGTGGGAACTGTAGCTAAACCCTCCTGTCTCCATGGCCAGTATGGAATAAGAGCTGGAAGTAGCTAGCTGTCTTCAACTCTGTCGCTTGGATGACAGATGCCTCCGTTTTCAGCTGGGACTAACAATTTTTGGCAGAGCTGAAGCATGTTCCTCTAGTTTAGGAGATCCGGATAACTTATTACACTGCTGTGCCTGCTTTTGTTTTACCTGGAGAGAGTGAAGTCTGTAGTTTGTGGAGTAACGCTATCGGACAGATATGCTTTCTGGATACGTTTAGGGTCAGTTGTCATTGTTTAGTGTAAGTCTGCCTTTTGCTATATTGTGGTTATTTCTTTGCATTGCTCTGGGAACTCACTGGTCAGATGCTGTAAAACTGTGATCTGGTCTCTTTGGCTGACCACCACACTTGTTCATGTGAAGTGCCTCCTTGTGCAGAAGCAGTGTTTCGATTCACTTACAATCAAAAGTCTGCAAAAGACTTTGTTTCACATTGGCTGGGCAGCAGAACATTTTGAACTCTTGAGTAAAGCTGCTGAAAAGGGATGGTTAGTCTCCATGCCAAAATTCAAAGGAAACAAAATGATCCTCATTTTGTTGGAAGTCCTTTAGTACTGCTCATATTGGAATTTTTAGTTTCAATATAATTATTTTTTTTTTATTCAAAGTGATGCAGTGAAGAATGAATCCATGCCTGCCTTCCTTTTTGCTCCCAGATCTCTGCACCTCCCTTATGAAACCAATAGCAATTGGAGAAAGAAGAGTAAAAAGAACAGTACTACTATTTTGGATAAACTGTCGCAAAGCAAAATGTTTTTGTTTCAAGAATGTTGCACGATAAAATCGCTGTTACAAGCCAGTTTTCAGAAACAGATATTTATCACAAAGCCCTTCTCAACTAAGATGTGTTTTAGGGACACTTTCTGATGTGTTTTCTTCCCATAGTGTAGAAAGAACTGTCAGCGCATTCTACTTGACCTTGCCATAATGGTCTGATGCTGAGAATCCTTTCATTGTCTTGCCTCCCAGAAGGGAGACTTTAGAGGAAACCCCATCTTAGAAAGAAACATGCTCTGCAGTGAGGTATCCCCACTTACCGGCTGAGTTCTTGCATTCAGCATCCTGTACTTAAGATTTCCAGAGTAGTGAACAGAAGAGGTATCAAATGGTGCGTTACTGGTTATTTACTGCTTTCAGGGAGCCAGGAGGGGGTGTGGTAGCTGCTGTGGATGTGTAATGAAAGCAGTCCTACCTACTTAGATAGTATCTGATTTGGAGTGCATCATTGCCAGCTTTGGTTCTTGAATCTCTTCCCAAACTTGCATCCTTGAATTTCTACTTGGGTGTGTTGCCACAGTTTTCTTTCAGGCTGAACCCTCTCTAGTTCTGTATGTTTATGGCTGTCCTGAAAAAAACAAAGACTGGGCAAATCCCTTCTGTAATCAGTGAGCTTCGACTGGGGAAGAATCTGGCCCCAGGTAGGAAGTCAAACATTCAGCTTTCCTGGCTCAGTTTTCAGTCATGACAGGGCCCTGTACCTCCCAAATGCATCTCTGGGGACTTCACAGGCTTTTTTTTTTTTTTTTTTTTTTTCCTCTCCTGTGGTGCTGTTGGAAGTGCTGAGAGCCAGAAATTCTGATGCGAAAACTTTTCTTGTTAAGTGACTAATGTTGCTCGTGGACCTGAAAGCATTACTAGCTAAAAGCCACTTGGGGAGTTTCTGCCTTAGAGAAGATGAGGTAATAGGAATATAATTTTTGAGAGAGATTACCTGTTAACTACAAGTTTCAGGACTTTGTACTCTTGGGACAGAAGCTGTAGTTGTGTGTGCTGATCTATATCTATATCTGTATGTGTGTTGAGGGTACTATAGCAACATAGCCTATGCAGACTTGTGACAACCAAAGGAAATTCAGCATGGGATAGGAAATGTAGGCAAGAAACTTTCTCATTCTCCTTTCTGTACGTGGCCCATTTTTACCAAAGTATCAACAGCTTTGGGAACCTATAACCTTGTGTTATGCCAATGCGTGGTGGGAAGTCAGATACTCCCATTTAACAGGTGAGGAGCGGAAACACACATGGATCCAGTGCCTGGAGTAATGGGTGTGTGGGAACAAGTTTGCATTGGCCCACTCCTTTGCTTCATTGATCCACATCTCCAGCCGGTTGCCTGCTTTTTCTCTTCTTCACAAAAGTTTCCCCTGTCCCATCTCTGCTTCCTTCAAAACTTCATGCTCACTCCTTGTGTTCCCCTTAGTGTCCTCCCTGTAAGTATTGCCCAGGGCCAGGAGGTGCTGCATGATGCTCCTCCTCCCATCTGAAGAGGAGAGGGGCACAAAGTGAAGGTACCTTTGCTGCTGGGGGTGGCTGGTGAGGCTTGGTGCAGTATGGTCTAGCTCCTTGTTTTGGGTGCTGTGGTGGGTAGTGCAAGTGTGTAACAGGCATTCGTAGCCTTGTCTGGGAAATGGAAGCAAAGGGCTTCCTCTCGCAGTTGCTCTGGTTGTTGCCTGGCTGCAAATGGTGCTGGTCACCCCAAACAGTTTGCATAGCTGTGGGCAAACAGACCAGGCAGGTTTCTTCCCAAACAATGCATATGACAACCATAAAACAATTAAATAGGCAATGTGCAACCAAGGGTCAGGAATTCTCCTCCCATGAAACCACCGGGTAATGTGGACAGGGCTCAGTCAGGGCCATGGCAGAACATAGCAGTAGATGATGTCATCTATCTATCTACTTCCCTTTCTGTGTGCCTTGGGAGTTCAAATTTGTGCCTTTTTCAGAGGTGGCACTTGAGTCTGTCTGATGCAGGCTGAATCTCATATAAAGGTTTTGGATTGTTCAAGTCTGGAGGAATGCAGAGGAATCCCTGAATCCCAGAGCAATGGGATGAGTCAGGTCTTCTGCCCCATGTTCCATTAAAAAAAATTAAGGGCTGTCTTTTGAAGGTATCCTTTATGTGTACACTGCTGCCTGAGCATCGCTTCCCATTAGCTGTGTAATAAGATTTTCTGTCCCTCTTGCCTGTTAATTATTTACCTTTGAGAGTGCATTCATAAAGCAACATGGCTTATTTAGGGAAAAATGAAAAGCTTTTTCAAAGGATGGATGCTTTTTGCTCTTATTTTTTTGCCCAGGAGTTTAAGTAGAGCACCTTAAGACTCAAGGTGAAGAAAGGATTGCCATGAATGGGAGATTTCGCAAATGAGCATATTCAGCTCGCAGAAGGTGAGGCAGGAAAGGGGATGTAACAGTTACACAGTGATCTTCTAACTGTGTTTACAAGGGTTTCTGTCCAGGAGGGGCTGAGAGAAAGAAGGAGGCATTACAGAAATTGATAAAAAAAGCTTACCCACTGAAACCTCCGGTGGAAACAGGACGTGAGCTTGAAATGCACTGTTACTTTCATAGAAATAGACTCTGTGAATGGTATCAGTGGGTTCAGGCATGGTGCAGGCTGATAACAGTTCATATGATAAGGGTGTGGTTTTTATCATGGTAGGTAGTAAACAGCTGCACAAAACTTAGTCGTGCTTATAAAGTCAAGTGCAGGCTGCTATCTCTGAGTTGGCTGGTTGCTGTGCTAGGGTGGAATGTCTAAAAGCATCGAATCGTTCAGAAGCACACCTCTTAATGACTCTCAGATGAATACTTGCTCCTTCACTTGGGCAGTTGTTGCTCCTCCCTAGTTGTCTCTACAGTGCTGTAGTTATGCCCAGTCATTTGGAGAGAGTGCCAAGGGTTCCTGTACCAAACAGCTTACTGTCCAGGACAGTGAATAATGCAACAGCAAAAGGAGGGCATTTGATACACGCTGCTCTTCATATGAATCATTGAATGTATTTGTTTGTAGAGAAAGGGCAAGGACCCTTCTACGAGGGTGAAGGCTGGCAAAGCCACGCACCCATCAGAGGGGGTATGTGGAAAGGAAAAGGAAGTTGATGCTGGGCTTGATTTTGCTGCTTATTTGTGTATGGGTAGATCTCCCTGTGGAGCAGCCCAGGAGAGAAAAGGAACAGAACAGGAGGGCTCAGAGGTGAGATCAGTGCTGAGGAGCTCACTGTGGCTCTCCCTAGTCTTGAAGAAGAGCCTGGTCAGCCAAGAGTGTCTCAGGACCTAAGAACAGGCAGCTGCCAGCATTTCCATCTGCTACTGCTGTATGTTCCTCTGCTCTTTCCACTCAGAGCTGGATTGTGCAGGAGGGATTGCTCTGGCTCTCCCAGGAAGTTCTGAGTGATGTCCTCCACATTTTCCTCCCAGGAAGGACTTTCCAGTGCTACTTAAAGACACAGCCTGTTGAACACTTAGGGTAGTTCACTGTAATTCCACATGGCCAAAGTCCAGCCCTTAGATGGGAAGCGTTCTGCTCCTTCTGGAAACTCAGTGAAATTCTTGAAATAAGTTATTCTGAAAGGGGGAGCAGTGTAACAGGTTTACTGTAGAAATTAGAGGCTAAAAAGATGTTACTTTGTATCTCCCATGTCTGTCTTTCATTCCCACCTATTTGGCCTTGTTCCCTGGGGTGGGTTGAGTTGTGGGTTGCCCAGTCAGATTTTGCCCAGCTGTATGGGAATCTTCCATACAGCTCGGAAAATACCATTCATGAGCTACGCTTTGGTAACGTCAAGAGGTCAAATGTGGGGCGAGTGCTCACGTTTGCACAGATGCACACAGTTACGTGCAAGCACACACAAAGAGCTTGCAGTTAAAATCTGTGTGCCCATCTCTTTTTAAGAGGGGAAGACAGCCCCAGCTGTGTATACAGCTTGGTGTTTCCCTTTGATCTGTGTTTGTTTCCAGTGTTTCTCATAGACTGGATCCTGGCGCTCCTCAGAGTTGGCTGCTCTTTTCCATGTTTGCAGCTGCATAACTGCATACAGAGAAGCTCACTGGGATGACTGGGGTGTAACTGGTTTCAGCAGCTTGGGGTGGGGGTTCCTTTTCCGTGCAACCTCTCCTGTTGTTTGCTTTGCTCCTGTCCTTTCCTCCAGGGGATTGTCTCATTCTACTAGTGGAAACTGTACGTTGCAGATGCCTCAGGATCCTCCCTTTTACTTTGCCTACCTGCTCACACACACGTGGCATTACTGCCCTTTTCCAGCTGCGTGCAGCAGCTACAGCTGCCACTCCAGAGCAAATCTTTTGCTCTTTCACCAGGGTCGTAGCTCAGAGAGGCAAAATTCCCCTTCGCTTTCCAGAGACTCGGCACGCTGCCCCTGCAGCTGGCTCCAGCCCTGTGCCTAAAGGAGGGCAAGAAGGTGCACTCTTCAGACTTATATGGTGTTTTGTGAAGCTGCCAAAGATGGGGCTGAGAGGGACCTGCAGCGCTCCTTTGGTTTGTCCCCTTGCCCCAAGGCAGGATAAGCTCTATCTAAACCTTTTCTGAGGATGCGGATCTAGCATGGCCTTAAAAGCCTTTGACAGCAGGATTGCCTAGGGAGGCAGTGCAGCCTATTGCCCTGATTAACCGTTGTTACCACTAGAAAGTTTTTCCTAATGTCTAACTAAGAAGAAAACTATTTCAGCGTTGTTCTAGGGGAGAAAAAAAGCCATCCAAAGTTGAGTGCCTCTGTGTGTGTGAAGGGGAGAGTCCCAAATGCTGAATATAGTAATCAGCTTTCATAGCAAGAATTGCTCTGTTAGACTCTAGAATTATGCTGAGGAATTTTGACTGAGATAAGCAAATAGGAGGAAAAAAAAATTCATCTTTCCTTTTCCCAGTGCATGTGTTTGCCACTTCACCTACCAGAAAAGCAACTTTGATACCAGAAGAAGTGGGAAACCGGATGGGAACACTTTGTCTCCGGTGGATATTCTACGTAATATGACCCTCTTAGGAAATGTGCAGAGCCTGCTCTCTGTGGCATGACCTCTTTTAAACTTTTCTTGGCTTGGAAAAGCAGCTTACAGGCTTGGTGTTCACTGGAAAAAGCATATATGGGGATGCATTTCAGTGAAGGGATTGCAAAGGGAGAGAAGAAGAGAAATCTTATAGCTAGTGTCATATACCTCAGGAAAACATGCAAAGGCCCTCTGGAGTCATGAGTGTCTCAGAGTTTCTTTGAGTTGTGTTTTTTTTTTTTTTTCTTAGGGATCTCTGAGAAAAATACATGTGGTGGGGAAAGAGCAGAGTGGGAAGGGGGTTATACTGTGGGTTGGGCACATTGTAAATGGTTAGCAGTAGTCAGAGTGGAAAGCTGTTGTACAGAATTAGGGGGCTCCATCAGCCCTCCAAGCTGGCTCTCAGGTCTGTGCAGACAGTACTGCCTTGCACTTCCCCTCAGCCATCTAGGGAAAGCAAATTGCATGAGTTTCTTAAAGGCTTTTTTTTAATTCTATTTAAGGGAGCATTTGTTAAAACTGTTCTGTTATTTAAAGTGAAAAATATAATTAATCTTGCCAGTGCTTGTAATCTCCACTGCAACTCTGGTGATATTCTGTGATTCTCAAATCCCAGCACCCAGAGTTAAGTGTTTTCTATCCCCCACATAAAACCAGTGTACGATCCAGTGTAACCTATGTACTTAAAAAACAGAAAGAAGAGGAAGCACCCTATGTAGGTGTTTATGTTTGCTTTTTAAAATCATGTGATGTCTGAGCTACTCTGGTGTATTTTTTTATGGGACCTAAATCATAATCTTTTGGACACATGGGATCAACAGTGGGACATCAGAAACTAAAGGTTTTAAAGAAATAAAAAGTTTTATGACTGCTTGATTGCAAAGTTAACAATACAGCCTTCATCTTGTTGTCCTGATTCTGACTAAACTCCTTTGAACTTCACTGAATTTCATCTTGGGAATTTCTTGGGATAGAGGTAAGAGGAGACCTCAGATAGATTTTGCTGCATATATGGGGGGGGAGCAGTGAGGGGTTATTGATCCATGTTGAGAAATGTGGTGATCTTGTACTCTGGGCATTATTAACTAGCAGAGAAAGCTGAATGAATTAGCTTCCCAAAGTATCCTACTCTCTAGGCACTTCACATACCAGTGTCATTGCTGAGCTCCATGAGCACCTGAAAACCAAGAGTGGATTTAGCTGTGCAGTGCTCCGTGAAGGAATTAGGATTAGCTCCATTTTGTGGATGAGCGGTGCGTGCTTCAGTTCCTCAAGGGATTTACCTGAGGTCATGCAAGCTGTCTGCGGACAGGTCTCCTGACTCTCACTTAAAGGTCTCGCCTGCTGCATAACCCTTCCCTGCTTGCAGAGAGAGTTGAAATATCGGCTCTGGTTGCTGCTTCACCCTTCCTGAACGTGCATGCAAACTTTGCAAGCTCCTGGCTAGCATAGCACTAGGAAAGTCAAGAAGTTTGTGCTTCTGGTTTGCCATTTGGCTCTCATGATGAGGAAACCCACTGCAGCCTTTCCCCAGGTGAATGGTTTGCAATGAAAATTATCTTTTTGTTGTTTTTCTTGTTTTTTTGTTATTATTTTTAACACCAGTGATTTTTGAAACCGACAAAGAGTGATCCCAGGATGGGACACCGTATAGAAAATATCTGACCATGAAGCAGTAATTTATCTCGGCCCTGTGAGTGACATAAGCACTACAAAATAACAGGGAAGGACGGGTGTGATTGTGGTTATAATGCAGTGCCACCACAGGTATTTCTGTAAGCTTGTGTGGTTATTTTCTTAATATTGTCCCAATAGTTGAGCAAATGGAAACCAGTTGCCACCAAACCAGAGGACTACGTGTTCCAGCTCCCCTCTCTTTTTTTTCTTTTTTTTTTCTCCTTTTTTTTCTTAATTATTTTTCCTTCCAAAACAAACCATGAACCTTTCAGTGTCTGATTTGTTCCCAGGTGGGATCCTAACCCATTTCCTGCTGGGAGAATACAGAGAGAGGGAGTGATTGTAAGGCAGCTAATCCTCTCACAAATGTTAGTTTACTTAAGTACAGCTGTTCTTGGTTTGGGGGAATTAAAATTGTATCTGTTTGTGGTATTGCTGACCCAGGCAAGGGTCGTAATGATCTTCTCCAGCTGATCAAGAGTTCATTAGGTAGAATGTCCTGTGCTTAATATAATGACTTTTTGAGCCCTGTTGGAAGTACTAGGAGTTTTGTAGTTCAGCTGAAAAAAAGTCAAGCAATTTTCATGTCTTATGGATACATTTTGTCTTGCTTCCTGCTCCAAGGAAATGGTTTCCAAGTGGCCAGCTTCATGCTTTTTCCCTGTTTGAGGTTTGAGCAGTTTTACATCTCTTGGCCTTCACACATGCCCAGAGGAGAGAGAGAAAATGCAAAGAAGGTGTCAAAGGTAGTTAAAGGGAAAGGGAAAGATAGGGGGTTTGTTTTGTTGGTGGTGTGTTTTTTCCACTGAAGTTTACGTTGTTTTAATTTTCTGGGTGATAAACCCTGCTCCTCTTTGGAAGAGCTGTATTGACAGTGAGTTTGTATTAGCACATCACACCAGTTAAGCAGAAGCAAGGTGTGTTTTCACACTCTTGGTACCTGCTTTCAAAACCTCTTTTCTTTCCTGGTACCTCTGTATGTATGAGATCAGGGCATGATTCATCTGCTGTCATAGTGCTGGGAGCTGTGCTTCTCTGTTCAGGTTCCCCTGCTGAGTAACATACATAGTTAACTTGAGGTAAAACTGTTTATCACTTAAGGTTAGCTAATTCCTTTGAAATACAGTATCACTGTTCTTTGTGTGCAAAAATCCATATCCAATAGGAAAAATACTGCTAGGATCTCTGAAGTTCTTCTTTCTAGTGCTTTTCTCCAAACATACATCCAATAGTGAGTACCTTGGCTGGTAATTCCTTGTTTCTGGGAAGTGTGAGGTTAAATTTAAAATAATTTTACAAGGTGAAATTACATGCACTGCTTCCTCTGTTCCAGATGCATGCCCTCTATACCTGAAAGGTATAGTAGATATTTGATGACTCCTTAAATATTTCTGACAGTGTGAAGAGGTATTAGATGAAGAGCACATGCTTTCCTTCTGGCATAAAAGATTTTGTGTAAACAAGTATTCCAAATGGTCACATTCTTAGAGTGCTTTTTCATTAGGAATTATGATTTTCTTCCATGAGGTGAGGAAATTGCAGCGTAGCTTCAGAAAGGAAATGTATGGGGTGGAAAAACTCTATCCTATCGTAATGAACAGTAACAATATCTTTTAGTAGCAATAGTTTATCTGTGTAATTTAAAAAAAACTTCTAGTACCAGATCAGAATGTATTCTTGATATCAGCGTATTCCTTGCTCATTATTTTGAAAACAGGAACTATGTTTTCCCAACTACTCTTTCACTGATGAACAAATGTGTGTCCTACAAAGGAAGCGCTTGCTTCTTTCAACTGGTTAGTGGTGTTAACCTGACTGTATTTAGTAGGCACCAAAGTCCAGGGTCTCTTTCAGTAGTATTACAAAGAAACAGAGGCTCTGATTTGAAGTACTGACTATGCCTTTACTGCTGTGACACCCTCTGGACCGTGGGTAGCTTTTCTGCTGTAGCCAGGAGACCAGTCCAGGGGCACTCTCCAGCTGCCTGGTGGGAAGCTGCCTGATATCTCAGGTTCTTCCAGTCTCAGTGCTGGCAGGTGGCCTTCAAGGGTCTCTGCGGATACATGCTAATGCATCTGTTTCTGATGTGCAACATCTTTGATTTCTCCATGAGAGGCTGAAAGGACTTAATGGTAGTAGATCCAAACTGGAGAGCTCTTCCCATAGCCTGGCAATTCTAGAGGCAGTTAAGGATTATGGGGTGAGAGCATCCCTCCTTCTTGGTGTCTGACTGTAGAAACCTTGCACAAGCCCGAAATACCTCCTCATTTCTTTTCAAAGGCATGGTGCTTAGCCAGGAAACCTCTGAACAGAATAATCAAGAATAGCTGGTGAGTTTGGAAAATCTTGGCTATCTTTGCTGGTGACCTAATTCTAGCAGTAAAGCTGAAAATCCGTAGGTCGCAGCAAAGCAGGTTACTGCCTCCTCTTCAGTGAGGCAGGTTTCTGATGAATGGCACAGCTGCTTTGCAGGCATGTTGGTGGTGTGGAGGAGGACTCTGTGCTGGTTGGAGCAGCGTCGCCAGACTTTGCGGCTGTGAGGACACTACATATCCCTAGAAGGATAATTATAATGGTATTAGTGAGAATGAGGGCACAGGACACCACTGGCTATTTAAAGAGCAGGTCTATTTTTAACCACCTTTTAACAAAGATGGAGTTTTTATTAGACGGGGCTAGTCGGGGCTTTATAATTAACCAGCCTGGGTTGCACATTGATGTTTACAGCTTGCTTTGCATGTTCTCTGATAGTCAAATGCAGGATTGTAACTATCCTACTGCCAGGGTAGCAAAACTGTGAGACTTGCATGGTTGGCAGCGAGCATGATTGAAAAGTTGGTGCCAAATGATCTTGTGCAAGAGGTACCTGGATATGACCGTGTTGGCGGCAACTAGGCTGTGTTTTTAAGTCAGAAGGAGAGTATGGTGTAGAGCATTTGTGGCCTGTGATGGCTGCAGGTTTAGCATGCTGTTGTAAGCACAACTCAGCCTAAAAGGGGTTTAGCTGGTAACATCATGTATTGTGCTACAGTAAAGTTCAGTTAATTATATTCACCAGGGATTAAAATACTTTATGGCTAATGGCCAAGATCAATAATAGTATATATAACTTTAGGGGGAGATTAGCTTTGATAAATAATAATAATGGACTCTGCTCCAGAGCATCTGTTGCTATTTGACATCTCTTAACAACTGTCCAAATTGCTTTCAAAGAAAGGCAGAAAGCCATAGAGGAGCTGGGAGCAGGGAAGAGAAACCGATGAACGGGCACTGAGAGCTCAGTGCTAGATCTGGATGAAAGTGAAGGGGCGAGAGAAAATGCCAGGCATTGATTGACTCTGTTCCTCTGCTGGGCAGATGGCCACCTATCCTGCTCTCATCACCTTTTCATTGTGAAGCAAAGGCTGTTATATTTGATCTTTCTGTACTGAGTTGAAGTAGTCTGTCTCTTTGGTGCCTCTGAAGATCAAAGGGTTTAGGAAAGGATGAGCAGTCATGTTACCGAGCAGCTGTGAATTCATTCTGGAGGAGGCACCTTCCAAAATGGTATCATTTTTATTACTGTGAGCATCAGTATTCAAATTTTTTTGCCATTCCTTTAAGCATCCCAGGTTTGGAAGTCATGGGATTACAGATGGTCTCTTTTTTATTATTATTTTATTCTTTTAAATGAAGCTTCTGTATTCTAGCCCTCTAGTTCAAAGAGAAAGACTTCAAGATATGCAACAAATAGGACCCAAAGGCCCAGAAGTTATTGTGTGAATAAAAATAACCCCAGATACATCATTTCAGCTTCAGTATCATAATGTTGTTTCAGTCTAATTGTTTGGGATCTGCTTGATTTAGGATTTCTGACTGCAGTCATGGGATCCTGTTTAGACGTCGGTGCATTTGGCAACTGTATTCTTGTTCCAAAGAGTTTCCAATCCAGTAGACTGTCGGAGAAGAGGACAGAAACAAAAACCTGGGCAGGCTGAAGGATGACGCTAGTGATGGCAGAGCAGAACAAACAGTCCAGCCTCTGCAGTGCTGGTCAGAGAGCAGAGTTTTCACTCAGTTTTCACACAGACTCAGTGTGAGATGAGAGCAGTCGTACTCCCTGCAGCGCCCTCTGAGATGAGAGTAGGACCCCGAGTCTTCCAGAAGTGTCCTGTTCCTAGCTGTGTCTGCAGTGCTGTGGCCTTGAATCCTGGAAGTGGAAGCTCTCTCATGTGTCCACATAACTCAAGGTGTTTGTAGGCCAACCCCTACACCCACTGAACAACATGGTTTACACCTAATGTCTGCACGGTGTGGACAGACCGATGAGCTTTTGGGAAATACAGCCAAAAGTGTCAGTTATCCCTCCGTGTTGCAGCCCAGGAGGCACCTGTCCTGCAGGAGAGCCAAATCTTTCAGCCAGATCCCCCATATTTCCCCAAGGGGTTGGAGACTGCCTGATTTCCCCTCCCTCCATTCCTCTCTTCCCCTTTTTTGATTTTGGAAAGCCTCGAAGTGATAAACTTGCCTTCAAAATTGTAACAAGATTAGGAGAGCCCTCTCAATAATACTCAGTTTTATACCTAGAAGGATCTCGGGAAAGGGAGAGACCTTGACAGTTGTGTGACATGGAGAGAAGAGGGGAGAGTATGTCTCCCTCCAGACTGCAGTAGTAGGCTAGAAAGACTCGTGTTGGAATGGACCAGTGGTGGCAACAGACCACTTGGCACAAGGTTCGTTGGTCTTGCAGCCTCTGTTTGCCAAGAGCCTGAAGCTTTTCCAAAGTTGAAATCAGTGATGAGTCTTCCCATCTAGGAGAGCTGGGGCTTGAAGTAAGTTCTGTGTGCCTATGAGGGTGCGCTTGGCCATATGCTAACTCTGCAGTGGAAGGCCGTGCAGGGCTTGGGGACACTCAGGGCAGGGTTTGTAGGACAGCCTCTTTCAAAGCTTACAATGGAGAGTGTGGGCAGTATACTGTAAGTTAAAATCCTTGCTTTATGCTTACCTTAAGGCTTGCAGCTTCTGTTGCAGATGTGGAGAAGGGTTAGTGTGCTATAAAACTGGCCATTTTTTCCAAGTATTTCAGTTGTTTGGTAAAGTGCTTCCTCTCCCAGTGTACCTCACCTTGGTTTTGTGACTGAGGTGGCCTTTGGACAAAATGCTGCTGTTGCAGAGTGCATCAGTACATTGCTGTTTGTATTTCATTTCCACTTATGAGCTTGAATCAGGATGCTGCTTTCTTGAGCGCCGTACCACCCATTAGCTCCCTGTTATGTAGCTTGTCACCATGCAGAGGTGCATTGATTTGTGTGACTTTGAAAAGCTGCATTGCCTTGTTTTTTTGTTTTTATTACTATTCTTGTTCTTACTATTGTTTAATCATAGGTCTCTTCATTTGTGGTTTGTTTTTCATCTGCCCTTGATTTGAGAATACAGTTGGGTGCATGTTCATCTTTAACTTTTGCAGACAGATCTGGTATGGTTAAGATCAGAGTGAAAATGTTGCCCATAGAACTTTTTGTTCCTTAAATTCCTATTTATAATGTGTTGTCAAGTCTTTTTATTGTCAGTCCTAAATTTTCATTTCTTTGTTTATTTTAAACGATAGAAAGGCTTTAAAAAAGTAAAGATCTAAAGGCTTTTTTTTTTTTTCCAATTACTTTTTCATGGTACATTTTATTAGCATTTGGAATACAAATACTCCTACATGCCAGGGAGCTATTGGTAGAAATTGACTGGAAACAAAGAGGCAAATGAGCAAGTATCTCCTTCAGCGGGGAGCAAATGCAGGAAAACAAATAATCATGAGAAAAGACCTGATTTAAAATCAGAAAGCAAGGCTTGTTCTGAATGATTTCACAGCTCACGTGGAGAATATTAACTTTTAACTGCATATTTCTGAGCCGGATTTCCTTCTAAAACATGTGTCTCGTCTCTGGTGTCCTGTGGAATTGGGGTGAAGCGGGTGTGAGCGTGTTTATTGCAGGCTGGCTGGACGCCACCGTAGCTTTATTGCGCGTGGCTGGAGGGCTCGCAGCAATTGCATAACGCTCTGCAGCAGAGAAAGCACGGGCTCAGCCCCCAGTGCCCGGCTGCCTCACCATTCCTGATCCAGGTGCTTGGCAAAACCTCTTCCTTCACTGAAGACAAGCCTTCAGTAAAGCAGGAGGCAGATACTGTTGCAGAGAGGACTGGGCTGGGGGTTAGAGACAAGAGTAAGGAAAAAACATCCAGTCATATGATGGCTGTTAGAGATATGCATGCCTCTGACTTGTGAATTGCTTTTAGAAGGAAATCATATTTTCCCCCATTTTCCCTGCCCTGTGGTTTTTGCATGTGTTTCTCATTACCTCCATCTCAAAATCATTCTCATCCAGTGAATTATTGATGTGGGGTCACTTGCATTTCTCCAGGAATTGCTTTCTTTAACCAGTGATCCCTCCTGAATTTTTTAAGCAATCTATTAGTTCTGAAATCCAAACAAAGTTGGTGGTTTCTAATTTCAGGGTTAAATTAGACTCGACTTTGAAAAGGTGTAGAGGGAAGAGGAGGAGTGCAGAGAAGGAAGGATGTTCATGTCCTTTTCCATGCTACGATCTTCCTTCTGCTGGTTCTTTTGGTGCTTCTTTTGGTTTGGTTTTGTTCTGGTTTTTTAACATCTCTTGGAGATCAAGTGTCTGATTTAGGCTCAGTGGGACTTGACCGTATTCCTAATGTTGAGCATATGCTTAAATCCACTGTTGAATTCAAGCCCTATAGACCTGCAGGCTTAGTACAAAAGTATCTGGGAAATGCTTTTCTTTTCCCTTAGATGCTCCCTTCTTTCAACATACAAAAATCAGAATTCAGCATTTTGAAATGCTGCTGGAGGCGAGTTGGTCATTTCCTGCTGGGAGGGAGGCTTGATCTTTTAGAGATGGGAAGAGAGTATGTGTGTGTTTGTGTGCGTGTATGAGTGCGTGTTCGTGTTTTGCAGATGTTTGGGCCTTGATTCAGCAAAGTCTATCAGCAGTGTCTGACTAGGAGATAGTGCTGAATCTGGTAAACCTGCTGCTTCAGAGCTGAGTGTGTGCACGTGTGTTTGACTCCTCAGCAGCAGAGGTTTCTTGTCTCAGTTTCCATCACTTCTGCCCATGGTGGAAGCTGGAAAAAAAAAACAGAAACCCAAAATCTGGTCTAGCAAAGAAGCTGCAGTCTCTCCAGGGGTGTTTACATTCAGGGATGGCTCCCTGACAGTCGTGCCCGCAGCCATTGCTTACACCATCCACAAGAGGAGGATGGACTTGAGCATGGGGGGGTGTCACCCACTTGGCAAGCGGTGCACAGGGGTTTGGCTGAGACCACCAGGGCCTAGAGAGGGAAACAGCCAGTGGCCTTCCAGCCGTGGGCTGGCCCTCGCAGGGGGCTCCTCAGGCATTGAGGGAAGGTAGGCAGGTTTCTAGCCCCTCTGTAGCCACTTTGTGACCAGCAGATACAAGGCTTTGGAGCTTCCACCACAGATCCTTCAGCTCTCTGGGGACTTCCCAGTCAGGGAAGAGGCTGGAGACTTTATGCCCAGCTTGCTGTGGTACAGAGTGGTGGGGTAGGTTGATTCCTACCCAAACCCCTCAAAAATGTCCTCAGATGAGTGGGGGAAGGAAATGGGAATTTTTTTTTTTATTTTTTTTTTTTTTTTTTGCACCCACAGCTTTTTCTGCACTGCAGTTTTGATCCAGGCAAAAGGAAGCCCAGTACCTGCAGTGGGATTTGGGTGCGTGTTGTACAGTGAGACCGCTGAAGCTATGAGCAAAAAGCACGCATAAATAAAGGCTTCTTCCCCGTGCTTTATATAATCAGAGTGGATGATGTCATTGGGAGATGGAGAGGAGAGCAGGCTGTGAAATTACAGCCCTCTGCAGCCAGGCAGAGCCAAGTGCAAGGAGGGGCTGCATGAGCAAGGGCCAGATTCCTCTCTGATAGAGACTCAGGACAGAGGGCCTGGGGGCTCAGCCTTGGAGGGGAGCTGAGGGGGTAGAAGTAGATGATCCAAATACAGTTGGAAGCTCTTGCACAGGCACAAAGGGAAAGGGGCAAGAACAGCATATACCCAGTGGGCAGCAGTGGGGCTGCCACTTCAGGGGCCAGCAACCCCTTCTTCCACGTGCAGCCACCTATAGCTTGTTGTGGATCAGCTGGCAGGGCTGTGGGGCTGCTGAGCTTGCTCATACCTCGTCTGCTTCAGTCTTCTGGCCCATCTGTTTAGGAGCTGACGTAACTTTTCCCACAGCAGCTCCTGGCAGAGAAGAGAGGGCATCCTCACTCAGCTTGCCCTCCACATCCCAGAGGAGCTTGCTTCTAGGCTCCTTCCAGCCCTGCACAGGGGAGGAAGCAAAAGTGGCAGAGGGGCTCTGTCCTAGCCAGAGTTGCCAGGTGGAACAGGATAAAAGGTTGTCCTCAGCTGTTTGGGACAGAGGTGTACGTGTTAGGCTCTGGTTTTATGAAGCCCCTCGGGTGCTTTGCTCCTTTTCTGGCCACCCTGATGCCCCACATGGGAATCTCAAACAGGAGTCTTCCCCCTCATCAGGCTGAGCAGGAGGGGGGCACCGGGCTGATCTCTTGGGAAAGAGGAGAGCCCCCTCCTTTCAAATCCTCCACGGATTCCTTCTTCAGCACATCCAGCACCTACCGTGCACTCAGGATGCTGCTGTGAGAGCTCGATTTTTTCCAAGGCCACTTACGCAGGAGAAAGGGCTCCAGCTTCTCCCATCTCCCCTGCAGCTAGCGTGTAAAGGCTTTGGCCTCAGCTGAAACTGGAATTCTCTTTCTGTCATCCTCTATCTTCCCCAGGATCAAGGCAGTGAGAGGCAGCAGCCCTTCGCACCAAGCCCGAGCTGTTTCTCTGTTATATAACAATATGGGCATTTAGACTTGTTTTTCCAGATATTGGCAGATGCGTCAAATATTGGCATAATCCAGTGGTTTACATGGAAAGCTGTTTGGCTCTGTCTGGAGCCTGTACAATGCTGATATTTTCACTGAATACAAGAGCTGCAGCTTTGTCAAAGCTACGTTGCAACAGAGTCCAGGTAAACAAGGGGAAAAGACATTCATATCATGGCCTGACCTGTGGGATTACAGCTGTCCAGGTACAGCTCCAGGACTTGATAAGGAAGGTTAATAGGTTTGTGATTGCTTTCTCTCTGAAGTGGTGTTTTAGCTAAGTTTGCTGTGATGCTTTTGAGGTCTGGAGTTTTATTTCTGGGTTTTACCGAAGCCACCCATCAGTGCATCAGACCTGCCTGTGTGTTCTGTGGGTTAAGAACCCACCATGGTCTACTCAGGCTGTTGGAAGTTGAGAGAGGTCAGGGACTGTGACTGGCTTAGATTGTAAAAATAAAAAGGCATGGTATTGAACACTGCAGAGGGGAGAGAGCTGGGGAAGCTGTTTGATTTCATCTCTCTGAAGGAAAACAACATGCTTGTGTGCCAGGATGGTTTGCAGGCTTGATTGCTCTTTGCTATCTCAGCTGCACTGGGCCAGGGAGCTCCTGAGTGGCTCTGCCAGTGTCGTCCCCAGCAGCAAGAGGTGAGTGCTGGGACTGAAGGGCCTGGCTGTCCCTGGCCTGCACCAGCCTGTGCACCGAGGCTGGCCCGCTGCTGTATGCTAAAGTAAAGCCCTGTGCATTTCCCTCAGTTAGGCTGTGGTTGGAGATATAAATGCACTTGGGTTTGCAGTGGCGTCAAAACTCAGTGTGGCTCAGCTCTGAGTGCAAAATAAGGGGAAAACGCAACAGCAGCACTGAAGTGATTGCTTTGGTCAAACCTCTTCCAAGCCTGCCTCGGCTCAGCCAAAGCCACCTGCCCCTGCAGTGTGCTCGTTGCCTGAGCCATGCTATGTGCTGTCGTGAGCTTATCAGCTTGCACTCACACCCTCTGTCACAGGCAGGTGTCCCCTCCCGATGCCTGGTGTGCCAGCAGAGGCCATCACCCCTGCTGCAGGCCATGGCCTTTGGCCACTGGCCAGCAGAGCTGCTGGCAGGAGTGGCTTCTCTGAAAACTGTCTGTGTGAGCCTGCGCCAATCTTCTGGGCTTTGAGAGCCAATGTGGGGATCCAGAACTGGGTGAATGTCCCCTCTGGGGCCACATGTGCTGCGGAAGTAACTCTGCCAGCTCTTCCAGTGTCCTCCTGGGGACAGACCCTCTGACTGCTTTGTCCCTCGCCCTGCCCTTATCAGGGCCCGCAGAGCACAGTAACCTTCATCAATCCACCATGGTCCTGCGGCACAATGGGAAGTGTTTCAGTGTCCAGGGTTTTATTATGTGGCTGGATCTTTGCATATAGCTTTCAGGTGCTTAACACAGTTGATGTCATCAAGTCTGCACATAACCTAGCTTTTGACATGGCAGGTCAGTGCCATCCTATTAACTGCTGTCTCAGCAATCCAGCCAGCACTTGCTCCTGCCTGAAGCTGATCGCTGGTTCCAGCAATCGCAGTTCCTGGTGCAGCGCCTTCCCCAGTTCCTTGTAAAACCTCCAGTGCTGAGACTGAGCCCAAAGCTCAGGCTGTAGATGTGTGTCCATTTCTCTCTGCATTCAGGAGTGGACTGTGATACGTTTGATACTAGTTAGATGTTGATTCCCCAAACTTCTTGTTTTCTGTTGCACAAATAATTCAGTTTTCACCATGGGCTGGGACCTGCCCTTGCCTAGCAGGGCAGGGGGGAGTCTGCGGTCCCTACCTGTAGCAGGTGCTATGTAGCAAGTCCCTTGGTAGGTGGAACCGGCCCTGCTCCTCAGCCCCTAGATCTGTGCACACATCTTTAGCTCTACTCAGGCTGCACTTTTAACTTGGGCTGATCCTGTAGGTGAAGTGTATGGCTGGTGCTCATACTCATGCTGTGAAGAGCCCATGCTGCTCTGTGCTGCAGCTTGATAGCTGTGCTCTGACGGCGCTGAACTTGGTGACTTGCCTCTGTGGCCGTTCAGGAAATCTGTGGCATAGCCAAAAATGGGTTAAAAACCCAGCATGTCTTTAACCACAATATCCTCCTCCTCTTCCTTTCTCTAACTGCAAGAAGCCAGCATCCAGTCTCCTGTAGGATGACATGAACTATAGTGCTAGCGTGAACCAGCAATGCTTTTTCATTGCTGGCCCTACAGGTCATTATGGGACATTGGGCAAACACCTGTAGTGGGTGCACACAACTCCTGTTGATCAAGGTCTACATTGAAAATGGACTTCCAGGTAGAAGAAATCCCCCTGTGTCAGCCATATGGGTTTAGTATCAGTGGGGTTTGGCCTAGAGCAAGCTGAGAAGTAAAAGATGAGATTGATGTGATGACTGGTTTTTTTCAGTTTGATTTTTGGATTATGATTTCCCCTTTCCCACTTTTCCAGTTGTTAATATTTAATGAAAAACATGTGTTCTTCAAGGCCCTTACTGGTCATATGCAGCCCTGTGGCTGTTCTTGAGACAGAATGGTGGACCCTTCGTAAAGAGATTTATAATAGAAACAGTGAGGAGCTCACAGCTACAGCACCTCTAGTGAACACTCCCCTGCGCTGACAGTTCATCACCAAACCCCCTGACCCTTCTACCCTTAATCATCCTTGCTTGTCACTGACATAATTGCCTGATTACAGACTCCTCTCCCCCACCCCTTTCAAACTGGATGCAATAGTGAATTTGAAAAGCAAATGGAAATGAACTGTCCATGCTCTTTTTTTCTTCTTTTTTTTTTTTTTTTTCTTCCCCTGCATTGATATGGATCAGGCTAAGATTCAGTTTCTTTGTGCATGAGCAGGGGCTGGGATAGGCTTTCAGGACTCTTTTGCACTGGTGTTTCTTGCATGTGAATGGTGGAGCTGATGTCATTGTGTTATTGATTGGGATGACAAGTTTGGACATAAATCATTAATGTCTGGGAAAGAGAGAGGGAGGGGAAAAAGGCAACCCACACTTGACAGTTTTCCATAAATCTGCTGTTCATTCCTGCATATGTGATACAGAGGAGAAGACAGCAGGAACAGTTTTCTTGTGTAGCCTGAGGACAATGTGCTTTGCCACTGCTGCCTGAACCATTTTCCCCAGAACATGCTTCCATATTCTGCAGAAAATGGTTCATATCATCAGCAACGCTGTCGTGCTTGAGCCTGTCTTTGTAGACATGAGCCAAGGTCAGAAGGCTGCCCAGGGGAAGGTCTTGGGTTCTCTTGTTCCCACAGACCTTGCACCCCCAGCAGCATTTCAGACCTGGGCCCAGGAAGGAGTAAGAGTGCAGTTCTTGGGAACTACCATTCCTCTAGCTCCTTTAGCTGCCAGCAGGGATTGTTTGGGTGTTTTGGGCTGACCATTTTTCTCATTGTTCTTAATTTTGTGCAAAAAGATGGTGCCTAGATCAGTTCATAGCAAATGTCCCCGAACCAGCAATGCGCAAGTGTTCAGGGGGTAGCAGTCATTCAAAACTACTTTCACAAAAGTTCTTCTCAGCAAGACAGCAAATAGCTGAGAGAGAGAGGACACCCACAAGATACTTGTACCATCTGCCTGTGTGCCTTGCCCCTGCGCAAAGTTCATCCAGATGAGTCAGATTATCAGTTCAGACAGCAAGAAAATAAACAGTGTCTGTCAAAGGTTAGCAATAATGCAAGTATTGGTGAGTAGCTGATGTTTGCAGTGTAAGTAGTATAGTGGCAGTCTGTCTTGGTACCTGTGGGGAATCTTGTGATGTGTGGAGAGAGGGAGACATGAAAACTGCCTTGTAGGAGGGAAGTAGAAAAGGAAATGACATTCCCTTTCTGAAAGCATAGCTCTGATTGTCCTCTTCTCTCCTTGCAGCCGAGCTCACCTCCGCCTATGTCTAGAACGCTTAAAAGTTCTGATACCGCTAGGACCAGACTGCACCAGGCACACAACGCTTGGGCTGCTCAACAAAGCCAAAGCACATATCAAGGTAAGAGCTGCTTTTCCAAGCTGCTTTCAGTCTGGGCTGTTGGGAAGTGCAATTCAATCATTCACTCTCGCTGCCTAAAGGTAACTCTGTTGAAGGAGACTAACACTTTTTTTTAAAGGGAAAAAAAAAAAAACAGAAAAGAAAAAAGCAAGCAAGCCTTGCCCCTTTGGTTAATCATTTATCATTGCTACAAGCCACATTGTTAGAAGAGTCCATAATGAACTGCGCTAACTACGGAAATGATTGATTTGGAGAGCAGGGGTCTTGTTCTGTATTGTGATAGTTCGTTGACAGCTGCATTTCTTTGAAGAAAAACATAGCTACTGTTGAATGACTGCATTTTGGTGGGAAATGCAGGGTTTTTTCTGATGTGCTAGTGACTTTCCACTGCTGAAGCATTAGCACAAACCACAAGAGTGTGAGGCAGGGTTGGCTTGCTGGGGTTTCATGTGTGAACTTGCCAGCTAGCCCAGCACTCTTCTAGATTCACTTTTGGCAAAGCAAAGCATGAAAAGAAAATGCAGCATTGTCAGTATCTGGAAGAGGCTGAAATACTTTGTTGCAGGTCAGGACAGTGGGAGGGAGGATGGGTGGTGAAGGAGAAAAAGCACTGCCGAAGGGACAGAGTTAGCCTGAAATGACTCCTCCTTATGCAATGTGCTTGTCATAGGAAACAAAGAACAGTGCCCTGGTAGATTTCCCAGCTGTGATCAAAGAAATCTGTAGTAGGTTATGTAAATCGCTTACTGAATAGAAAACTGTTTCTGAGAAATCCTACTAAACCATGCAGCAAGGAACACAGAACTCCCAGGGCACGTTTTTATGTTACAGTGGATCATAACAAACCCTGAATTCGTTTGGTTAAGGGAATTGAGGCCCCTTGGTGGACAGATTTGGTAATGCAAGTGGCTGAACCTATGTGGAATGACCCACAAACTCCTACAATTAAAATCGTTTGCCCTGGAGAGGCTCTGTCCTCAGAGACTTTTTATACTAACGTGTATGATTTATCAGGACTTGGGAGGTGGAAAAGATGTGAGGAGATGGCATTATTCTTGAAGACTGCAAGGCAGCTTGATTCAGGGATCTTTTGCAGCTTAAATCCTTCTGGGACGTGGGATGGTCTCAGCAAAGCAGGTGGCTGGGCAGTGGAGGTGGGACGGAAGGAGAAAAGGATGAAACTAATTATTGAGTCATATTTGATCATGTCAGAAACTTGAAGAGGCTGAGAGGAGAAGCCAACACCAGCTTGAGAACCTGGAACGAGAACAAAGATTCCTAAAGAGAAGACTGGAACAACTACAGGGTCCTCAGGAGATAGAGCGAATACGAATGGACAGCATTGGATCTACCATTTCCTCGGATCGCTCAGACTCGGAGCGAGGTGGGTGTTGTTGCACTGGCACTGAATCCCCAGGACTCTGTGAGGCGAGGGCATGAGATTCATCCATTTCTTGTCTCTCATCTGTCCCCTTCTTATGGCCTTTGGTATTCAGGCTACTGATTTTGCTCACATACATGCATGTACACACACACACATATATGAAGAGTTTAGTATTTTGCATGAGTTCTAATTAAGTCTGGAAGAAGTGTTGTTATTGTCAACCTGAGCAGATCTCTGTGGCATTTGAAGTGACCTGTTTCTCTGAAAAGCTCTCTAAAATCCAAAGCATTAGTCAGGAAAAATAATGTGATCACAAGGTGGCAGCTAAATACCTGATGATAAAGTTGAGATATCCATTTTTGGTCAACTGAATCTCTCAGCAACACAAAGAGGAAAATCTAAGAAGATATTAGTGGGACTGGAATGGATGTTGCTAAGCAGCATCCAGCTTCTCATTCTGTATTTGGGCTGTGGTATAACCAAGGTACCATGGTATAACCAAGCAAACAGAACTAAGCAAATTGCCTCTTAAAATTCCTGGAATCAGTTATACACAGCCCCCACTTTTTTGTTGTCCAAGCTTCCCATAGACTTCATCTTCTCAGTTAAAACTGGATAGAGATGATCTGAATAGCTAACTGAATTCAGATAATTTTCTTTTTTAAAATATCTCTGCTGTGGAGAGATACTTAAGCACAATAAATGGTTTGATATTTACTGACAGACCCAAAGATGCTGTATAGTTTGGCTGTGAATCTGTAGTTTTAAAAAAAAAAAAATCCTTTTGGAAAATTCCTGAATGATATGAGAACCAGGATATCTGGTTAACTAGATCTCTGCTTTTTAAGTCTTTCTTAGAAATAAGATTTATGTTCTAAAGTCCACTGAGCATCTCTGAGAGTAACCCAGATCCCTATGGTAATGCGTTTTAATCCCCTGGATGAGTGGTCCTGGCTTTGGGAACATAGTATCAAGCAAGTAGCATGTTTGGGGGTAACTTCATGCTCCATTTTCTGTTCTATCTGTTTCTTTCTGTTTCCAACACTGGGATGGTAGAGTTCCAAAGAAAGAGGTAGTGGAACAAGTTCAGTGTGTGTGGTGGCCCACCTATCCTGATAGGAGGAGTCAAACCCCTTTGCCAAGTCCCTAAGAAAACTCCGAGCTGGTATCTAGTCTTTTTATAAATCATGTCCACAGCCCATCCCATTTCAGGGAGAACACTGAAAGTCTTCCTGCCTGACTGCTGCTTAATCCCTGCTTGGGGGAGTCTGAGCAGCTCACTGGCTTGAAGGGAGTAGTTGGATCTGTGGTGCTAACCTGTGTGCGTTTCTCTCATTTTCCTTTTTAGAAGAGATTGAAGTGGATGTTGAAAGCACAGAGTTCTCCCATGGAGAAGTGGACAATATCAGCACAACCAGCATCAGTGACATTGATGATCACAGCAGCTTGCAGAGTATTGGGAGTGACGAGGGTTACTCCAGCGCCAGTGTCAAGCTCTCGTTTTCTTCCTAGAACCAAGTGAGACAACAGTGCAGGGCGAATGATTTCACTGGGGTGATCAAACTGGGTCCTAGATGCCAGTATCCTCTTTCAGAAATGACATATTGACAGCTAGTCCTGGAGAGACCTGTATATAAAGCTTTTTGGGTAAAGGAAGCCTCCACAGAAACCCACATGTCTTCATTTGGTCATGTTACCAATCCCAATTCCTGCTGGCAAAAAGTTAGACCAAACACTACTCCCTTTGATGTCAGTGAAATCTGTTTGTTTCTGTGGGACCTGGATCTAGACCTTAGTGATGAAATACTTTGTTTTGAATTTATTTGTTTGAAAGAGGATACTAGAGACTCATCCCTCTCTTTCTGTCATGAGATCTGAGAAATGTCAGAATTTCTTATATTGCATTCAGGTTGAACAACCTAGTTTAGGCCCTTCTGAAGAGCTTTTGTGGTCCTAAAAGGACCGTATCCTACAGTTTATCACAATCCAATGCTGTCGTAATGTACTAGGAAATCTAAGAAGGCTTACGTAGCCTAGGAATAACAATGATGATAATGATTAAGGTCTCATTCTGTGCCCAGAGAGAGAGGGGCAGCAAAGAGAGATGTTCAGGGGAGAACACCATTCAGCTCAGCTTTCTGTTGGACATCATTTAAAAAGCAAGTACCTCTGATGCGTGGCTAAAGCAAGAGGTACACACTTGTAATCTACCAGCACATCGTGGGCTGTGTCATGCCTCAGGCTGTGACACCAACAACAGATCTCCCGGTAGATGTGTGCTCATATGCAGGCACACAACCAGCTGAGGACAGAAGGAAACCAGCACATATGAGAGGTGATATGCCAGAAAGTCATGCCCAGATACTGAGCCACTATGACCTTTTTATTTGAAGAGATTTTTTGATAAACATTTGTAAATGTGTTGGGAGGGAAAACACCCCAAGTCTGATGCGTCTTTTTAGAGCTTGTCCATATGAAACCTTAGATGTCTTTTATATGAATTTATGCCATGAGAAGATCTCTGTTTTGATGAAGCACTTGACCCAATGAAATGCAAAGATGCTTTTTGCCATGCACACAATGGATGAAGGCTGTGCTAGCTGGAAGAGGCCAGGTTTGGTGGGGGTTTCTTTGGTTTTCTTTTTAGAATCATTCCCTTTGCTGACTTTTGAAGTTCCAGTCCAGTAGTTAACCTAGTTAAGCTCAGCACGTCTCTCATGTTAATGTACCGTTTTGACTGCACGTCCTGTTCCCAAGGGCCTTGCCATCTTATCTGTGCAGGTGCTGTTAAGAGCTATTATAGCGAATGTTTTCTAATTTTCTCGGAGACGAGCATTCTAACCTGCACTTTTGAGGGCTTTGCTTTTTTTATTTTTGTCTTTTTAATGGCCAGGATTATTTTGTTTTCCGAGTTTTAAAAACCTTACTAGAGTCCTCACCTATGGCATTGTTTGAAACTTTGTATATCCTTAAGTAATTTAACTACCCCTCATTACTAAGAAAAAAAAAGAGGAAAAAATGCTTTATAAAATTCATAACTTATTGCTGATTTGAATGGGTTGTTAATTTCAGTCCTTTAGATTTTATTTTATTGTTTTAGGTAGGGTTGGGCAAAAAGAGGTAAAATAAAATAAAAAAATAAAGACAACCATATTTAGCAGTGCAGTGGAATTGTGTTTATATGTTAGCATATGGTCCCCATTAAAGTAGCACTTTAACGCCATTAAACATTTCTGTATCTGAAATGAGTCGTGTTCTTCCATCTTGGTTACTCGTATCACTTTAGCTGACTCTTTGTTCTTTTTGTGCCCCTCGATCCTGTGATAAGAAGATCCTGAGTGAGTCTGCTGTAGACTTTTGCATTATGATAAGTTGCCTGTGTTTAAATATTCTGATGTTTCCCCCAGTCTCCTCCAAAATGTGTCATCCCCTGTAAGTGGCACAACACACATGCTTGAGTAGAGAAATAATCTTTCCATGGCTGTAATGAATGATTTCTGTTTGTTTGGGGTTTTTTAAATTAATTTGCTTACTGAGTCTGGATCAAGTTGCTGCTGTTAAATCTGTTTTCACTTGTGTGTATGTAATCCAGTGGCTCAGTACATCTGTTCTTCCTCCTCCTGGGAGGTGACCTGGCAGGAGCAGGAGTCTGCCACAGACTGAATTGAGCTCAGGTTAACAAATGGGGCCCGAGGGTTTTCAAAGAAGAAAAGCTGCTTGGTTTATGTTTGGGGTCTGTATAATCTCTGGATGACACAAGGTTTGGCACAGTCTTCTGAGTGGTGAAAAGTGGGGAAACTTTAGCTCTAGCAAGGCCTTATTTGTTTATTCATTATTATTCTCCTTGAAAGTGTTGACCACTGGCAGCCCTGGTGCTGAGCAGTTGAATACTAGTGGGATTTATTTATTTATGACCCTTTTTCTGTAGCTGTCCCAGCACCTCCTCCTTCCTGTTATTCCTATTTGTTTTAAATGGCCACTTGAGAAAGAAATATCACAGGTGAGAAATACTAAAGTTCCAGGGGTGGGGAATTGCTTTGCTCTCCTCATTGGTATAAAACAGTGATGTGTCTGTGGTTGGAATACGCGTCTGAAAGGTTTGCTTGTGTGCTCCAGGGCCAGTTTGGTATCTCCTACCTTTTCTAGCATTGTGGACTCAAAGGGGTCTTGATATCAAGTGCAAATAGAATCGGAAAAATGTAGCAGGAGGTGAGCTTCCATCACCAGCCACCTGCCTGACCGCTCAGCTAGTAGCAGTGGTCCAGCCAGGAAAAGGACCAGGGATAAACCAAAATCAAGAGCCTTTATAATAACTGCTAAAGATATGGGGTTGGTTGCTCTGGTGCTGGGGGTTCTTTGTGGCAGGTCTTAGCAGATTTCAGCTAGAGCTTGGATAGTTTTTTATGTGATGGAAGCATTTCTCTGGCTTTTTGAGGTTGTCCTGCACTGCTTTATTACTGCATTGTGGACTCTGGCCTTTTCTGTACACTTGCACCTCACATGGTCTGTCACACTCCTTATGTCTCCTTTCGTTGGTCTGGTCTGTTGCATTGAAATGTTAAGGATGACTAATTTGCTCAGAGAAGTTGCTATAAGTTACTTCTAGATGATTGTACAGGCCAATTCATATGGTTATGCAGGACATCAGTTAGATGATCATAATAGTTCCTTCTGCTTAAAAATGCATGAATCTCCTGAATTGTCCCTGTTGTGGCAAGCCAGAATAGTCCCATGTGCCAGATCTGCTTTAAGGTCACTTTTCAAAGTACCATCAAAGTTTCTACTAGCTACCTACCCTGAAATACTGTAAAACAGAGTGAGTATCCAAAGGTGTAAATCCCAGCCCTTGAGGGTCAGGTTTCTCTTACCCTTTGGAAGCTGAGATGGTCCCTCACTACTGAACTCTAAGAGATCCAATAGAGCAAGTCAAATTTACTGGTTTTCCCCCAACAGTGCTCACAAGCTTACTGTCTGTTTTGTCCAAAAGTTGTCCTTAAAAAAGAGTTACTTTCTTTCACCCCAAAAGATAAAGTTGCTGAAAATGTGTTGCTGTTTGGATTCCTAACTCTAGTGTTTTTTAATGCACAACTGTGTGGGATTTGTGCTGCTTCTGAGGCCTCGTTTTACTCCTCTGCAAGTAAAGTGAAACGCTTCACTCCCAGTCTTCTCCTCTGTGGCCCTAGGTTCTGCCCACCACATTAACTCTAGTTTCATCCAGAATAACACTTATTCTTGCCACATGGTAATTTGGGCATGGAATAACATTTTCCTTTCATCTTTGCAAAATTGTGTGAGGTTTTTTTTATGTTTTGCTTTATGGGTGCTATTGTTTTTCTGCTTTATTTTTGTGTTTGTAGAGTAACAGAAGACCTAAATCTATTCTCTCCTTAACTTTACAAGCATATGGTGACTTTTCCTGTAAAAAACAGAATTGGATGTGCTTTCCTTAGGCAACTTGCCCACACAGTAGACACACATGCACGTGCACACACAGCTCCCTCGTAAGCTCATTCTGTCAAGTCCTCCCTCTGTAAATTAGATCCCCAGCGGGCCCCTTTGCTACGGACAAACCCATTAAAAAGACCATCCAGCATTTTCCTTCTTTTGACACAAGCGTATTACAGTATGTCATTTCATGTCTGCAGACAAGGTGGAGATGACTATCTGGCTGCATTTGTCATGGTTATCCTGTGGCAAGTTGTCACTTGAAGGTCATTTTAATGTCCATTCCATTAGAGGCATGTCAGTGACGAAGGTGGTCTCAAATCTGTCTGTCTCAAGAAATCTGTAGGTCAATAGAAATGGGGTTAGCTATACAGATGTATTGTTTTCCAGGTTTTGTGGTTGTGTTTTCCTTTTGTTTGTTTGCTACCATCTGTTTCTGGCCTGTGAGCTCCAGCCTCCTGCTTTTCTGCTCTTTGTTCTCTTGTATTTGCTGCTCCCTGTTTGTAGTATGTGTTTCTGTGTTGCTCTGGTGAAATGGATGAAACATTTGGCTTCAGTGGAAGTGGGATCTGTCATGTGCACTAAATGGAGATAGTTGAGGGGTTTTCCCCCCCTGCCCCAGGATCGTAAGCTTTTCTTATTGTGTGTTTTCTGGCATCAGCCATGCATCATTAGAAAGAGAAACTGGCATGTCTTCCTGAAAGAGAATGGTAAAAACCAGGACTTCATTCTGAGGTTAGGGAGGTGATAATAATAAAAAATAAGTTCATAAATAGCAGAATGAAGTCTAATGTTTTTTCCTGGGGCTTTGTCCTGTGGACAGATTCTCTGGTGAGTGATAAATTCTGTGACCTGACAGTGACTGAAACTCCTCTGCATCCGTTACACAGTCTCTGAATTGTCCTGTGGGACCCTTGGGGAAGAGGAGTGCGTCCTTTTTCCTCTCTATTCACCACTCTGCACAAAATACCTGGAAAATACTGATGTGCTGTCAGATTTGCTTGAAATTGGCCAACAGATCTGAGTGACGTTTGGGAGGACAAACGTGGGAGAGTGGTTGTCTGCATGCGCAATGGTTTCCTTGGGAGCGACCTGTTACAGAAGGGCAGGTTGTTTAATTGAGGATAATATGTCAGCACTGACCCCTGCTTCTCTGCTTATTTCCTCCTGAAAAGAGGACTGATCCCTTTAATTATTAGGCAGAAGCAGAAATAAGGAGCCTATGGGTATTGGTACTATGGCTGTGGTTGTAAATGTGTAGTATTTAGGGTTTGTTTGGGGTGTTGCTGTGTTTGACTAAAACTAGAGTTGTCTCACAAGGAGGGACGCTTGTGTTGAGGTCCCTTCAAAAATGTCAAGGATCAGGAATTGTTGAGCACCCTGTGGGAAAGGTGGATGTGTCCTGTGAGGTGTGCGCTCGTACGGAGCTGAACAATTGAGTGTCACACTGTGCCGCTGACCTGACTGATGCAGGTCAAAGGCATGAAATGTCATTTTCTTTCGGACAGATCTTCAATGTTAATCACACTGGAAGGGCTATGGGTAATATTTTAATTTTTACCCCACTGGAAAAAATCAGACCCTTAGTTTGTAGTATCCGAGTGAGGCCCAGAGGAAGCTGGTGCGGTGAGCTGGTTAATTTGGTCTTTAACAAGTCATTCACCATCTTGGCTTGTTGTCTGCTGTGCTACAGTCATGCGCTGAAGCTTCATTTTAATACAGCATTTACTCACAGGAAACAAAGGCTGCAGAGGACTGATGTTGGCCTTGAGCAGGTCAAGGGAAGGCAGCTGACTTCTGTACATTCCTGGGGAGTGCAGGGTGGCCCTGGCCAGTGCTTTTAAGGCCGTGAAGGGCATTCATGTACTGGAAATGTGGCAATTCAGAGAAATCAAGCAGACAGGAATGATAAGTAAGTGGCTCTGAGTACTAGTAATAATGCTAATCTTGCCTCAAGGGGTACTCCCAGGTTGGGAATTTCTGCAGTAAGGTCCTCTGGGATGTTTCATCATACAGATCTGACTGCAACGTGTATGGGGCTGGAAGACCTTGGCATTTCTTGTTGCCTTCCAGCAATCAATAGCTCTGGCATGCCTCCTCCATGAGGTGATAGTTACAGGGGTGGTTTGAGAGAACAGAGATTTAGCCTTCATCTGTTCTTCCCCCGTGGTGATTCCCACTGAAAGAAACACTAGTGAGCCAGAAAGCCACTCTGTGAATGTGCAGTCAGCTTTGGGCTAAATTCACCTCTTCCGTAAGGTCTCATTGAGGTCGTGAATGTTGCAGCAGGGCTGTATTTCAGCAAGGATTAATTTTGATCTTGAGGGATATTACAGCAAAGCAGGGTAAACCATCAAGGAATTTAAAGCATTTTATGGTGGTTTTAACATTGTGGTTGCTAGCCAGAACGTACACAGACATAGTTCGTAATTTCACTTGGGCTACCAGTACTCCAGCTAGTGCTCAGTTTAGCTAAGGCTAGAAAATGCTTTCCATTTAATCCCTTTTCAAAAATACTTTTCTCAAAACAATTCACTGTTTTGGATCTCCTCCTGGAAGGCTTGATGGGGAAGTATAAAAACTCTTTCCTTTCCTGGAGTGGTGGACAACTGTACAAAATAGCACTCATCGCCCTAGGGAATACCAGGTTCATCAGGTCAGCTAAAAATGTAAGGTTTAAAACTTAGCATCACTTGTATTCCTCACGGAGAATGTCTCTTTGGGAAGTAACATCCCCTTTCAGTCTAGGTGAGAGCAAGACACTTTCTGTCAGCATCCATCATGGGAAAGCTTTGCACTTCTCTACAGACCAAAGAATCATTGCAAGGTGAGTTCAGCGTAGAAAGGTAATTGCTTTACAAAAGGAAATAATGTGAGTGCTTTTGTGTAGCAAAGCCTTCAGCTCAAGGCCAGAGTATTGACATGTCAGTGAAGTTGCTTAATCAGGTTGTATGTTAACAGGTCACTAGCTGGGGTATGTGGCACGGATGTTTACTGTAGTCCCGAGGCAAACATCTCTCCTTATTTTGCAATCCAAGTAAGTGAAGCTTTTTAGAGTGCAGATAAAGACTGGACAAATTGCAATGCAAAGAGCAGCACCAGCTGCAAGGTAGTGATCACTCTCTTGATTCTGGCCCAAGAACGTTTTCCATCATCTTACACTTAGTGTAACCGTTGCGAGACACACAAGTGGTGGCTGTTCCACAAAATACTGCCGTGAAGCTGATTCAGGCGAGAGGAACATCAATGGGAAGTATAGAAGTTTGCTCTCGGTTTTGCCTTCTAAACATCTCCAGCATTGAATTGCAATCTAAGGTAAAGTCATTTTTGTATGTACAATCTGCTCAGGCCAAGCATCTACAGAAATAAGTGACGCAACACTCTCACTCTGGCGTAAGGGAAAGCAAAAGAGAAATGGATTGCCATGACCATGAAAATTTAAAGTTGCTACTCGTAAGACTGTTCTAAATACTTAAAATGACTGGAGCAGTCCCAGATTTGTGAGTCAGATTTGTGCTAGTTTAATTTCCACAGTAAATTACAGTTTGTACAAGGCAGAGGCTGTACTAGATAGATAAACCATTTCCTGTAGTAACTTACTTTTAAGAGGAAATGTGCATCCCATGCTGGTCATCTCGCACAGTATCCTTATCCGAAAGGAAATCTGTGTTCTCTGACAAGTAGCTTTTCCATAGTGTCTCTAGCTTAGTGGTTTTGCAGTCCTTACTTTTACACTGAACTGACTTTCCCTCTGTCATTTCAGTATTTCCAAGTACTGTGTTTTATAGTAGGATTTGCTAGCACTGGGGTAGGTACTTACTCTGCTTGCCGAGAGGCCCAGCAGTCAATGCAGAGCATGAGTTCTGAAAAAACAGGTTTCTTCTTGTTTAGAGCAGCTAATAAAGCTGGGAAATAAATTATAAAAAACAACCACCCACCAATACCAAAACACTCACTCAGGCCACTTCAGCATTTGTAAAATAAGGAACTTCCTTGTTTGTTTGTTTTAGCAATTACCAACATGGCTTAACTCATGATTTATGTTTTCTGTGTGAATTTCTCAAGATGGTTTACTAAGGCAGTGTTCCAAAGCCAGACTACACATGAACCAGCCCCATCCTGCAGATGAGGAAACAGCATCAAAAAAAAAAAAAAAAAAAAAATCAGGTGCCACAAGGAATAGCTGTGTGGCCAAGATGGCAGTTCTGATGTTTTTTTTTCAATTTATGCAAGTTTTCTTCAAAATGTTCTCTCTTCTGGTGATCAGACCACCCCAGCCACAGTGGTGTCACTCCCTATTCCAGGTAAGGCATTTAAGGAAAAAGCGTATCAAAACTTTCTTTCAGCATTTCTTTGCAGTGCCCAATGGAAGAGTTAGTTACAGCTAAGTTCATTAAGCAACCCATGGTGTGCAAGAGGTGACAGTAAGTTACTCAAAGGAAATGTACAAGTTTGGCTGAATTTTTTTTGGAAAGGCTGAGCACAAATGAAGTCGTCCATGAGGCCAATGAATTGTAACTTGGGCTGGACTGTCCATTATCCTAAGGGAGGCTTGTGCACCCATTGTGTTCCGGTGACTCACTGTACCTTAAGTTCTCTTCAGGACTAGTGAACACATAGTCCTGTGATAGATAGAGACTATTGTATTTATTACATCAAAAGATGAGCACATGTAGTGCATGTCAGGTATGGATTAAGTCTCTTTCTCCAAAGACTTTTTTTTTATTTTAAAGAACAGGTAGAGTTAAGGGAAGGCTCACATAGCTTCCTGAAAACTCCAGTTCTGTCTGCTTTAGTGTGTTTCAGTTCTAACTTCAAGATGCTCCTTTCAGGTAATGAAAGTGATACAGCAATATGTATCAATCACAGCCATCTGTGAAAGACAACAGGTGACCTTCCTCAGCACATGGCTGTCAGTGTTTATCAGCTGTCACCTATTTACTGTCAGTGCTGAGACTTGTCTCTGTAGGGTGCAGGCTGTAATGCAAACTCCCTGTCTAAAAAGCAGTGGGGTCAGATTATTTTACTCTTAAGAACTTCTCTATGCAAAAGAAAATTTAAGCCCTCTGCTACCAGTGAAGATGAGGAATTAAGCAAAATGTACTTCATCTTGCAGTGACTCAATTCACTTGTGTGTTGTACTCTGTCCAGCAGATTCTGTACTTCCTACTTTCCCCCCACCATGTATATTTTCACTTTGTCAAATATATCCAGCAGATTTTAAACACTTTATTTAATAAAAGTTAAACATACAAAACTGAAATTAACACACTTTGTATTCATAAAAATCACCTTCTCCCATTATAGGGAGAACCTTTTTCTATGTATGGATTCTAAACTACCAGTTGTAGAGTTTAGCTTGAGTTGTGACTCAGGTAACTGATGGACATTTCCACCAATCAGTGCATCAACGATTGCTGACGTGACCTGATCTAGTTAACAAATTACAAAATGAGCTACATTAACATAATATACAGGGAAATAATGGTCAGGGTTAATGGACAAGAAACACCCTTTAATTATTTAATGGGGGAAATAGCTGATGTAGTCTTGTCCATTAACTCAGCCCTAGATTTTACAAAAATAATATCTACATTGTATACAGGGCTACCCATTAACTTCTTTAAACACATTACGGGTTCAGAGATGGCACCACTACCGTAAGTGAGAGACAAGTAACAGAGGAAAACAAATCACATATAAAATACAAGAAAGCAAGAGCTTTTACACGTGGTTTCCTGAATAAAATTGAAGGGGCTCAGCAGCACTGTGATACATCTGACATTACAATGAACATGAGGGCCAGTCAGTTATTTAAGGACAGAAACTTCAGACTAACCTTAGCTAACTAAGTGGGATCTAGCCATTTGTATCTGCTGCACTGTGGTTCTACTTGACTAGATGGAGGAGGCCCAGACAGAAGCTGTTACTGTATATTCCAGGTCTGTGGCCGTACCATCAACCCTACAAGGTCTACGAGATGGGAGATGATGGCTCCTTTCCAAAGCACAACCATTTATGTTCTCCAACTCTCTGATCCTTGGGGAGGGGTGGGGTGGGTATTTTTAAGTACAGTTCTCTACTTTGAAATTGGAGTCTAAATACCTTGTCCTATGGTTTTCTGGTTACATCTCAATAACCTCCTATGAGAATTTGATGAGTATTTAAAAAAAAAAAAAATTACTTCCCCTGCCTAACTTCTAGCCCAGGCAATTCAGACTAGAATTAGTCAGATTTATTGTTTCTAGCACATGAATCATCATTAGTAGTAAAGATCCTATCAGCCCTGTTCTGCCCTCATTTACAGCTGTACAAATCAATCTTCAGTGGATTTGTAAGGGAGTAATTTAGAACTTCCTTAGCAATTCCACGTGACATATAAGCCAAGACAGAATCAAGTTCTGTCTCCCAGAGCTGCAGCAGCTCTGTAGTACCACTGAGACAGCGGACAGCACTGTGACTACAGAAACGAGGGAAGCTGTTAAGGTGCCATTTTTATACCACCACTTTTCTTAAGGAAAAAAAAACCAAACTTCACTACTAGTATGAAGGAAAGATTCCGAGATCAAAGCTGCAGATAACTACTGCTTTCAGAGTAACAGGTAACAGCAGTTCATGAAAGCATTTACCTGCAGAATGTATTTTAATGCAACTACAAAAAGTTTAATGATTAGGGGACTCAAATCAATAGCTGGAGATTTAAGGCTCGTATCAGCTGAAGCCAAAGTGATGGTGACAAAACGGACTACTCGCTATGTGCCAACAAATAATTTACTTTTAGAAAAATATAATGATAAAAAGATAAGTGTAAAGCCCTGCAGAGATGAAGTTCCACATTTTTCCCCCGTTACTGAGGCATCAAATGCCTGACATTATATTTAGAGGTATCTTGATATTGTGTCATAGGTTTGTCTGCAATTCCACATGTTCCAACTCCAACCTTGCCAGTTACACTCTCGGGGGAAGCAAAAATACTCCTCTTTACCTGCAAATGAAACAGAAAACACCATTTCTGAATAATTACTAACTGGCTCTTAAAAAAGCAATCATTACCATTTGAAGTGTTTCAATATTCTCAACTTCTTACTCTACAGACAGGCACACTTTCTAAAGGCTCGCTCGTCTGTGGCACACTATCAGGAGGTGAGACAACAGAGCTGGGAACTTCCTGGCACCTAAGTACAGGATGTGATCCTGGTACTCAGGACCTTGGGTCAGGCCGATAATGAATAAAACTCACCCCTCTCATAAACTGATCTCTAGTAATTGTTCGTAAGGAAGACTAAAGCTTTTCCACTACATCTGGCAGCTCTTGGTCAAGCCATGATAAAAATTAAATAAGGCTTTAAAATGTCCTTGCTACCTTTTTTGCTCAATGCTTGCTCTTCCAGGGCAATTACTTAGTGCTGCGTCTGCCAGGTCATAAACACAGCAAGAAGTTAGGCTGGAGGTTTAGACAGGCCCTCAGGTTCTAAGCTCCAACAAACACCAGCTGGCAACTGACAGTGAGCCCACCTCTCCAAGCTAAGTGCAAGCTCAGCCTCTTAAAAGCAGCACTCCTCCAAAGCCATCCAGTACAAATCCAGGCCTTTTAAGTGTACAAAATACCAAACCACACACTTCAGAATCCCCTTTAAATAAATCCCTTCAAAAACCACTTCCTCCTCTCTCCCAAACTACTGCACAGGATTCTATGCCCTGTTGTTATTCACATACTAACAAAACCAAACAAACCTGGCCTTTTTTGTTTTTAGAATAGGCTCTGTTGTTAAACTGTTGCCACTTGACTTTCTGGTCCTCTCGTTCCTGTTCAAGTTCTTTAATTCTCTGAGCTTTTTTCAAAGCCTTCTTCTTTTTATACTCTCGTTGCTGGGCTATCATCTCTTTTCTGGAGAGAAGGAAAAAAGACATTTTATGTTTGTGCCTTTTCCTGTAAGAAACTAAAATCCCTGTAAGACAGACATGCACAATAGTTTTCCATAAGTAAATGACAGAAAACAAAGCTTGTAAATATTCTCCACTTAAAATAAAAAAAAAAACCAACCAGACAAGTCTTTCCATGCGTAAGCGTTACATCGCTTACTGATATATGTAGGCGTAAGAACAACCACCACCACCTGATTCAGATCAGGCCAAACACAGCGACTCAGGATTGTGTGCAATTCATCTCTGAAACTGAAAATGTACCTATCAGCACTTCTGCACTTCAGAAACATCTAGCATTTGGAAAATTTAAATAACCCATTCGAGTGAAAAGCCCAAACTTTTTTGGAGTATGCAGGACTCTCACGCTACCAAGTATTGGACAGGGATGGAAGGAAAAGAACAAAGATAAGGTACTTCAGTAAAGAAAGTTCACAGACTCGATCCATGCCACAATGCAGCACCCTTCAGAATGATCCTGTAGGGAAGGGATCATTGCCTGTAACAGACTCTGAAACTGTACCACCTTCCCCAGCCCCTCCAAAAAAAAAAAAAGTTTTCAGCCCTTAAAAATACTTTTCTATGTTAGACACAGCAGGATACTGAGTAAAGCACATCTCCTCAGTGACAGGGTCAAGACAGCTATGCCAACACAGGGATGGGGCAGAAGCAGAAGTCCTTCATACTAGTGAGTATACCTGTTAGCCAAATCACAGCTCTGAGAACTGCCTGCACTGGATCTGGCCTGAAACTTGTAGGCTCTCTGCTGTCAGTGAAAAAGTACTAACTTTTTTTTCAATCTACCGCTTACACACTTGGTATCTTGAGATAGCATAATCTGGGTAAAAACAAAGTCTATCATGTTATCTTGCCAGGATACAGAAGACACATGATACCAGCCACAACAACGTACTAAACATATGCTAGATGGATTTAAGATACTTTCTCAAGCAAACGTGGAGATATTAAAGAGGGGTAGAATTTCAAAAAGGAGAGATTGTTTCATTAACCAATTTTTACACCGGGGGGGTGGGGGGTGGGGGGCAAACAAAAAAAAAAAACAACCCAAAACACCAAAACCAAAGCAGCTTTCAGACTTCTGCCTGTATATTACTTACTTGGACATGGGTTTGTTGCCACTGTCCTCTTTTGCTTTTCTTCCCTCTTCCACAGGCTTGAGGTTGAACAGAGGTGTAACTTCAGCATTGCCATATCCAGCAAACGTGACCGCAGCTGTTCCATTCTCCTCATCTATTTCTTCAATCTCAGCTTCATAACACCTGTAAAGATATCATGGCTGTAAGCATGTGAGTAAAGCTTTAATACTCAGCCCTTCAACACCTACACTCTCAGCCAGCTAATGGCATTAAGTAAAAAATTTGCAAATATCAGCCTTCATTTTCAGGGACAATACACAAATCTAAGAGATTATTTTCTTAAAGTCAAAGGAACACAAGTACAGTGACTGGAATCTGCTGTACTTGACCTTTAGCATCAAGAAGCAATGGCTTCACAGTTATCAAAACTAATGATTAATGCTGGGGCCAATCTAATCAGATATCCTGATTTGGTTCTAGTTCTGGCAGGTCATGGGATTGAAAAAAAAAAACCAAACCAACAAAATACTGCGTTCACAGAACACAGCTTTCAGGGAATTCACTGAGGCATTTTGGAAAACATCAGCTCACAAGAGCAAAGCTTTGGTTCCATTTTTCTCCATATGAAAAAGAATTAAGAAAAACTGAAGCTTTCAAAATATTCCCCCTTCAACACTTACAAAACTTAAAAGTTTTCTTATTGATTTAAAATAGTGGTTTTGAAATTTTAGCAGAAATCAGTCCATTTCATACTTACACGTATGAAACATTTTGGTCAAACTGACCTCATAATGGGAAAGAGGAAAAAAAGACAAGTGGCATTTCCGAAAATATTTAAAATAATTGAGTCTAAATTCAGAGCAAAAGGATACATCTAAAGCAAATAGAGGAATAAAATGAGATGT
This sequence comes from Buteo buteo, assembly GCF_964188355.1. NCBI lineage: Eukaryota > Metazoa > Chordata > Aves > Accipitriformes > Accipitridae > Buteo > Buteo buteo. Next base: position 58,348,054 of record NC_134174.1, read on the forward strand.
TTCACAGCCAATATTCCAGTTAACATTTACTAAATCAATTTCTTGCAATTTTAGTGGGCCAACATCATCCTGAGTTGAGCTAGGTGAAGATACATGTAAACCCAAACTGCATGAATTAAAGAGTATTAATCTCTGGCTAGCTCTTCATGAAACACTGGTCACTTAAGAAATGTTGCAACAGAAGCAGGGTGTTAAAAAAAAATAACAAAAACAAAAGGCAATACAAGTCCAGTAAGATCCACTTCAGCAGACACTCTGGCACATTCTTCCCCAAGGTCTGATCCTCTAACTCAGTGATCAGAGCAAGAAGAATGACCCAATGGTGACCTAAGACAGTAAGATTCAATTTTCAAGTTCTTACACAGAAATATTTTACTCAATAATAATCTGTGACAGAAACACTGTTCACTTTTAGGTTTGTTTTCTACCTGGCATCAGGTATTGAGACATCAATAACTATACCAAAATCTCTGTGTGGTTCCTACATTGTTATTAGAACCACATTTGTTGAACAATAGAGCTTCTCTGTAAATGGTAATGATTGGGATATTAGTCCTGCATAAATACTAATTTTTTAAGAAGCTGCAACAATTATATATTTTTGCAGTATGGAAAGTAATTTTAGAATGTTTATTTCAAAGATTATGTGGTCAGAATGAACTGCCTGGGTTCCCAGAACTTCACAGGCTAATGTAATGGAGATTAAATCCAAAAAGTTGAGTAATTCTATAAGGTAACATTACACAGCTAGTTATTTCAAGGCCAAAACCCAGCATTTCCAATTAAAAATTCATTTCCAATTAGAGGCACAAACTGAGATACAGCAAGGATTTTTCTTGATAGCAATCAATTACATATATATGAATGCAATGACAAATTATGAATTATACATCCTGAAACCTTTATGAAAGACTGCTCTGACAAATCAATTCATGAAAGCCTGCCATTTATTACATTAGCAAATGGTAATTTACCAAAGCTACCCTACTTTTATAAGGTTAGTGACAAACAGGGCATTTCTAGAAAATAACTCCACATCTCTTTGCTTCTTATCTAAAATACGGACCTGTAATAAAGACAGTACAAGAATACCTAATATATTTATTTCCCAATTTCTTTTTGCTTTTAGTCACCCTAGGGGCAGTTCAAACTGAATGAAAGTCTCTTACCATTGAACTATTTCATGTAACTGTTAGAGAAGTTTTCTACACTTACTGTCCATCCTCACTCCATATCGCCATACACCTATCCCCAACCTTCCAGGAGTGACTTGGCAGAGCAGAAGCAGAACTGTCAGAACTTGCAAGAGTTTCCGAAGGTTGAGTTGAAAGGAGGTCTTTGGTTAATTCTATGACTTCCTATAAAAGACAGAAAACCCACAAAGAATAATTTTTCAAACTCTGTTACTATGCACATTTTTACCCCGAGTTTACTGGTTTGGTTTTTTTGAAGTTACTGTATTAAATTCATAGCTGATGTAAAGTGGACTAAGTTTGTTTTGTTTTTTTAATCATTTAACTAAACTCACTCATTGCCAACGTAGATAAAAAGATGTACGGTCCTCACTGTATTGCAGTAAGGTTCCCCATGGCCTCCTCAAAATTTCAAAAAGTAGCCTATCATCTTTATAGCATTTCTTTCTAGATGAATTGTTTGTCCATAGGCACAGAAGACACAGCTAGACGGTCTCAAAAAAAAAAAACCCCAAAAAATCAACAGTGTGACTATGGACACATGGCTGCACGTGATGTTGGTTACTGACCAAAAAAAAAAAAAAAAAAAAATCACACATGTGGCAGAGCAAGTATTCAACAGGACAGTGCTCTGAAGACAAAACATCAAAGGATGTAACGCTTCTGTTCTCTCTGTAGCTGGCTGTTTCTTCCATCCCTCCCCCTTTGGGACTGGCTGGCTATATTATACATAGTAATCTCTAAAACACACAACAACTACAAGTCTAATTACAGCATTTTTTAAGGGATGAAACATTTTTCAGTTTACTCAAAAAATACATTGATTGGCTGAACTGAAACACCCAGAGCCAGGGTGGAAGAGTACCTTCCACGACTGCCACTCTGTAAAGCCCTCTCATTTATAGAAAGCATTCAGGTGCATACTAAAAAAAATTTATTTCCTTAAGTCATTTTGATGTGTTTGTTTTTCTCTAAATTCCCTGATCTTTAAGATTTCAGGTCAGGCCTTCCCTTGCTAATCCAGCAAGACAAACAACAAAGTAACAAATTTTTTCCAGTTCCTTTAAATATTATTCATTCACAGACAGGGGCATGCAAAAGCCCCTCCCTAACTTCCTGTCAATATTATATTCTTATTCTGTATAATCAAGACCACTGGTTTTCACTAGCCTTAAAAGTCAAAGGAACCAGCACCTAAAATTTAAACTTTCTATATAAGTCAAAGCAACTCTGCAGTCCTTAAAGAAGGAAAATTCTTCAGTTCTTTGAGCATCTCAGCATGAACCATTGTCACTCTCCTAGCTAACAGTAAATATTTCAATTAGGGGAGGGTTCCAGGTAAACAATGTTCAACTGAGGCTCAGTGGAGCTTGAACTTTCCTCCCAGTTTCACATCCTAGTTCAGCTATGGGCATACAAAGACTAGCTCAGGAAAACACAGTAAAGAAGCTGTTCTTCATTCCTCAAGAACCTGAAGGATCGTAAACAGTTCCCAAATAATAACTTAATACAATATAAACTTACATGTATTTTTATCTGATAAACTGTACAACTGGCATGAATGGCCTAACAGTTTGTTTCTGTTGCAGCTGTTAATGTCTGAACTTTCAACGCCTTCCTAATAAAAGTTCTGCCCTTTGTTTTAGAGGAGCTGCTAGTTAATAAGTGCAACAGTAAGCATGATCAGCAGCAACTGTAAGCACAGAAAAATGCTTACAATTACTTCTACTACTTTGGTCTTCATTTTCCGTAATACTACGGCTGAACCAGAACAGAGTTTGGTTATCAAATTACCTAATTTGAGAGCACTCTGCAGAACATACAGCATTAGCCTAATTTTCCCTCCTGGATGCAAAATCCCAAACTATTCCTCAACACAGACAGCTGTATTCTGCAAATCCAAGAGGCATCATGGTTTGAAATAGGTATCTTATCTCAGCAGGTCAAATATAATACGTCAGGCATAAGCTACCTGCAAGTAAGTGTTTCAGCTCTGTAGACTACCAGTAATATGAAACTGTTGACTTATTCTTGCCACATTCATAGGTCTCTTATTGTAGAACTCAAACGTGAATAGTTTCAGACTCGTCTACCAAGGATTCTTTGAATTTGACAAAGTCACTTACACACCAGGCTACAAACAGCAACCGTTTGGTAAAAATCTTCATCTGATACCACCTATCATAGTGCTAAGCACACAAGATAGAAACATTAATTTTATTGCAACCCATAACAGTTCTAAAGTCTTTAACAGAATCGCTCATTCAAAGAAAATTTCTGAGCATGAGTTAGGCTACCACAGCAGCTCAGTACAGCCAAATGGGCTGAACAATATGGCTTGCTGCCACATCCATGTGACACAAAGGTGTGACCCGCAGAGAATACTAGTTAGTTTGCCAGGATTCTTCCTGACCAACTGGTCTTTACAAAGCCAGACAGCGCTCTACACTCCAGAACACAACGCCCACAGGTATCATCTCCAATTACAGAATATGACAGCTGCCATCAATTCTACTTGATACAAAAGGTAAGTTTGGTTCTTGGGTGCACAGACACTGTCCTAGAAGTGCTTCAGTGAAACAAAAAATGAAAAGCTAAGTATTTATAAAAATTTCTTTAAATATTTATTTTAATCTTGTTACTCAGGAATAAGCTAAGTATATGAAATGCACTAGTGCATCACTGTGACAGCAAAAAAAATGTTTCAATTACATAGTAACAATCTTTCCGAACAGGCAAAAAGCTGTTTAGTTGGGACACTGAAGCATCAAACCCATTTCTACAATCGTTTGATTGGCATATATTAAGTCTGCAAAACATTATGTCATTTTCAAGGTGGAACATATGGATAGCAAACCTTTTGGGGACGAAAGTGTAAAGATCTTCCCCATTCTGTGCAGAAAGCTTTTATAAAAAAGTTTGCAAGTTGTCCTTTCACATCAATGATCTCTGCATATCAAAGCCGAGGTCGTGTTGGTATCGGAAATATCATCCCATATGGGTTTTGCTGTGCATTTTAAAAATATAAAAATATACACATGCTTTTAACAGTGTACAACAAAGGACATTAAGATGATCTATAAAGTGCCTTGTGGGCACAAAGCCTTTGTAATTTAAAAGGAATTCTACAGATCACTGATTTGAGTCACTACTTGTATTTTGGTTGAAGCATCGTTTTTATCACTGTTATTTCCATACAGAATAGTGGTCACTGAATCTTGTACTGAGTAGACTTACATATTTTTAGATCTGATGGCTAAAGCAATCCACAACAGAAATGAAGGAGCATCTTGCACTCTCATGACAAATTTTAACAGTATTGCTGGGTTTTTTATATGCCAATGTGTCTTTATATGCATGAGAAGCTAAAAGACCACTATCAACTTAAAAGTTAGGCTGGTGGTCTTCCTGTAACTGAACAATACCCTAAGGACCAGAAATGGTTTTTAGCTTTCAGGAATACGGTATGCTCTCAAGTGTTTAAAAAAACTGCAGGTGGCAAATGAAGAACACGACTCTTCCTTTCTTATATAAAAACGTTAACACAATCAAGGCTTAGATGTATAAGGAATACAGAACTACATTCTAAAGCTTTTATCATTGCAAATGCGTGCAATGAATAAACATATTCTGGATCAAGTTATTTGACAACTCAGAAATAAGCAGAAAGGCATAACGTTAAGCCCAACTATCAGGCTTCAGCATAGTATAAGCAACAAAAAGTAATGACTTTCTGAGAAATGCTTTAAAGAAATAAAGAGATAGTAAAGACAGCACTGGCATATCTTTCATCACTCTGGCTAAAGTTTTTAGCAGAAGAGTTTGCTGTATCAATTAGTACATCTTTTTCACTAATCTGCAAGACAGGTTTAAAAATAGGCCACCCTTTGGTTGTTTTTTTTTTTTTCAAACCAACCCCACCACAATTGTATCAAATTACGTGAAAATAAAGTAATAAACCCACCAAGCATATATTTTTGTTGCAACACAAGTATTTAGGAAAGATGAAACACCTGCTAAAGACCCTGGAGTTTCAGCTACTCATACCCTCAAGTTCTCACCTGTAAGTCCTTCTTCAGTTTTAGCAAATCTTCATTTTCTGCATTCCCAGATAGGGCAGCCTCAACTTGCTGAAGCTGAGCTTTGTAGCTAGCTAACTGCTTGGCAAGGTCTTCTGACATCTGCAAAAAAACATATATACACACACACACACACACATAACACATCAAAACAACAGGCTTGCTGCTTTTTAATCACGTCTTGCGGTGCGAGTACAATGAAACTGATAAACAAGTAACACAAAAAGGTATTACTAAAATACTAAAAACGCATCTGACTAAGTTTCAGTAAGGCACTACGTGACTACAGGTAGCCGCTCACCTTAATTTTCGCGCCGTTCAACTACGCCCAAGCAGTTTCTAAAAAAGCAAGCTTAAACACATGCCTGCACGGGGAAAACGCCTAACTTACAGCGGGCGAGCGGCGGGGTCTTCAGGCAGCCTCGCCATTACCCGCGTCTTTAGAAAACTACCGCGCACTACCGCTTCTCCCCGCTGCCTGCCACCGGGCACCGTCTTCACGGTTACAGCAGCGCGATCCCCCGCGGCGGCCGGGACCGGCCCCTCCCGGGAGCCGACCGCCCCACGGCCACCCGCTGCCTGTCGGACCGAGCCGAGCGACCCGGGGAACGGCGAGGACGCGCCCGTGAGGAAGAGCCCCCGCCGGCGGACAGGCCCCGGCTCAGGCCTACGCCGAGGCCTAGGCCCGGGCTCCCTCCAAGCGGGAAGGACGAGGCCGCCGGGCGTGAGGCGCGGGGGGAGAGGGGGGGAGGCGGCGGCGAGCAGCCGCAGGGTCTCACCTCGGCGGGGGTGCGGGGCCGGGGGAAGGGGAGGGGGGGCGTCCGCCGCTCCGGGTCCCGTCGGGCCGCGGTCGCTTCCGTCTCCTTCGCCGCAGCCGGGGGGAGGGGCGGGGCAAAGGCCCAGCGCGCGCCGGCGCTCGCGAGAGCGGCCCCCCCCCTCCCCTCCCCTCCCCGGTCACGTGCTGCCGGCGCGCGGCGCTGGTCGGCCCGAGCAACGCGGCCGCCTCCCGCCGCCTTCGGGTCACGTGCCGGGGGGGGGCGGAGGGCGGGGGGCGCGGAGGTCTCGCGACCGCCTCGCGAGGCCGCGAGAGCGACGCGGGAGCTCGCCCAGGGGAGGCCTAGCGCGCGGGGCCCGAGCGCGGGCCTGGGCGGGCGCCGCGGCGTGCGGCCTGCACCGCGCCCTGCGGCCTGTACCGAGCCGTCCGGCCTGCGCCGCTCCCGCCGGCGGCCGGGCCTCGGGCCCGAGGGTTCCCTTGTCCCCCTACGCGAGTCCCGCGTAAGGACGGGTCAGCAGCCCCTCCTCGGGCAAACGGCCGTGGCCCTCCCTGCTGCGGCTCGGCGGGACGGGGAGGGAACTGCCCGGTCTCGTTGCGGTTGTCCCGACAGGGTTGGCATCGGCAGAAGCTGCTAACGGCTTCGAAATCTTCCTCTTTCGGGCAAGGCGCAGAGTTCCCGGAGGAATGATGTCACGTTTCTGATCGTCCGACCGCTCGCTGCTGTAGGGGACCACAGGGCGCCGGAGACTGCCTGTGCCCAATGGACACCCTCCCTCACGTCTGTGCTCTTGGCAGTACCAAACGCGGTACTCTCTGGCTGCTGAAGTGACAATTAGAACCATGCAAAACGTAGCACCAAGCAATTTAGAAGAGAGTAAGTTTCGATACTTGGTCCTGCAACAGGAGAGGAAAAGCTCAGTGGCTTCTTCAAGCCCGTCACAGGAAGAAAAAAGTATTTCCTGGTGGAAATCCAGTAATTAATTTGGCCTTGAGCCTGCGAGCCGAGCAAATCAAGCAGGCATCCAAAAAGCTTCTTGGTATTACCAGGAGGATCGGTGTCTCTTGCACACATCCTGTCCCTCGTGGTCATCAGCATGCAGGGCTTCACAGGAACATGACTTTGCTTGGACTGTTTGGGTTTGTTTACATATTAAGGGGGAAATACATCTACTGTGTTCTGTGACGCTTGGTTTATGTCCTCAGAGGGTATCCTGTACGAGGATAAAACACGTTTCTGTATCTTGGTGTATGATTTGGTAATTAAAATACAGAAATTATTGGACACTGTTCACAGACTGATTGATGAGACCGAGTGTAACAACAGTAGCATCTTTTTAGTATTTTCATCGATAATCTAGAAATAGATACAGAAGACATCTTCTGATAAGGCTTTGTGGACAGATCTGTGACTGTTGAAAAGACATAAAATTTATTGATACAGAGCAATCCTAATGACTTTGTGAGTGTACCTATGAGTTAAAATGCACATTAGTACAATCAATTTCAACTTCGTCTCTCAAAACAAGAGATCTAGGCCATATCTGCAGAATTGAAGTGGCAGAGAGGGGCTGAGGAGGCACACGGTGTCCAGTTATCTCCAAAGGCAACAGCAGCAAAAAGGAGAACATTTCTGTGGTTGCATCAGCAGGAGCAAACATAAGGAGGTGTTTTACTTCTACAACAGTTTCAGTGAGAGTTAACGCTGAAATAGTATATATGGTTCTGGAGTCTGGAGTTTTACAAGGTTTGCAGACTTCTAAAAAGAGCCGCCAACATTATTCAATGGCTGGAGAAAACAAAAAGCAAAAGGCTGAAATGCCCAAACTCTTTAGCTCATACAGGAAGACCAGGAGGTGACCTGATTACAGCATGTAACTAATTTCACAGGAAAATAGTATGAAGTACTCAAAACATAAAAACATTGCAACACCCAGTTGACTAAAAGCTAAAGGTACAATTACCTTTAAGAGTTTTGGGGTTTGTTTTTTTTTTTCTCTTGGTTTCTTCAGCTCAGGATAGTGCCTTTTTAGATGGTATTTCAACACATGCTATCATTCAAACACATGCTATCATTCGATCACGTGCTGCTATGTATAGGAAGACAAGCCAGATCTTGAAACCACTGTTCTTTAACTCTTATAAATTGGAAATTCTCATTAATTGCATCCTTAAAACTGGATTTGTCTTCACCCAAAAGTAGAGATTTTTTTCCTATATTTGACTAAAGAAGCTCTTTTATACTATATTGAGGAAAAACACAGTGTAAGCAGGACATCTTCCTGCTATCTGACAGATTACAATTTTTAAATATGTTTTACAGTTCATGAAATGGTTGGTGCTTGGAGGGATATCTGCATAGTAGCACATTAGCACTATTCAAAATAATATATATCCAGTTGTTGTCAAGATTTTGTTCTTTCTGTATTTGTTAGGAGAACAAAGCAAGTTCAGGTACGTTTGTGCCAGATCTGAATGTTTCTAACTGCATCTAGTGCTTCCATCTTATCCGTGGGCAGCAGAGTAGCTACCAGAACTGCATCTCTTCACAAAACCTTACTTTTTATGAGCCATTTATACGTTGTAGTGCAGTATTACAGTGTATTCATAGAATTGAGCCATATTATTCACAGGCTATAAAGTTACACTGCAGTAATATCATTATTACGAAGTAATTGATACTGTGTTGCTGCAATATATATATATTACATTTTATCATACATGATACATGGAATTTTAGTGCAGCTTATTGCCAAATGAAGGCATGTAAATTTAAGACAATACTTCATCACAAATGCCAAATAATTTATTTCCCTAACTTAGTAACAGAAAGAAAAGGCAACTTGATCAGCTTTTATCTAAGCTAAACTCTGTTGCCATTAGCGTTGAGGCTTTCAGCTGTGATTCCTAGTGGGAAGCTGTCTGATCAACCTGACTGTACTTGGGGAACAACTAGGAAAAATTGGTGTAACTGGAGACTTTCTCACCATGATGGTGCTGTGGGGCAGCAGTTAGTGGAGCGGTGGCGGTGATACTCTGTAGTGAATGGCATATCTTATTGGGAAGGTGAGGTTTCTAGTAACCAGTATAGCTGCGCATGCCTTGGGGGTCGTGAAGGGGCTGCCTGTCAAGGCAAACTAATGTATAGTTGGAAGAGACACTGGCGCATCCTGCAGCCATGCTTGGCTTGTCCAGGAGGTGGTAGTGGTGCTGCACAACACCTCTTTTTCAGCAGCCCTGTTTAACTAGCAACGCAGGAAACTTATTCTGTTGTAGGTCCACAATTATGTCCCTTTTTTACAGTCTGCTGCGTTATTTTTATAGCTAGGGCTAATGGGAACATATATCTGAAGTTATTTTTGAACACAGCTGGGACTATAGAGCCTGTTGAAACATGTATGGGTTACGGTGAGTAAGTACACTTAAATCAACAATATCCTGCGTTCCTTAATGTTAAATCCTGAAGCGGCTAAGGATCAGAGATCGGAGTGCCCAGCAGCAACTAATGCTCTGAAGACTTTATTATATCCAACTGGTTTAATGTCCCTGTTTTTCAACTTTGTATGAATGGATTTTTGTGCTCAGCATAGGGACCTAGTCACTAGCAAAAAAACTGGCTTCTGCAAACAAAACAGCCTGTCCTTATGGCAGAAATTACAATCCAAGTCTAGGCCAAAATGGAGACACTGGATTTTTTTAGGCTTTTCTGGTAGGCTGCCTGCCTGGCAGGCATTGCCCTGTTAGTAGGGCAGTATGTCAGGCTTGAAAGTCATTGGTATATTCATTTGTATCAAACCACCAAGAAAATATTGTATTAATACTTCAGTTTTGAGGGTTGTTTTCCTGGATGGGGGGGTGTGTCTTTCAGTTGACCTGTGCCTCTGAGCAAAATTGCCTTTATTTTTTAATTTTTTTTTTACCATTTCTCATCATGGGCAGGGCTGTCAACTTCATCCATAGGTGCAATTATGTGATATTTCCCATTATGAGGCATTTTTTTATTGTTGCTCCTGTAAAACTTGTTTCTATAGGCTGAATTTTTTTCTGCACTGGCTGTTTGGCTCTTGTTTGGAAAGCTTCAGCAGTGTGACACAAAATCAAGTTATAGAAAGAAATGCTGATTGGCTAGGCATTTTGAAATACCTGTTTACACAGAAGTTTGTGTGGAAGTGAAGTCAGTTAGGTAAGCGTGTACACATTTCTGAACATAATTTAACTCTCTACAGCTGTGGTAGTCAACAGAGATCGTGGTGCTAAGCAAAGGAACTGAGAGCTCAAACATGTTCTGTGTTCTGAATGATTGCAGTAATTATGCCCCATCAGTGAAAAAGGCACAGTGACTAAAACTGAGGAGGAAAAGTGAATCAGAACTGGATGAGGAATAAGAGCCAGAGTGGGGCAGCAGGGAGATAAGGAGAAAATGTCAGAATTAGGAAGAACTGACCAAAAGCCTGCATCCATTAGGACGTCATCTGCTTCAGGAGGGTCTGAGGCTCTTAGATTTCCATTCCCCCGCAATCGATGGCTTGTGAGAGCTGACAAAATGCTGGCTTACGTGGGAAATGACAACCTGCCAGTGTGATCATTTACTTTACCGGCACAAGCAGCAGGTCCGTTTGATGGGTCTTAATCAGGCCCACACAACATGCAGTTTGTCAGGTGGTATTTTCAGCTTACATCAGTCTTCGGTTGGGAGCAATATGCCAAGTCAAGGTGCGACTTCTTTCTCTGAGACACCCTGCCACTTGTGTCAGGGAGCATGTCAGTGCTGGAGGCCCGGGGACTTCAGGAGAAGGCAGCTGGAGTTGCTGGTTCTTCTTCTTGGGTTGCTGGCAAGTCTGTTGCTGAGGCTCCTTACGTCCAGAAGGGGTTTGTATGGCACGGAAGTTGAGAAGATGAGGGGAGTTTGGAAAGTAGGGAGCAAGGGCCATTGCCCTGGGCAGAGGAGCCTGGGAGAATTAGGAGAGGAGCTTGAAGCAGAGAGCCAGCAGTGTGGGAGGTGTGGGAAGCAGGAACTCGAGGTTAATGTGGGAATAGCGTGGGGGTGTTTTGTATTTGTGTGTGGGGAGGGACCTGGGAAGTAAGGAACAAGGCAGACTGCTGTGATGGATTGTGGGATTGCTATAGGGGAGAGGAGACCTAAGTCCTGCAGTAGTGAGGGTAGACAGAAGGAAGGGTATTGTATCCATACGGAGACGGAAACTTGTAATGAGTACATGAGAGGGGTGGGAAGGGGATATTAGGTGCAACTGACAGCAGTGATGACTGTGTGCCTTTTCCCTAGTACAGGTTTCTGCCAGCTGCGTGCCACGCGCAGGCTGGGGTTTGTGGCAGCCAGTTAGCAGTCACCCACAAAGAGCTGGGTGGCTGCTGTGTGCTGGTGAGCCACTCTGCTGTGTCCTGCAGCTGCAGCTCAGCGCTGGCAGCCAGCCTTTGGTGGTCCACCCACACGGGAGCTGCGCACTCCTGGCCTAAGCGCTCTGTTCAGAGCACAGGATTTAACTAATCAAGGATGTGTAGTTAAAAATAGGCTGTTGTTTGTAGGTCCTGAATCTCTGCTGAATTTTACAGGAGCTGAAAGAAGAGGAAGAGACCTTTGCAAGAGGGCTACTGAATACCACTATAAAGATCTGGATTTAGTCTCCTGTGTAGGAGTATCTACATAGTGTGAGTGAGGCAGAACTGTGTATGGAAAAAAATAGAAAGCTCAGAATGTAAACTTAGAGCCAATTGCCCCATGGGACTTGTTATTGAAAACTGACCAAAGAAGCTCTGATTCAGCTGGAGGTAATTTTGCTGCCACTGGGGCATGGTTAGGTTGCTTTTAGGAACTGTCATACATTCCTAGGTTTTGAAAAATCATAGCGTCTTGGCTTGGGACAGCTACCACTCCTGATCTGTTACTTAGGCCACATGAGTATTTTTGGGGGGACAGTCAAAAATAGAAAGAAGCAATTTGAGACAGTGTACATATTTATAAAAGGGTTCTGATTATTTGCTGCCTCTTCTGATGTTAACAACATCAGAACTTTAAGTTCTTGGACACTTTTGGACCTCTGTATCTCTGTTTCTTTGCCCTCCCATAGAACAAGGGATAGTAAAACTACCTTATATTGTAGAAATGAATACTTAAAAAATACTGTGACATAGTACTGATGAATATCAAATGAAAGCCAGTAAGAAAATGAAGGATTCTCTCTTTAAAATAGAATTTGAGGAGTCCATGGCAAATAGTGAGTTCTGCTGACGTAGAACCAGATTGTGAATGTCTGGCATCAGAGCAGTATCAAGGACTACTGAAGTCTGACTTTGTCACACCATGTTCTACTTCCATCCTGTGAACCTGGAAGTCGCCCATGGTTAACATTTTCGATGCTGAACTGTGATAAGGTTATTTTTGCTAACTACACTGTACATGAACCTTTAAAAACATTAACTATGCTATAGTAGCTGCAGAATTCATATGCATTGATGTGCTTTCTTTACCAATATAAACAACACATACAGTTTGCATAAAATGCAAAATATGCACATCGCTGTTGCAAACTTTTCCATCCTTCATTTTACTGACAGACTTTCAGACACATTTTCCTGAAGTGAGAGAAGTTCTGGAGTATGCACATAGCGGTGAGAGATGACAACCACCCATCCTGTTGCATGAACAAACTTGTTAAATGTTCCCTTCTACATCATGTTAGTCACTACTTGAGCAGCGAGACTGCTTTCATGTGGTTTAGCATCCTGTTCCTGGTAATCGGAGTGTTGTCTCACGTCCTACAGCTGATCCAATGCTTAGAGAAACTGAAAGTCCTTCTACAGATGTTTCCTCTGAAAATGAAACTGAAATGTCTCCTACAGTAATTGTCTTGCATGTCCTTGCAGCTGTGTCCAAATGAAGTCAGTTTGGATCCATGGCCAACAAATGGTGCTTTGCAGAGGCTGCTAATAAAAGAAGAGTATATCAGATGGGCACTTAGAACTCTCTTTACCAATGCTTCTATTTATATGTCACTTGAAGGAAAAAAAATGTGGAGCTACTGTGATATTTCTTTAAATGCTAAATTTCACGTAAAAAATGTTGTGGTATCCATCTTAATGTGACAGGGAAACCAAGATGACAGTTTGCCAAGAGTATACTAATATATAGGAGATTTGGAAGCCTAACTACATGATTCTTGTTCACACAGAGTTATCAACACCGTGTTTGGGCACTGGGATAACTTTTACTCATTGTGTATTGGCTAAAAATCTATGGGAGGTTTTTGTTTGGTTGGGGTTTTTTATCTTTCTTTCAAGGTTTTTAGCAATTTCATCTTACTCTTCTTAAGTGCAGTGCTATCTACATCCTCCACTTAAAAAAGAAAAAAAGTATAGTTAATATGTTGTGCTGTTTCATATGCTGGATTTTTTTCCATGAAGCTTTTGATTCCCCATGCTGTGCTTCCTTTGTGAGAAGGTTTCAGTTCTTTAGTGTAGTTATAAATCCAAAGTCTTTCCAAAGCTTTAGAGCTGCAGAAGGATTTACAGCTTGGCTTGGTACTGTGTTGACTCAGGGATAGGTGATGGATTCTGATTAGGTGCCCTGAAATCATGGGCGTGTTTGTCCTCATCTTGGTCAAGCCTATTCATGTAATTTGGTGAGAGGGTAAAATATGCTGTTCCATGGCATTCGACCCTGTACTGTTACCAACAGAGAGAGCTTAAAATGAAAAGCAACCAATGTCAGTGGGAACAAGATGATGATTATTGTCAGTGACCATTATAACGGGTATTATTTGATACTATTGCAGTATGTTTTGAATTAAGCAACTGAGCCTATAATCACACTAATTATTGAGATGCAGCATGCTTTTCTCCGAGTTTTTAATTTCGTGCCAGGTCAGTAATGTACTGAACTTTTTCACAAGAGATGCAGGCAAGAGCCTGTGTAGATAAACACCTGTTCTTCCTGTGTTCAGCAGGAGGATTTGATGTGTAGTTTTTAACTGAATATGGGAAGGCACAGTGTTTTACAGCATAAGTAAAGATGGACAGCTGATCAGCTGAAGTGCAGCAGAGAGCTGAGCCTTCTGAGTTTGCAGGCTTGGTGGGTTTTTTTGTTTGCTTTTTTTTTAAGCATCAGTGTCAAAATCTCCTTGGGATTTGCCAGTCAAGCAAATAAATATGAAAAGCTATATATGGATCCAAACTGCTGCCAGCAGTGCTGATCCATAGATTTTATCTAGAGCCACAAACCAGATGTTGTATGTATCTAACTTTTTTCCTTTTTCTATCCTCCCTCCCACACCTGATGAAACTATTTAGCCTTGAAATGTTGGAAGGCCACATACCTGAAGCGGCAGTGGGCTTGTTTAAACATCATTTTCTGGTATTAGTTTTATAGATCCAGATATGACTAATAAGGAAGTTTCTTCATTCATTGTCGTGGATGACCAATTTTTACTAGTATGAGGAACAAAGCTGGTATGAGGAGGTCGTGTCGCCCAGGCAGCAATTCAATCCCCGGAGTGAGTCATGATACTGGTATCTTAAGCCACAGGGAGAAAACATGGTGGCAAAATTCAAACATAGGTTTTTTTTCACTTCTGCCTTGTTTTGGAGATATTTCCAAGCAGGCTTATTTCACTAACACTCATGGTGTTAATATTTCTAGATTTAGGGCATTCATTCGGGCTCTCCGCCTCCCTTTTATTGTAATAGAATGAAGACGGTAACTGCCTCGTAAATCAGAATGGTGAGCATAGGAAATACCATTTGCATATCTGTAGACAAGTTTTCAGAGTATGTTTCTCCATTTTTTAGTCACTTTGGGGATTTGAATGTACATTGCAGCAGTGGAGAAGGCAGAGGTTTTTGTGGTGTTGAATTATGTTTTTCTTCCAGTGATGGTGTTTGCTTTTGAGCTAGAGAGCAGGCACAACATAGCACAATTGTCATGCCAAATTATTGCACATCCGAAAATCATATTGATAACATTAGCAGGTGTAAAGGCAGCAAACGCACCCCTAGTTCTGATGTACATAGGCAGGTCCATTCTATATCACAGACTTCTCTACAGTAGAGTTGCTGGGTGCATGGAGAGTCGTTTGCTCCACACTCTTCTCCCAGGATCACTGCTGAAATTGGAAGGGCAGGATATTTGCAGTTGACAAAGCTTTTAGTGGCATCTTCAATTAAGTCAGTAGATCTTTCCTAATTCCATTTCCTGCTGCACTAAAAACTCCCCTCTAGTAGATGATGATGCTTTTCAAACCATGAAACCATCTTAAAAATTTAATCTGGATAATATGTAAAACCAGTAACAGAATCAGAATTCAATAAAATATAGACATGGTTTCAGACAAATGTAAAACAAGGCCAAATTAGGCTGTGATACAATTTTAAGGCTAACCTTGAGGGAGCTGTTGTCAGGAACTGTGGTGCAGAGTGGTTGAAATATTAGATCAAGTATGTTAATCCTTTTTTTTTTTTAGTGAAACCTCTTGGGAAATAATCTTTCTAGAATTTCTTTGGAGCATCTGTATAGATCTGAGCAGGGAAACACTATTGGTTTTGAAACTCTAAATCACTGGATAAATCTCCGTGGACTAGTCCTATCATTGGTTGTATTAATAATGTAAGTGCTTTTACAACAGAGTGTTCAGTAGATATTGATTCACTTCTCTTTTGGAGCTGGTCAAGCTTTCAGATAGTATAGTTGCATTTACATGGTGTTAAAGGACTCCATGTGTCTGATAAGACCAGTTAAGAACCTTCTACAGCAATTTGTTGATTGGAGAAATTGTTGAAAGTGAGGAGGAAAATTTTGTCATAAGTAGAAGTCAGTATCCTTAGCACAGAAACAGGAAGAGAGGAAGGAGAGTATAGGATAATAGAAGGAAGGAAATTAGGCGTGGTTTAACCTACAGATGAGAGTTAACAATTTGGGTTCTGCTGCAGGAAGAAATGCAAAATTGAGTCAACATGTAGCGCATACCACATGGACATGCTAAACTGAATAAAATGCATATTCACTTCACAAGAAACAGAATAGTCTTGTGGAGCTGTTTGTTTTCATTAGGAAAATTGGCCTCTGTATTTGTCTTCGAAGCTTTAGACAATATAAGCCAGTATATAGCAGCTAAGTGCCATCATTTAGTGTGCTTTTGTGTAAAAATTTATTTAACAGAGATTGTAAATTTATTGAGGGGCTGTTCCTGTAATAACATACCCTTTAAGTGCAGTTTAAATAATTTTTACTTTACAATTTCTTTTTTCAAATGTTTTTCCATGAAGATAGACTTCCATTTGAGGTAACTTCAAGTGCGTCTGCAGTTCACTTGTCTGGGGACAAGACTCTGAGATGTCCCTTGGGCAGAAAGTGAACTGCGCATTGAGAAAGCAGCGTCATTCACACAGGTAGCATCAGGATGTGGGCACAGGTGGAAGGGCTCTCCGTGTCTAAATAGGGCCATGTTTAAGCTATGTGTAAAAGCTGGATGTAAGGTGCAGAAAAGCTGGGTGCCTTAATATTTCAAAGGCTGGCTACACATTTAAGCCATTTATGAATCCTGCATTTCTGGTTTGATACTGTCACTCACATGGTCAGGTTTGATCTTCCTTTTGCCTCATGCAAGCCTCTCAAAACAGAGGACGTGCAGCTAACTTGTGCATGCACCCATGTTCAGACTTTGCTCAAGCTTGTGAGGAAAGGTAACTGAGTTAAGATGCCTGGTGTTCATTTGGTGATGCGATCCACCTCTCATGGAACAGCCAGGCTTTGCTAGATCAGATCTTCCAGGCAGAGGATTTTTAAGGATTACGTGGAGAGGGTGACTTAAAACCTGGAGGCCTGAGGTATTAATGGGGCTTTTGTTCTGCCAGGGATTTGCAGTTTAACCCTGGGCAAAGTTACTTAGCTCTTGTCCATGCTCCCCATCTGCAGAGTGGGATACCACAGGATAGAAGCTAACACACACAGAAATACTGCCGGATGCTCAGACTTCTCTGCTGGAGCATATGATGGAAGGAGGGTGCTTGGTCACTCATCTAAGTCATTTAGTTTACCCATTGCCACTTAAAATAGCGTCAAGTCAGCATGACGCATGCTCTGCTGTGTTGTGGCCCACATAACATATGTTGACGTACAAGCTGTGAGCCCTCTGTTCCCCTTCCCTAACACAGCCAGCAGATATCACCTGCCTTCTTGCGTGCTGTCGCAGTCTGACCCTTGTGTTCAAACAGTGCAGGTGGAGTGTATGGTGATGTGGAGGAGATGATAGAGCCAGGAGCTTCTGAAGCACACAACTTCAGAGAGTTTCAACTTACAGAAGAAATGAATATACATCAGGTAAATCTGCGGCTGTAAATGAAACCTTGGGACACTTCTACAGCCGTGACTAATCCTGTGGACGCTGTGACTCAGCTAGTGAAGCATTTATCAGGAAAGGTCCCAGAGCACTCAGTTATAAACCAGTAAATAAAACCATCTTGTTTTCTGTAACAAACAGAATCACTGAATCTAATTTCATCACCTGTTCCTTACCCCTTCAAAAATAAGCCACCCAAATATAAGAGAGGGAACATAATTTATAGTAAACACCCCTTTGCCTTAAATTCACGTGTTTGCCTCCTGATTCTTGCTCTGTTTCCAAGTTCAAAATCATAAAACTCTGAAACCTGACTGACTCCAAATTATTTTGTAAAAACGTGGTTTTGGTCCGCTTTGTGGTTTATGAGCTGTGTGGTGACAAAACCAGATGTAATTCATCAGGTTTATATAAACGGTAAGCTGCATATGTTGGCTGAGGGTAGTTAGAAGAGACTGTAAGACACACAGGGTTTTTTGATAGACTTGGTAACAGAACTTAAAATAAGTACTTTATTCATAGTTTGGTTATCCCATAGTAAAAAAACCCACAAAATTCTAGGCTGAATCCAAACTTGACATTTGATTTACTCTAAAACATGCAGATCCTATCACAAATTTCTGCAAGACTTAGGTTTTTTATGCTTTTCTATATTTTATTATTTCAGTTTTTTAATTGGTCTTTGAAAATAACATTTACAAGACAAAAATGAGTTAGTAAAAACATTTATCAAAAATCACAGTTTCAAGGTGGTTTTGTTGGCTTTTTGGCTGAGTCAACCCCTAAAATAACACGTGCAAATTTTCTTTCTCCCTCCTTTCAGCTCAGCTTGTAGCATTTATTGCAAATTAGTATTTAAGGCTGCATCTTGTACTTTGGGTTGTTTTGTAGTTTATAAACTGCACCTGTCCCAAGATCTTTGTGCACAAAATGTAGCAGCCTCTGCTCTAGATGAATATACAGGGAGTATTGCTGGCAGTGCAGGGGCTCTGATCTAAATGAGGATGCTTTTTTACAATCTTAAACTAAAATGTGGGATTGTCACCTCTCGTCATCTGATACTGCTGAACTGGTTTTGTATATTACTTTGTATCCTGCTTGAGTCCAGCACTTTTTCTTCATTCTTTCATGACAAACTTTTCTTCTTTAAATACAATCAATGTCTTCAGAAATTGAGCATGTCCAATGTTTTAGCCTATATGTTTTATTCTCTATCCTGTGACTGGCTTTGAGGAGTCTGTTCAAGGAACTTTTATACCAAATATGGCCCAAATACCCCATTTTCTCGCTGTTTCAAATCAGGAACAGACAAACATCCACTGAGTCCAAAGGTTGTGTTTGGCCTTTGATGGCTGCTCTATAAGAAGTATTTCACATGTTTTGTATTTTTCCTGGTTCTTTAGTTGTGGGTGGTATGAATGGATAGAAATAACTTCATTTTATACGATGATAAAATTGGTTGCTGTGAAAATGTAATTACTTGAAGATGTCTCATTTGTGCTTCTCATTTTCGTTGGAGACACTGAATTAAGCTATCGGGCGGAGTGTGATTAGTCGATCCTGGAAAATGAAATGCCTCAGGGTATCTCTTCATTATTTAGAATATTTATCCTTACATCATCTGGATGATTCCAGCTGAAATATGTAGTAGGTAAAATTTTACAGTGGGAGCCTTTTGCTAAACCTGAAACAGGCAGGCAAATCCCAACCTGCATCTTAGTGGACAGAAATGTGTGTGTAAAAACTGCATCAGTTTTCATGGACCACCAATCGTTCAGGGGCCAAAACATTGGCAGATAGAGTTACACCAAGGCTGTTTCTATGTAATGCATGGGTATAATACACCTCTCTGTTTCCATGTAAAATCCAGCCTGAAATCAGGCTAGTTCTGTCTAGCAAAACCACTGAAGTTCTTAGCTGAGATGATGCAGACTTGTTCTTGGTGTAGATTTGTGTTGTCAGTTAACTAACCGCATGCTTGGCATGAGAATGCCCTGGCAAATTAGAAATACACCTGCAAATACATTTTAAAGATGCTGAAACATCTCACTGCATAAAGTTGACACATATTCAGTCAATGTAGCATGTTTCAAAGCCAACAAAATGTGATTGAAGGTCCTTTCTTCTTTTTGAGGTGTTCCTGCCAAGGAACCCAGCTGGGCGGGTTTTGGAAGACGGTACTTCGACACCTCAGGGTCCTATCTAGAGTGTGCCAGTCAAGCAGACACCTTGCTTGTCAGTTCTTCTCCCCCCACCCCTCAACAGCAGTTGCTATATTCACAGCTACCCACTTATCAGCTATGGTTTGTTACAAGACAGGTAAGCTAACAGATTTGGCTCAAAGTAAAATGCCTTTGGATAGTGAAGAGATTAGCGGATACTTGAAAATTAACTGTTTTACTAGCACGAGAGGAAGAAAATGCCCTTTTTTTGCTTTAGAATGTCATGTCATTCTTTCTGTTTGCTTTTTGAATAGTGTGTCATATACGAATGGCATCTGCCAAATACCAAGCAGGCATTTGAGTTATTTGTGTCGTCATTCTCTATGGAATAAATGGAAGGGGCTTGAGTGAGAGCATACAAGGCAGTCTTCATACAGCAGCCTGTCACTTTGCAAAGCAGCTGTGAATTTAATGGGAGTATAAATGAAAAGCGGCTGATAATTAGGCTGCTGGGTGTTTTAGCATTATTATTGTTAATTTCTAAAAATCAATTAGGTAATCAAGAGAGTGCTATTGAGAAGCATATATTTTTGTTTTTTAATATCCTAAGCAGGGTTCCAGCTGGGTGACATGGTAAGTTACAGCTCCTGGGAGGAACTGGATATCAGAAGGGACTCAAGGGACCCACTGAGCCGAAAGGAAGGGGACTGTGATGGGCAAGATGGTATAGTGAAGCATGATGTTTATTTGTAATAAAGGGACTGAGAAGCTTAGTTAAGACTTTTTTTTTTTTTTTTTTTTTTTTTAATAACTGTGCATAGTGTTAGAGGAGCTTCTCTACCAGCTGGCAGGTACAAATGTCTAGATGCAGATTTCTGCCATCTACGGATCATAGAGTGATTTAAGCTATCTTAGATTTAGGAATCTAGTAAGTCCTTAATAGTCCTTAGTAAGAAGTCTCATGCTAGCTGAATAGAAGATGAGAGTTTCAGAAATGAGTGGGGCTTCAGACAAGTACGTAGGGGAGCCAGCAAAAGAACTTAGGGCTGAGAAGAGCTTCTTGCACAGGCAGGAGCTGGGGCTTTCGAAACTTCTGTCTCTGATCTACTTCTCTGATGGTTGTATTATTATTTTAGAACACTTATCAAAGCATACAAGCATATGAAAGGGAACAGATAAGGAATACAGCTATTCCTCCATTCCTGCAGTTACAGGCATACTAGATACAGCATTTGTCAGTGATTTGGACTTAAGAGTTGTAAGACAACATGACAGAAGGCATGATGAAGTCTGTGCTTTCAATGTGTGAGTAATTATTCAACTATCAAAACTCCTCTGTGCAATCTAGAGGAGATGAGACCTCTTGGCATAAATCAAACTGTAAGACGTATCTATATCTGAGTTGAAAACCTTACATCAAAAACAGACCCTGAACTTGACATGACTTACAACAAATTAGCAGTTCTTTACACTCTGCTTGTTTTATATTGGTATGTGAATTTCCTGAAATTCAGTTTTGAATTTGATTCACATTTGATTTACATGTTTTTATTGAATCACGTGACTTGCACATCTACATGTTAGTAATCAAAGTAAGCACTCATGAAAACATAGGCTCCTTCAGCTTCAAAACCACCCCTTTGTAGCCAGGGACTTCAATGTTCTCCTGCAAACACCATGCTGAACAGCCTTTGCTCCCCCTGAATCCAATCATGAATCCGATCCTGCAATACTTATGTGATTTATTGCTCTTTTATTACTGATGTGATTTATATATGTTTTATAGTGGGCATGAGAGCAGCTATGAAACTTGTTCTGTGGTGATCCAGTCTTATTTGTGCTTGGATGCAGGCTGTTGCATGGTGCTAGTTTCTTTCAACCTTCCCCATTTATCCAGGCAGCCTCTGCTCTCTTTCCCCGACTGCTCTCTGGACTGCAGAACAGCATTCCAGATCATGCTCTGCTTCCCATAACCTCCCTCCAAATCCCTTAGCCTTTTCCACAGTGTTCACAATTAAACGCTAACAATGAGTTGCATGGGAAAATAGTTCTGCATTACAGCTGAATGTTGTGCCAGGTCAGCAAGTTTGTGCGCGGCTGCCTAGATATCCTTCCTGTGCCAACACAACAGTCATTCTCTCTTTTTCTGGACTGTGAAATACAGAGGTGGCTAAATGCACTTACTGCTGTGGGATTTTGATTAGGGGAGGGAGATAGCAGTTTGCTGCCGCAAAATTGAAATTGTTTAAGGGGAGCAAGAGCCTTAATGGTAAGAAGGAATTGCCTGCCTCTTGCAGTGTGCTTGGGAGGAGCAATGCCTTGTTACCTTTGATGCTTGTTTTGCTGTTCAGGGTGCAGCAATAGCATCTTGAAGTGCCAGATCAGGGACACTGCTTCTACAGCATTGCCTGAGAGGAAAGAGAGTGTGTAAAAATGGAGATTAATTCTTTGAGATTTGCTCTGCTTCAGCTGTGGATATAGCCGATGCATACAGGCGTCTCTCTAATGATAGATCTGACTTGGCATGTGAATGTGGCACTGAGTGACAGCTCTATACCAAGCGCTGTCCAGATGGCAAGCTCCTGTAAAGCTTTGCTTTTGTTCCTCTCAAACCTAGTTATTAGGATCTTTTGTATCCTCACATAATCAGGTGTGAGAGCAAGTGCTGACTGACAGCAAGGTGAGGGGCAGAAGAAGTGGGGAGGCTCCAGAAGTGGAGGAAAAAGAGACTGATTCTTACTGTCTTTCTCAGGTATCTGCCAGTAGTTGCTGTCAAAAGCAGGATCCTGGTGTAGCTGATCTTGGTCTGTTGTGGCTGAAGCAGAGATGGTGGCATGAAGAGAGGCATCACATCATGAGTGGGAGAAAGGGAGAGAGTGGTGCAGTGGTGGAATGCTATGGATGGGCAAAATGTAGACCCTGGTGAGATGTGGGAAGAAAGAGAAGCTGGGAGGGGCATTAATGGAGTAATACAGAGGTTAGGAGAAGAATGAAGGGACAATGAGGCCAAGGAAGTGACAAATCTATCTAAAGCTTATTCTGTCAGCAGCCTGTTATGGCCGGGTAGTAGCAGCACATCCATTTGGAGCTGAATATTGCCTCAGTCACTGTTTTCATAATCCTCTTTCTACTCTAATACTGCCAATTATGCAAATGTGCCAGGTGCATGCTGGGTGCAGGATGCTATGCAGAATCTCTTATGAGCATGCAAGGCTAATAGGCAGCTTTTGTCCAAAGCACAGCTCTTTCGTGTGACTCAGAGTACTGGCTGCTATTGTAAAACCCAGTAGAGTCTGGGACCTGCCAGACTCTTTTGTTTCTCCAATACTTACCTAATAGCTAAAGTAATCTACTAGGTTCTTTGCACTCCAGGAACGATGTGGTAATATGCCCAGCTGAAGAGCCAGGACCTTATTTTCCTTCAATCATCTTCCAGATCTCATGCTGCCTGGCTTGATGTGGCGGGGAAGAGTGCTAGTGCTGGTGCAAGGATGGTGATCCAGGAGGATAACACCTTAGCTCTGCCACAGATTTTCTTTGGCAAGCCATGACAACTTGTTCAACTAGTTGTAGAGTGGGATCATCCTTTGCTGCAGTGGTTTCCTTTCCATCGATGGTTAATTATTATCCCTAAGAGCATAACAAAACCATAACACCTCAGATGTTACTTGCTGGTAGCATGACAGATGCTGCTACTGTTGTGGTAATCAGCATGACATGTAGGGGTGGTGCTAGCTCACTAAAATTAGAACTGAAGGCTCAGCCTAAAGTACAAACATTGCTATTATGTGACTTGCTTGTTTTTGGCTTTTAGCTAACAATTGTCCCATCAGAGTAAGGATAATGCACAGCGGATGAACAGCAGTGGTTTTAGTGAACTCTCCACGCAGGTGACTCATGTGTTGTTCTATTTGCTTTTTTCTCAGTTTAATTTATTGTAAAAGACCAGCTGCTATCCCAAAACATATGCCAGGGAAAGAAACATGAAAGTGCAATGGTACAAAGATCTTCCTTTTGGATTGTTTCAAAATGTTTGCTCACAGACAGGTATTTCTGCTGCTTTGGTTTAAGGAGTTGACTTTTCCTCTACCTCCGAACTGATTCACTCTCACCTATGATGAGAGGCATTCAGCTCCTCCATTTTTCTGTTTCTCTGTTCTCAGTGAGTAACTCCAGTGTTTCTTTGGTTAATTAAAGTTTACTGCAGGAGGAGCAGGAGTGGGTTGAGAGCACTGATGAAGAGATGACTAACAAAGTAATCGGCATGTGATTGAAGTGTGGGCTGCCAGGCACAGATTAGCCCTCCCTGGACTCTGCTTTTATCTTAGCTCCATGTTTTGAAATAATTCTGTGTAATAATATATAGAATTTCTATCCCATCTAGCTTATCACATTAGAGCAAACTAGGCAAAATGACTCAATTTCAAAAGGCTCTGATTCAGCTCGGGCTGCAGCCACTCATTGCAAATGTGAAGTTAGGTGACTGACTCCTCTTTTGTTTCTTTCAGATTCTCACTCTGTGGGAAGTATAAGGGGGAAGAAGTTGGTTAGAGTGGAAAATTAAGATGGTATTATAAAGGCTTGTGAGATGCATTGGTGACGATCACGTCGCCAAACTCTGTGTGAACTGGCAGCCGCTGAAGGGTGGGGAGGATGTGGAGGTTTGAGTGGTGGATAAATGACAAAGAGAAAAATAGAACTTTTCCCAGAGGCAGAGCCGCCACATACGCTTGCGCATAAAGTTGTTTGTTTGCTCCCTGAGGTGGTTTTTGCAGTTATTTTACCAAAAAAAAAAGGGGGGGGGGGTGTCAGGTTTTTTCTTTTTAAATGAGAAATCTTGTTGGGTTACTGACACCTACCTGATGCAAGAGGACAGAAAGACCTGCTTTAAACATGCTATATTAACACTTCCTCTTGCTACTCATATCCTTTTCCCACTCTGTAATTCTAATATCCCGTGAGTCTAATACTGAGGCATTAGCTTAGCTGCCGTGCAGTTAACAAAGTAGTGATTTGAGGGAAGCGTCGACATGCAGAGAGAATAGCGACAAGTCCTGTCGCCCCCCCCCCAAATTCCTCCATCTGCTGTTATGGCCACAGTGAGGACAGTGTTTGGAAACTAGAAGAGTGAGTATACAAGCTGAAGGTAACTGAGGACATGGCAGGGAAGGGAAAGAGAAATCCTATGAAGAGGTGATGTCCATGGCACACTAATGACACAGAGGCTTCTTCAGTGGTGACTGCTGTAAAGTGCAGTGCGGAGGTACTCATCCCATCAGAGAGCAAAACCAGCATCATCTAAGTTGCCTGAGCAGCTGCTGCTGGCAGCACTCATCATGAAATATAGAATGGTGATGAAGGAAGGGAACTTAAATCACTGAATAAGTAATTAATGGATTATTTGTGGAATCTTAGAATAAGGAAATAGAAAGAAGAAAAAAAATAAAAAAGGAAACCCCAGGTTCCTGGAGAGTTCAGTAAAGTTTTAGTATGTCGTTTTCCTCTGATCATAGCTCACAGTAGCCCAATACTGCCTGTTCTCAGGAGCTTCTGTCAGAAGGTGCAAAGTTGCCACTTCCAGGTGCGGGGGACATTGGGGAACTATCAGGAGACTGTCAGTGCACTGCCGTCGTACTTGATGGTAGTAAAATAACTTGAATAACTCTTATCAAGGAATGGATAGTACTTCTGAATAACTCATTTGTAATCACTGCTTAAGACAGCTGTGACAATCTGCATTTCTTTGTTGAATGAATGTATATCAAACTAGTCTTAATGAATCAGTAATTTTTTCTTCTTCTTGCAGGGTAGAATTGGTTTACCTCCTTGATTTTAAAATGTTCTTTTAAAAGAGTTCGTTTGTTATCTACTTAAAGCTGTCAATTGAATGTTTGTTTTAGAAGAACTTACAAATTAAAATAGTGTCTTAATCAGGTTTCTTGGCACAGCACTTAATGATGCTCTCTTTAAAGCCAAAACAAAAAAACTCACGGATGCATTCTTTATAATGTAAAGTGAAGAAGAGATTAGATGCTTCGTGCCATAATGAAGCATGAATAAGCTTGCATGCTAGCTATACAATATCTACAATTTGCTAAGTTAGTTGTTGTCTCCCTACAGAGAAACAGAGTCAGTCGCAAAAACACAAAGTCTGCAAAAGTTGTTCTTGAGATAGAAATGATCCTTCAGGTGCACCCGGCAGCTAACAACAATTTTGAGTGTCATGTTCAATTCAGTGTGAAGTCCCTGCAACTGGTGCAACTGGAACCCGAGCCTCCCCCTTCTCCTGTTTCAATTCTTGTTTATTTAAATATGGGACTCAAGGGAAATGACTAGAAAAACTAGGTGTTAAACACTGTGATACTCTTAGACTCATAGAATACTTTGGGTTGGAAGGGACCTTTAAAGGTCATCTAGTCCAACCCCCATTATCTTCTTTATCTTGATAGAAATTAGAGCCTGAATGTGAATAACACTAGGGTGGGAGGGTGTTTGGTCTGGCTCCATCCCCCCTTGTTCTTGACCAGGTGTGGGGAGGAAGCAGCCCTAGGTTTTAGAGATTTAGAGGGGCAACTGCCTGTTGTGGGCTGTTGCTTGTAAGCGTGAAAAAGTCTCTCTAAATGCCTGTGAAATCAGTTAGATTGTCTGAATTGGTTTGTTGGTGTTTGGGTTTTTTTCCCCCTAAGCTGATTTCAAGACCCATTAGTGGCACTCTCATTTTGATCTGGAAGCCAGATGAGTGTTTTTAAAAAAAAAGAGATGGCGAGGGAGGAGGTACTGCCTAATGCAAAGTTTGTATTGCAGCTTTAACTATTTTGAAAATTAGCTTTAAGAAAAAACAAAATCAAACAACTTCTTTGCTAAAACAGATCATTTGGCTGCGGTTTTGCTTTTTACAGGAAAGTTGCTGAAGTCATGTTCACCAGCTTTTATGCCAGGTTCCCCATGATGCTAGCACAGCAAAAAATACCTTTTTTTTTTTTTTCATCTGGATCAGTTATCCGGTCTGGTTGCCAGTGTGGGTGTCCAAACAGGCGTGCCAACTCTGGTGGCAATGATGTGGGATGTGGAGTTCTGCTAAGGAAATTCTTGGGGAGCCACACTCACAGTAACTTTTGAACGAGTAACTCACTACTGTAACGGTCCTAGGTCTGGCCATCCTGATGATTGACTAATTGGCCTCCTTGGAGAGAAGCAGTTCCTGGCATGTGGTTATCAACTGGCAGCTCAAGATAGGCGACCTGAGTTCCTTCTTTGTCTAGGTTTTTATATGGCATCAGAGCACCAAACCACCAAGTAAAACTTTTGTGGCAGGCACTGACCTGCAAACAAAAGTGCCCTCCTTTGTATCTGGCATGCCAGAAGATTCCTGTGGTCTCTGGAAGTTGCAAGATGACTGGGGCCTTAGCAGGTAGCTAGATTCCATTTTATTTGTTAGTCTCCCAACTTGATGGTCTGTTGTAATATTTTGTATTTCTTCAGCCCTGGCTCTAAAATGAATGCTGCTTTGCTTAATGGCAATGAACATGAAACCATCTATTTGTCTATGCAGCTGTCTTCAAAGGTGTCGATTTTGATTGTCATTCTGAATGCTGGTGTATATGCAGCTTGGAAACCTGTTGGTCTCTGTGTGTTACATTACACTGTAGTAAAATCTCGTTGAGAGAGAACTGGAGATATCACCAATGATATCACCAAGGGAGACAATGAAATTGTTCATAAGAACAAATTAAAAGAGCTGAAAGTTGTTTTCAAGCTTCCCCTTTACTTGTCCTGAGTGAGGCGAGGGCGGAGGAAGGACCTGCTTTTTGCAGATGGTAGAATGATTCACCAGTTAATGGGATCTTAATGCCTGGCAAGAAAAGATGTCATTAGCTGTGCTGAATCTCTGTGTGATATGCGCATTTGGTCCAGTGTATAGCACACTTCTGTGTGCTCCTTCAGCCTGCTGCTCGCTCACTGACTTCCTCTCTTACTCCTCTGCTTGCACACGTCAAATGTTGCTTTTGATAAACTCTGATTTATGGGCAAGTGACTTTTTAATGGAAGAGTGCTCTCATCTGCTAGGATGATGAAGAGCTACTCTTTTCTTATTAAGAGTGGCTTAAGAGACAAACTGCTGGTTAATCAGTGGTGAGATACACAATTGAGTTACATTTTTTCATTTAAATCCCCTTCATTTGAAATACACAATACCAGGAGACATCATTAGGGCAACTACTGTGGTCAGAATGTCTTGAAGTGAGTTACAAAATAGCATTTTTGTTAGTACCTCCAATATTTGTTAGCCTTTCACAGCTAACTAACTTTCAGGCTTCAACAGTTCGGGAATAATAGCACAATGGGGATTATTTCTTAATCTTTCACACTAAAACTGATGTGCAGTAGTTGGGAATCATAATACTTTAGCAGTGGCTTTTCCCATGACCACAGTTTATGGGATAGGCTTCTACTTTACTTCTGGGAAGTTGGACAAAGGGGTAAAAATGGTTTTAAACTTTAAATGAACCAGGCTGTCAAAGAAGGTAACATTTGTTTTCAGGTTGCAGGTTGATTATTGTCCAAGAAGATAATTTAGTTTCTATGTTACAACACTTAGACTACATCATTTTAAAGCTATTGATATTCCTAAGAGGAGTGGTATGTTTAAGAGAAAGAAAAAAAGAAAGGAAGGCTGTTTCTGTTTTTAATAGGGAAAGGCTTAAGTTCTTCAGCTGGAGAACTCAGTATATCTGCGTCAGTCAGCTGAGTGACTCAGTGTTGTGATGCTAATGTAGGTCTGACTGGATTGGAAGCCTAAATTTATATAAGAGAGAAAAACTCAGCATAGTTTAGGTTGAGAGAAGTGAGTAATTTTTGTTTTCTTGTTGCACAGCCAAATTTAAGAGCTTTTCTCCTTCTCCATAATATTTCCCTCTTCTTCTGCTCTTGCATATTTGTTCTGACATGCTGCCTCAGAAATAGCTGTTCCTCTCTTTTTCATAGTAGAGTTGTATTTTTTCTGAAAATCTGAGGATTTATCTGCACAATATTCCATGATAATTTAATGTTTTAATATTTAGTAATTTAATATTTTAGAGAAATTGTACCTCCTTCAGTTTAACTTCTTTTACTTGGAAGGCAAATCTTTGAATAAGGTAAATCACAGCAGTCCTGCCTGTCTTCTGGATTAAGTTTGAACACCAAATGGTTCTAAGATTACTATTGTCTTTAAGTCTCATCTATCTTAATCTAAATAAAATTTCAGTGGTAGGTAGGTCCTTTCTTTCTTCTGCATTGTTTTAAATGATAAGAGCAAGGATGTGACTAATTACCTTCATTGTGAAATTACACAGAGCTAAGAATTGTTTTCTTTGGCCAGCTACCTTACCTGCTTGGTTTGTGCGTTCTGTCAGGGAAAACCAGTGTGATTCATAATGGGAGAGAAAATAAAGTGTTAGAATGATAACAGGTGTTGAACAATACCCATTTGTAAGGTGCCACTGTTGTATCTCAAAGGGTTTTATAGCTGCTGTTTGACTTCCAGCTGTCTACTAGTAGTGATAATGTATTTGAAGACCGTATTATGTATCCCATAGGGGAAATTTGCTGACAAGGTTTCCCTGTAGTGAACACTGAGATTTGGATGTGCCACTGTAATTTATTTGCTCTTACGCAGTTGGTGTACAGCAGGCAACATTGTGCTGGCAAGGGACATGGGTTTTTTGCAAGAGAGATATTCTGTACTAAAAAACCAAACCCTGTTACATTGCAGGCTCTCATGCTGCAGCGTACTGCCAATAGCAGCCCCTGAAAATGTCTCTACCCGGATGCCACAGACATCCACAGTTGCCAGCTGTCTAGCACAGATAAAGCTAGAAAGACATTTCACTCATATTGTCCTTCAGCTATCTGGGGTAGATACTTCTTTAATTCTGTTCTGGAGAATGTGTACTCAAAAGTGGAAGGAAGGGAAACTTTTGGGTTAAACAAAAATAGGTCTAGTAAATTATCTTCCAGGAAAGCACCTTTATGCCATCTGGGGTAGGAGGCTGACAATGATAACATGGCATAACTGATAACATGGCATAATTGACGTACTGCGCTTAATAGGGGAGTGCCTTATTTGGGAATAACGTTTAAATATTTCCCTCTTGCTAGATTGTACTAATAAGATTACAAAAAGAACTCACCGGCAAATAAGTTACTTTGTACAACACTACTCTTTAGTATTTTATAACAAAAAAGCTTTTTACAAACACCATCAAATTCTTGTGAGGCTGTAGAGATACAACATCACTTTACACACAGTCTAATGGACCCAAGCAGAGAGTAACAGGTTTGAGGTAGCTTGTTACAAATATTCTGATAAGTTAAAATTTTATATATAAGCTGGGTTTGATCAAAAGGTAAAGACTGTAGAATATAGGGGTTTGAAGCTCGCAATGTAGTCATCGAAACTTAGGAACATACAAAATGTGCTGTATACAGTCATAAGAAAATAAGTATTGTCTAAAATTAGTTAACCATAGAAACTTCGACCGATTTGTTAGTTTGTAGTGTTTTGTCCTAAGAAACTAAGAGAGATCGTTATGGACCTTAGTTCTGTTGCTTAGAAACCCCACTTTGATCAAGATTCCAGTTAGTGGAATTAAGTAAGATTAACCAATGAATGTTTTAGTATAAGAATATTGATAAGGTGGTGTGACTGAGGGCCAATCACTAGAAACGTTAAATTCAAGAATTAACATTGAATGTACTTTTATGTAAATCTAATACATGATGGCGAAAATCATACTGCGCAGAATCACATAAGAGAGGTCAACTATTGGACAAAGTGAGGAAGACTATGGAAGACCACCAGAGGGCTTCTGAAGACCACCAGAGACATCACCACGCCTGCGTAAAAGGGACATTTACATATGCTAATGATTTATCGGACAGTTGATGATTATGTATGACATTTCCCAGAAATTTAGTGAATATGTATAACAGATGTATATTTAACCTGCATGATTAAACCAGACAGGTGCACACACTAGGTGGAGTGATCCCCTGTGTGCCCAGCGCTGCAATAAAGAAGTGCCTGCTTCTTAACTTCTCATTGCTGTTAAGGAGTTTTATTCCGGATTTCGGCAACAAGCTGGAGGTGGAAAGGGGGCTGTAGGTCTTGGCTGTCTTTTGGAACAAGCTGCCTGTACCAGCAGTATGCCTGGAATGGTCTCAGCTTGCCAGCACAGGCTTTCTCTTGACTCACTCTATCCTCTGACAAAAAGTGAAAGGGACCAGAAATACAAATGCTGGCTTAGCAAAAGGGAGAGAAGTTAGTACGTGCCCAGACGAGCTGTCAGCCCAGGATATCGGCTTGGAGGTCCTGGCCAGAGATGTCAGAAATGTCAGCCTGAAGTCAGACATCAGTTCTTTTCCTGTAACGGTTTTGGTTGAGATAACTGGTCACCAGTCTGGTACCTTTTGAGACCAGCTGTGAAGAGCTAAGAACAAGCTGTGGCCAGATCTTTCTGCAACACGGCATCGTCCGATTTCTTTGTTCCTGGCATTCTCAGTTACCTTTCTAAATTGTGTGATCTGAGGGGAGGTGGAGGAAAAAAATATGGGTTTGCTGCAGTGCAGTGTGATATACATGTTGTTATATGCAATACAAAAAAAGAAAGAAAATCAACTCGCCCAACATTGGAATGTGAGCAATTCTCTCCTATTACCCAGGAGCAGTCACCTCAGGAGCTGGTTATGTGTAATGCACCAGTCATAAAGCAGTGGGTGTATGCTAAAAATCAAGGAATGGAGTGGAAGGGGGGCTGGGAGGCAATCTTGGAAATGAGTAGTTCTCTCCCACTCAGCAAGATAGCTCCATTATCTGAATTAGTACAAAAATATGCACCCACCCCAAGGAATGCACTAAGTCACTCCCTCCATGCCAGATATCTTTGATTGAGAGTAATTGCTTGCTTTTGACGGATCCCAGAGTGGATCTCTATGGAGTGCTTGAGTAGGAGGTGAAAAATCAGTAGCTAATGTGATGGCTTCTGTTTTTATTTATTCTGAAACTGTTTTTCAAGCCCAAACAGCAGCCTACCAGGGAAGGTGTCTCTGCTTGGGATTCATTATAGTTATTATCAGTAGCAACATGCCTCTAGCTAATTGCACGTGGTTTTTGAGTGACAGCTTTTGATTGGACAGTATTGCTTCCCCCTCCTGGGGAAGGGGATACTTTCCAGGTCACAGATTAAGTCATTGCTAGATGATAATTTCATGGTATGTTATGGCAGCATATGCATGAACTAAAGACTGCCACTGCTTAACTCTCTCAAGCTACTTTTCATGCATCTGCTAGAAATAGGAGACACGGCTCAGATCTTGCATCTGAATATCTGCCAGTTTATAGCAGCATGAAGATCTAAATTTGCCACTGCAAGCTCATTTCCAATAGGGGCTGGGTATAGAGTTCAGTGACTTGATGTAATGATGTCCAAGTTGTCCAATTGGATGCAGGGACGGTGATGGCAGATGTATGGTTGGGAGCTTCACAATGAGGCATTTCAAAGAGTGACTTCTCTGGACAGTCTAAGGGCTTTGGGTACAATTTCAAGAAACTTAGGAGCTCCTACAAAAAGTGGCTGCTGTCAATAATAATTAAAGCATCCTCCTTTGTCATTCAGTGAGGTGGACAACGTTTCTGACAAGTATTGCTGCAGACCCTATACCACCTTTGATACTGAGTGTGGAGCATCATTCAAAGACCCATCTGCACATTCATTAGTAGCTTTTGGTCCCCTCTTCTTAGCTGAGGCCAGTGCATTGGAAATGACTTGAGGAACGTGCGATTCCTGTAGTGTTTTGTGTTTGCTATTTGAACTGAGCTGCTTAAGGAATGTACACAGCATTTTGCTAACAGATTTTAACTACCATCTGCAACCCTTAATGAACACCATGTCCCTCTCCTTGCCCTAGCATTTTTTGTGGCTCTCATTTTGCACTACTGCTAATGTGGAACAATGATGCGAATAGCCTGCCATCAGTATTACTCTCTCTATTAACTCTGAAAGTCTTTTTTCGCTGTGCAGAATGCTGGAGCTCTCCCAACTCATTGCAACACTTGACATGAAAGGTTTTTTTTATGTATCTGGTTGGAAATGCATCAGCTCTTGTTCTGATCTGAAATTCTTGCTTCCCTTTGCTTAGAGGAAACCTAACACCGCTTAAATGACTAAGCAAATGACAAATCTCTAAAGAAGTAAGAAAATACTGCTTGTTAGAAAGAACTCTAAAATTTCTACCTAAAATTATAGCCCCTTGTGTGTAAAGCTCACAGCAGTTGTCAGTGGTGTAATGATCAAAACAGCAGTGGCTGAGTTGTTCCTGTATTCCTCAAATGAAATGGAGAGCGAGATTTGAGCAATGATGAAAAATCTTAGCAAGATACATTCCACAAAACAGAGATTCCCCTGAACTGCTGTGGGGAAATGTCTCAACTTTGGCATTTAGGAAGGGTTGGGTTTCTCTAATAGGGGGGAGTCGATGCCCTGAGGTCAGCTGGGTCTCTTCAGCAGCTCAATCACTCCTAAACTTCCTCTTCTAGGTATCTCATTTGTTAGAGACAGACCAGCTGTTCTGAAAAGTCAAAGGAGAGTCAAGCCTTTCTTCCTGGAGGGTATATGAGTTAAGAGGAGGCAAGAGAGGAAGGAAGGCAGGTTAAACAACTGTTCTTTTTATTGCTTTTCTTTATTTCTGTTTTCAATAGGGCTATAAATGTCACTTCCCTCCCAATGTATCTGGAGGTTGAAGCACTTCTGCTACTAGAAATGTTCATATGGCTCTCGCATAAGTTTCCTTTGTGCTGTTCTCCATCTCCATTCTTGAAGGAAGCATCAAAGGGCAGGATAGGTAGGTGTGCGTATCCTTTCCCTTTTAGAAAGCTTGCTTTTGAAAGCCTCCTGGTTTTGTTTTTTGTTTGTTTTGGTTCTTATAAATATAATCTAAAATAATTTAGTGGCCTTCATCAAGCCTGTAATAGGCAGAGGTCTGCCTCATGCAGAGTTATTATTTTCCTTCCCCCTCTCCAGCTATATCTCCTTAGCTGGTAGTCTTAGGACAGAAAATGAATGAATGAATGGGTGCATTCTTTCCTGCCTTTCCTAGAAGGTTCCTCAGGTTGTCGTATATTGTGTAGGAGAAAAATTGGCTTTGTGTTTGCCCTCAGTCTGCTTTGCAAGTAAACCAGGGAATTCAGCTCATAGAGATGTCAGTCAGTTTGGTTCCTTTTGCTTGCACAGAATTCACTTGGCTTTCTTTACAGAAATATTTATGAAGCTTTAATTAAATTTTTGTTGTGTAAAGTACTCTGGTGAGCAGAGCTCTGAATGCAAGGGTTTAAACAGCTGAGGCAAATGGTACTACACATGCTTAGAAAAGCATTTGCAAAATGCTTTATGAAACTCTGAACTTTGCTTCCCACGCACA
Organism: Buteo buteo; assembly: GCF_964188355.1. Lineage (NCBI taxonomy): Eukaryota > Metazoa > Chordata > Aves > Accipitriformes > Accipitridae > Buteo > Buteo buteo. The sequence goes on from NC_134174.1 coordinate 58,382,065, forward strand.
CCTACATCTGATGCATCATGCAGCGTCTTCCTAATGAACTCTGCGGTGGACTGGAGCAGAGCTGCCTGTTTAGAGATGTGCTACAGAAATAGAGGCAGAGAAAGGAGAGTTTGCTGGCTCATTTTAAGGACTTATCTACCTCAATTTATTTGTTGTAGGAGAATCTCTGATTACCTTTCAACTTCAGCATGATAAATAGCAGAGCTTGCCACCAGCTCACATACTCTTGTAAACACAATATAAATAGGTGAGGGATAGGAAACTGAAATGCCTGTAGGCAATACAGGTAAAAATACAGCTGAAGCAGTATATGCTTCACAGACTTTTGCTTCACATGTTTGTAATGGGCATTGTTGGCTATAGACAGCAATGCTTTATCTGCCAGGCTGGTATCTTCATTTGATTCTCTTTTCACTTGAGTAATGTATTTTTAAAAATTAGAGTTCTTTGAGGGCCAAATAAAAACTTTAGTAATCATTTGTGGCAGAATAGTACAATCCACGTTGTATCCCATTGTGCACATTGACCCTATCTTTGCAACAGCATACCTGAGTATGAGGCGTGTCTGAGATCTGACATAAATTTTATGGCTTAAACTCAAATGCAGTGGGAGTTGAACCTCCAAACACACAGATGTTTAGCACATAGAGACTTTGTCATATGTTAATGCTCTGGTATCTGAGCATGCTTGCACATGCTGATGAATGAAATTCCCCTACAGCTTCTCTTTTATCAGGAGAATGATTTATAATTTTTAGGCACCCACAGTCACAGAGGAAGCCGGGAACAGAATCTGACTCTCAGTTGACTTAACCACAGAACTGTCCTTCCTCCCACATGGTGAGTGGGTTCAGATAAGTGCAGGGAGGTTGACCTGGCTGTTTCTCCTGAAGATCAGTATTTCATTTCTGGCCAGAACGTCGGACATGGGGAAAAGAAGTTCAAAATTATAACTGAAATCTACCAATCTGAAAGTTACAAAGTCAGTTTTGCAAGGCTGCTTTATTCTCTTGCTGACCTGAATTTCCCCTGGGTCAATTAACCTGCCTTATAAATGGGACAATTCCAGGCTTTTGATAGAAATTTTCTGTTTACGTCTCATCTGCATATAAACTGTTGTTGCCTGAAGAGTGAAAGACTTTAAGTCCTATTTTTTTCTGATACGGGTGTCAGAATTTACTATTTTTCCTTCAGGACTGTTTTCTGCCTATAAGACACTGCTTTTCTGTCCTGTCAGGCTACTTTTATACTGAAACTTTCTGCAGTTCATTATAGCCACATGTCTACAAATATACTATTTTATACATACATTTAGTATCTTAAGTTAATTGATAGTTACGCATATGTGTTCAAGGTCAACTGTGTTTTCCATTTGTTTCCGCTTGATCAACAACTTTGTAGGAATAACTGGGCTACTTTGATGGGGTTAGAGTAGTTGAGTAATACTTGCTATATCCTATTAATCTACATAATTTCATCAATGTTTAATATTCTTCCTCATGATGAAAAGAAAGAATTTTGCTAGCAGCAGTAATCTGTTAATAGGACTTAGACTATGGCGTATTTTTAAGACCTTGAAGCTGTTTTAGCCAGTTTCTTCCCTTTCATAGTTGCTCACTAAAGACAGCAGAGAGGGTCTTACGTTCTCATATCTGTGCCGAAAGGAAGGTGACATTGATAGTTAATGTACATACGAAATTGTCTTGGCCACTTTGAAGCTGATTTCTTTTGACTTCAGCAGGTGAGTGTTTTGCAGAGAGATGGATTTCAGAGAGGATAACCATATCAATTGAACCAAACTAGCATTTCTAGTGTTCCTCTAAATCTAAGGTTACCATTGCAGATAACAATTACTTAGTAGACCTAAACATATCTTGTACTCAGGTTATCTCTGGCCAAAAAATCAGGGAGAATTTACAGGATAATTGAATCAAGGATCAAGAGATGCAACTAAGCATTTAGTGAAATGCAAGGAGAATTTGGGTTCCAGAGTGACTTTTAATATTTTCAAGATTTAATATGCTCAGCTGTGACTTCTGATTTTAAAAAACTGTTCTTTGCAAATAATATTTGTTTTAATTTCTTTTAAAACTTAGAATAAATTGGTGAATATTCTGAAAGCATGGGAGAAAATAGAAAGGAACAGAGTTCAGCTGAACCAGTCAGAAGGTGGTATAGCACCATGCCTTGGCTTGGCAGACCTGACTTGTCTCAGCTGTCTTTGGGCAAATTATCTAATCCCTCAGTGGTTCAGTCTGCTCTGTGACGGGGACAATATGACTGCTTCCTACCTCAACAGTGCTTGTGGTAATGAATGCCTTTAAAGATTATGAGATGGCAGAGCTGGGTTGGTGTTGCACAAATGCTCTTACAATTAGAAATGAGGGCACAGTGACAGTGTTGAGTTTTAGGCAGCAGGTTTTTTTCCTCTTTCGTTCCCACTGCTCCAACTCCAGCACAAGCAAATTTTCAGAAGTGCCAGTAGAGTATCAGGAAATGAGCAGCAAGTAGGCAGGCTGGTGGAATATCAGTCATGTCAACCAAAGTCTAAGTAAGTGATATCATCAAGGGCGGTGTTGCTCCCCCCCCCCCCCAGTAACGTGTAGCTTCAGTTTTTAATTGTGACCTTCAGTGTAAATTAAAAATGAGTCTATGCCTTTTCCCTTTCCTTTTTCCCACTTATACAGGAAAAGCCTTTAAAATACTGAATCCAATGGAGCTTTTTCCTCCAGTGGATATCTACAGGGAGATTAGAGTCCTGGTTCTGCATAGGTCACTGGTCCCTAAGTTTCTCTGCCAGTGCCCAGAGTAATGAGCAAGCTGTTTCCCCAGGGAGCTTCTGATTCCTACCATACTGGAATAACTGCCTTTGCTGTCTCCGCTTCTTTCCACATCTTTACCAACAACATGTTTTCTGCAAGTCTTGGTGACAGGAGATCAGTGAAAAAGGTTCTCATATTTCTGGCTCTGTGGCAGAGTGCTGGGCACCCTGTTTCACCAGGCTCTAATAAATGCAGACCAGAGACTGTAACCAGTAGTAGAAAATCTCATGAGGTGAATCAGGCAGCAATTTGAACTTGTGTGGCTCCTGCTGCTACCTGGAAGATGGATATACTCTGAAGCCTGTAGAACAGCTAAGAAAGAGATGGAGATGCCAAGGGAGGGGAGTACAGGAGTTGCTGCTTAGAGACGTGCTCAAGAGGTTTTGGAGCAGGATCATGGCTAGCAGGGTTCTCCCTTGCACAGCTCAACCCAAACCAGCTACAGCGGTGTAGTACCACACAGTACTGTGCTGCAATCATGTACTCGTAATTTCTCATCTGGAGTTCCAAGAAGGGAACAGAGGCTCTCTTTTCAGAATAGCTTTTCTTATATCTATGGCAAAGATTACTACAGTATTCCTTCTTCATCTAACGTTTTGCAAGCTTTCTGATCATGTCACCAGCATCTTTCTTGTGTTTTAACTGCATATCAAAAATAGCCACGTTAGGAGTGAAATTGTCACGAAAGCCTCACTGAAATTACTGTAATTTGTTACTGTAAACAGATGATCTGTATGTCTTCAATTACATTTCAGGCAAGCAGTCTCTGAAAATGCAAATATGTGGTTTGGTGCGGCATGGGCTTGTAAGGAGGAGGAAGAGATGCGTAGGAGGGCTTTTTACTACTGTTTGATTTCATGCTGCTGATGGTAATTAGCAGAGGAAAGTATAGTTTATTAAAGTACAGGTTATAGCAAAAAGTATCAACTAGGGACAGTGGCTGGCTGAAGAGAGGTTTACAAAATGCAAAAGCTTTCACTGCACAGCTCTTGGATTCAAATCTAGCCCAGGGTGTTTGCTGGATACTGTTGGATATTGGATTTCATATTACAGTAGCAATGAGAGACCCCATCCAGGATAAGGACAAAAGGTGGTAAGCACAAGAAGAATGTAGTCAACAGTATTTGTGTTCTAAAACATTTGCAATCTTAATACATTATCTAAACAAACAAACAAAACAAACAAACCCCCAAACAACAACAGGTTCAGATACCCAAATGCTGGTTTTGTCCTCATGAAGCTGGCCTCCCTTAGACTCTCCCTGTATTCTTGCAGCTCCTCCATGCAGCTCAGAGGATGCTTCTTGGGATTCTCATATTCCCCATGGACAACCATGCATGTAATTAGCTGATGTCCTTACAGCATGATGGGTCTGCAAAGTAAGCTGCCCTTCTCTCTCAACAGTGGTTTTCAGGGCTGGAGACTTGTAGCCACCCTCTGACTTCTCCTGCTCTTCCTCAGCAGCTCCATTCAGGCATTAGCTGGGCTGATCTGAAAGGCCATGGTTGTTCTTGCCTTAGATCAGGTCCCCAGGCTCCAATGCCAAGCACTGTGATCAGGTCAGCAGGTTAGCTGCATGGCATTTAATTACCTGACAGTCTTGCTTTTGGCAGCTGTGATCAGTGGTCTGGAGTGGCAAAAGCCCTGAGCTTTTCAAAGTACATAAGGCACAATTTCAGCGGAAGCATAAAACGTTACAAGAGAAAAGTTTTACAAGTAGAAAAACTAGAAAGTGGTTTCAGCTCCCGTGTCTCTGGGAGCTCTGGTTCTTCTGTTCCCTGTATGTTTCACTCCCTTCAACCTCTATGCTTTCATTCATTCCAAGTTTTTGTTCCAGATTATTTTCTGCTAGGGATCTTCTCAGAGCATAGAAGGTGGGAGCTGTTGCCCTTCATTTCTTATTATACCAGTAGATGTAAGGACTATCTTTAGACTGTTCCCCCCTTTACCCCACTAGCTCAGCAAATCCCTAGAACAGGGGAGCAGTCCAATAATAATGGGACAAACAGATGGAGAAACAGCATCCGTGATATCTACAGTAGTATAGTATTTCTTTCCTCTTCCTCTTGTCTGGAATCTACCGTGTCTGGTAGGTGCTGTTAAAGACAGGATGCAAAAGTCAATGAATTTCAAGTCTAATTAACAATACAGAAATTTCCCTGTGCGTTTCTTTTGTTGTTTTTAGGTTTTGCTCCTTTGTTTTTATGGGTTTGTTTCACCCATCATACATCAAAAGAAAAGGACATACAATTCAAGGCAGGTTCAGTAATAAAAATACGTCAATATCAAATCCAAACAATATTGTAAATCTCAAACTGAGGCTTCTCCATATGGTATGTTGATATTGCCAGCCAAAAACACAACATGCAACTTCCAGAGCTGGGTTCGGTGAACTTTAAAATCTGTACAAAAATAACTGGCGACAGCTTTCCTCTATGTGAAATCCTTTCTACTCTCTCCCAGAAAGACCTGTTCCCCTGCTGGTTTTCAGCACCTCCTCCTCCCCGTCTGCTTGTTCCTCCCTCTGTTCTGCTTTTTCCCACGTTTGTATGAATATCCTCCATCCTCAGTTCTTGTTCTTGTGACAGAGAGAGGATGCATCAGAGCTCTCTGCCCATCTTGCTTTCCAGCAACGTTACATCACCTGCTACTGAACAAAGCTGATTCCCTGCAGATTTCCCTTTCCCAAACATGGTCTGTCTTGGATCAATTCTGTTGTCTGGGTGTATGAATTGGTATTGCTGACCAGTCTCCAAAGGCTGCTGGTTCACTTGCCCTCAAATTTCCAAAACAGCAAGCAGCTCCTCAGACCTGGAGCAGAACACAAATGTGTGGCTGAAACCTCAATTCATCTCAAGCTGAGGAGAGGGCGGGCTGTGTGCTGGTGCTCACCGGCCATGGGCTGTGTGAGACAGAAGGTCAGAAACTCCCCCCCATCACAGGCCTGCTCTCACAGGGGTCTGCAGGGTAAGTGAGAGCAGACTGGATGTTGCTGGTCTTCCTCTCTGCTGTTGTCCCTAGCTTTGGGAGGCTGCCACCACTGTAGTTCACAGGAAGAGCCAAACATGATGTTGGTGTGCAATAATTTACCTTCCCAGTGTTGTAGGCCAGTGACAAGTGGGGGTGATGCCTTCAGGCTTGCTTTGTAGGTCACCACAATTTTACTTGATTTTTATCAGGAGTTTTTCCAATATTGTATCTGTGGGTATGAGATTCAGGATATCTTCACAGATATGATATCCAGAACTGTGAAAGACCTCTCTGTCAGAAGTGTTGGTGCAAGCAGCATACCTCCTTGCTGCATTAGGATCAGAGCATGAAGCGCTTGTTGCACTGAAGTGGGAAATCAGGGAGCAGAGTGCTGAGCTAGCAACAGTACTAAGAGCTGCACAGGTCCCTGCTGATGGCAGTGAGATGAGGCTTTAAGGTGATTGATTGCAGGACAACAGTAGGTGACAAGAAATGTTGTTTTCCTGTTGTTATTTCCTGGGCAGGCTATCTGTCCTCAGATTGCTGTTCTCAATGATTTGATTAGTCTCTCTTCTGTGTGCCTAAATAATGCCTTTTTATCACATCCTACTCTCTTGCTACTCATTTCAGGTCTGTTAAGTACCACCTGTTACCCGCTCATCTATCTCATGTAAAGAAACTCCTTGTGTTAGTGCATTGCTGTTCCTTAAGGCAGAACCTATTGGGTTAGTCTGGTTTCTAGTAACAGCCACACAAGCATGAGTATTCATGTGATTTCTGCCAAAACCCATGAAACTACCAAGGACAATGACTGGCATGGGTAGGTTCAGTCAGAGATCTCAGTGTACCTATTTGTTGTGTTCTTTGATTAAGTCAACTATCTCTAAAGCCTCCAGCTCCGAGGGATGAAAGCCACCCTCAGGGACACTGTCACAGGAGGGCTCAAGGGCCAGAAGTGGTGTCTGTCATGTGTTTGTGCCCGGTCTATGTGCAGCATCTGTGCCAATGTGGCTATACCCATGTATGCGTGGGCATATTTGCATGGTATGAGCCTTCTGGTGACAGGTGCAGTTAAATGGGAATAGAGGTCCTTACGTCAGTAAGACTTACTTATTCCTGACATATAAGCACCTTTTTAAAGCTTCTGTTTTATAGAAATTTCATAGAGAAATGGCTTAACTTTAACCGCTAAAGTTACACATGTACAAAAATGTGTGTAGAACAGCACTGAGTGGGAATGTAGCGAATTAACACATGGTGATTGAGGACATCCAGCTAAAGAAAGGCTGATATTTTGGGGGAACAGAGGTCTCCTCTGGTTTTGGTGTGGGTTCTGATGAAAAATGTGTCATCGTGGAATAACCCCACTGACATGAGATCAGTTGGAAAGCCCTTTATTTTCTATCACTTCTCTCTTTCAAACCATATCTGTCCACCAGTGTGGAAGGGAAAACACATCATAATGCTCTAAGACCTGAATTGGAAATGACAGGACAGATAATAGTGGATGTCACAGAGATGAGTCAACATTGAAAGAAGTGGATGAACAATATGAACACCAGAAGATGTTCTGAACAGCTAGCGCCAAAAAAAGATGTATTTTTATGCTGTGGAAAGAGAAGGAAGTATCAGGGGTGGGAAAGTAGGTTGAAATGAAACCTCAAAAAAGACATGTGAAGTCCAGGGCAAGTCAGGAAGTTAAAGGCACATGTGAGAACTTTAATCAAACTAAAAAGCAAGTCGTAGAAAGATACTGTTAAGTTAGCTTGAGTTAGAAAATCACTTCATAAAGAGAGAAAAATGGGAAGGTTTGCTTGTTGCAAAACCTGATATTTTCTGTGTCCCAACAGACATTGTAGGCCCCATTTCTATGAAAGCAAAAAAGTATTAGTATCACACTTGTGTTAATTTTTTCTAATTTTATGGACATTTCATAAGAGTATTTCTGTGGAAAAATTAATTAATTTTAAATAGATGTCTAAGGTTTCTTTAAGATACCAATGTAATGGTGCCACAGTGCTGTGGAATCAGTGGAAACCCGATTGTAATTTTACCCCTTATTCTCATTAATAATGCTATAGAATAGCTTTGTTTTGGTTAATCATAGCTAGGTTTTGGTGCAGGAGTTTGTGAATGCTTCTGTAGTTTTGAAGTACATCTTGGTGGTAATGCTAAGTTGTTTGAATTATTTTTCTTTCTCTTCTTTCTTTCTTTCCTTTGTTTCTTTCTTTCAAGAACAGGAAGACAGTATCATTATGACACTAAGGTTGAAGGAATTGGCAGTTCCTCAGCAAAAGGCCTACTAAGAAAACTGGAGTAACGTAAAACATAAATACGTGACAACCAGTGTTCTTTGGTTGCATCACAAGGTATAAAGCACCCAAGGATGCCAAGGAGCCAAGAAAGAAATGGAGAGTCATGGCACTGGGTAATCTGAGTCTGTGTCAAGGGAAATGGTTGAAAGCTGTGGATAGCAGCATCATTTTCCTTCTGATGCCCCAAAATATGGATGACTTTATGGGTACAAATTAAGAGAACTTTTTTGGCCATCATACTTTAACAGCAATATTCAAAATAGGGGTCAGGGGAAGAAATGAAATTAAAGGAAGGGAAGGGCTCAGCTCTGACCTTGTTCTGGGGAGAGAGCAGATTCAGGTTTAGCATAAAGGGAAGAAAATGAAGGTTGTAACTAATACGTGTTCTCTAGTTCATTGAGTCATCTGTGGGGATTCTCCACTGAACAGTGGCAATGCCTACACTGTTAGTGTGGGAAAGGCCCTGGTTAGGACCAAGGTCCTCTCTTCCCCTCTCTCAGCTTACTGGCACTGCTGGAAACTTTCCAAAATAAAGGCCAGCTTTCAAGTTACTAGACTGAGGGATTTGCAGGATTTGCTTTTAAGGGCCTTTCTGGTTTGAATACTACATTTCTCCCCAGCTGTGCTCTTCTCAAGAAAAAAGAGAAGGGAGAGAAAGCAGTTAGTGGTGTGAATTTCTCTGCAATGTATTTGGTTTAATATTTCTCAAGCTCTTCAATCATGTTACCTTGCTTCATGCTATGTTAGTCTCTGTCAGGTTAGTCAGTGGGGTGACAAAAAAGAGATTGTGAAAGGATGCTAAGCAGAGCTGACATGATGGAAATAGGAATCTGTTGCTGCATACCCACTACTCGCTAGTGTTATGGCAGAGACTGAAAATACATCCCATCTACAGAGTTTGTGGCTGTTTTTTAGAGTTAAGCCTTAAATTATCTTCTTGGGACACAAAGGGTGCTGGACAGGAGTAGGTTCAGGGATGGTTGGACGCCAAGACCAGCAACCCAAGGGAGCACATACAAGCCCCTGGCCTCAGCTCCATGGAGGCTATTCTTGCCCAGAAAATTTTGATAGCAGGTGTAGGCTAAGGACAGCTAATAGAAGATCACAGGCTGAATTAATTGAATCCACTTGTCACCTTCATGATTTTAAGAAATGAGTGTTTTCAATTCATATCATCATGAAGAAGGCTTCCCCTGAATAACTGCTGTCCATCCAGAAAACCTTATATTTTATCTAAGGTGTCTGCGTTATAGCTGCAGTTTAAAGCAATCTTGTGTATACTGGCTATTCAGAGAATGAGGCTATCTCTGCAAGCAGATAGCGAAACCTAAATAAGACAAAGTACCCAATGAATTTCTCTACTCACAGTCTACAGTGTTGTTTTTTTATTACCCAATTGTGTCAGGAGTAACAAGTCTTTATTCATGTATTCTATTTTTTTCATAGGATACTCTGGGTCTTTTTCTTGTTCCCATGGACATCTACAGAAAATACCCTCTTTGTTGGCACTTGCTGTGATCCCCTCATAAAAGAATAAGTGCTAAGTCAATGGTGAAATGAGCCATGAAAAGTGAAACTCTGCTTTTAGTCTGGAAGCAGTGTCTCGAGGTCAGATATATAAGCACAGCAGCAGCAGAAGTTATCACTTGAACCTCTTTCTGATAAATGCACCTGGGAAGTGTTTCTCAGTGGTATGGTTTGTTAAGGATTTAGGCATGTAATTATTGTTATGTTGGGTGGCTGTTGGAGATGCAAATCCTTTATGAATCACTAAGAAAATGGAGTTTGGTCTGTCACATGCATCTTCCACTCTATCATCTAGGAATGTCTACAGGGAACACATTTGCTGTGCAATACATTGTACCCTGAGCAGTGTGCTGGGCTCCTCTGGTGCTGAGCTGGAAATTTAAAATGTTCCTCTTCTGCCCCAAGCAAAAAAGATTTAACAAAATACTTAAAAGCTGGTCATGGCAAGATAGGAGATGTTTTATGACAACCGATGTTGACAAAAGGAAATACAAATTCATTTAGGAGGATTAAAAACCTGGGTGGAAATCAACATTGAGGTTTGGCTTGGGCAGACTTCTAAATCTGGGAAGAAAATAATCCAAAAGTCATGTTGTGAAGAAGAGAAATCTAGGAAACAGTAATTGCTAAAGAGAGCCAGACGGGACAGGGAGATTAAGCTGGCAATGGTAAGCAAAAGCAGAAAGATAATGTCAAATTGGAAAGTGTTTGGAGGAGTGATAGGTCTGGGTCTTGATGGAGAGAAACAGTTGAGTTTAGGCCTGGCTAACACATGGTCACTACCTTCCTCAGCCAGCACCTGAGGCAATCCAGAGGGATTTACATGGGCCAAAACTAATGACGGGTCAATGCAAAACATTACACTGCTTTGATTGTCAGCAGTAAACTGAGTCTTAGCAGAGTAAACCAGCCTGTACAGAGTTTCCTGGTGTGTAGGGAGATTATTAGCTGTGCCCAGACTAGTTCCTTTAGAACTAGGTAAAGAAAATAAAAGAAATAAGCATGAAGAGTTTGTTCTTATTTCTTTGAAACTTATTTAAGCAAGGATGAGGACAGCATATCTTAATGTCATCTGTAGTTATTTTATAATAGATTGAGTAGTCATTTTTGGTTTTGTCAAGGGCTATGTGGTTAGTTCTCTTGGCTTTTCTTCAGGTTCTTTAGGTTTGGGGGATTTTGAGGGGATGAACACAGGTCTTCATATTTCCTTCCCCTTTCCAATCCTTCAGTGATGTTATGGGCCTGTGGGTGGGAAGCAGTTTCCAATTTTGTTCCTGCAGTCAGCTGTGGTTGCAGTGAATGCCCTCTGGAGATCTGGCTACCTGATGCTCTCTGCATGTTAGGCAGATAATTAGCAATGATCATTTGTGACTTTAGTTATTTATATATGCAGAAGAACATAGCTACAATGAGGATTTCTGGGCTCCTTGGAAAAACGTGACCTTAAAATTGTTAGCATTTATATTTCTTGTTCATAAAGTGTATTTGAAGTGAATCTGAAGTCAAGAATGAAGTTCTAAAATTAGCTTATTGGGCCAGTTAAACTTGTTGGTCCCTTGCAGAATGATTCAATGTACTCTCCAGGAGGAGAGAGGAAATCACATCTTGGTAAGGACAAGAAAGACATTGCCCTGAAATTTTTTTGAGAGGCGTAATCAAGAACACAGCTTCAGTGAAGGGTAATGAATAAAGAGCACTTTGCACAATTACAGCTGCTCCTACCTCATGCTGGGGGCATTGTGATCACTGTGGTGGCAATCTTTTCTTCAGGAGAGGTTCTTTCCACTGCTGTGCACAGCCCCAGTCACCTTCTGTTGCCTTGATTTCTGCTGGGTGGATTTCCTGCACTGCAATGCCCACACAGATGAGTAGCATGTGGAGTCATTTTATCCCAAGCTGTGTGGTGGAAAAAGCCTCCTCTTGCATGTGTGCGTGTCTCTTGCGTTGTAGGTTTGTCCTGGAAATTTACCTTAGCTCCCAATCCTGTAACCACTTAGACAAGAAGCCCTTATGCCATTGTGCACATACTTATAGCATGTGTTTTCTTGTCCATCTGGTGAGAAAGATTAGAGCCCTAGCTGCTTTTGAAGCTGAGCTCTGACCTGCCCACTTTGCAGTAAGGATGCAGATAAAGTCAGGGGAAGGGCACTCAGCTGTGGTAAGGTTCCAGCATGGTCCTATGAGTTACTGGGCATGGGTTTTCCTCAGGCAGTTCTCTTCTTTCTAAATGAGCATTTTATCTAGGAGGACTTTGAGGACTTTAGATATTTGTTTGGGGTTTTGGGATATCTCACAGCCCAGCTGCAAGTGTGGAGCGTCAGAAGGTGCTGGGCTCTGGGTGAACCATAACTATAGTATATATAAAATAGAGTTGACACCATCATGGACATATCAGACTCCCCCCTTCCATATGTGTTATCCATTACATACGCATCTATTTATCTCTGAGACGTTTCAGGCAGATGTGGAAGTTCTTGGACCTAAAAGGAGCTTTTTCAGCATGCCTCTGAGAGCTGAACCCTTCAGTGGGTCCTGGCTTAACTTCTTCAGGAAAGAGCGTGGGTGCCTCAAGTCTGTGTTCAGTTGTGAAGCTGGAGATACCAGGATTGCCTGGATAACCACTGTCCAGACAGACACTGTCCCAAGTGAAAAGTTTCCATGGCAAATCCTCCCATATTTCTGTGGTTGCTTCAGCACCTTTCAGGGCACCAGGAGAAGCTTTCACAGAAGCATCAGACCTCACACCACTGATGGCACATCCAGAACTCCCTGTGCATGTCATGTCCAGGTCTCCTGCCCTGCTGTAAAGCGACTGTCCAAGCTCCTGCTCAGTCCTCCAAAAATTTTGTGACAGCACCATACCCAGTCTCACAGGACAGATGTTCTGGGAACGACTGTAGCAAAAAGGCTGAGAAACAAAGAAAAAAGGCTCTTGGAATCTTCTCCGGAGAATGTGAAGAAAATCTTTATCTTCAACAATTCACATTCCTGCTTTTTCCTCATTCTTTGTTTGACAAATTGTTTTCTATTTACAGCCAGCACTTTTTAATGCATTCTCCCTCCCCCAGCCTACTGGGTTCCTATTTTATCCTTCTGACAATGTTACCATATGGTTCTATTATTCAGAGATTCCTAAACATGTATTGCAACAGTCCTGAAAAATAATTAGGTGCTGCTGTGGTGTAAAAGCACATCTGTGATCAATGGCTCCCTCTGGAAATTATGGGATAAAATGTCCCAAGACATTTTTCTATCTTTCTACTTTCCCCTCACCATTTTCTGTCCCTCCCTGTCCCCCAGAAAGTGTTACAATAAAGGAAAAAAAGTCTGTGTCAACAGTTATTTTAATTTTCTTTCTTAAAAGCAATGCACGGTGTGATTGGTGGTTTTTGAGCTACGACTAGGGGAAGAGATCTCCAGGGAGAAAAAGGTATATATTTAGACTCTGTACATTTAGAATAGAACTTAATTCTATGGTGATAACCAATGATTTACACCCTTTAATCCAAAAGCCCTCCTGTGCCCTGTGGGGAATACAACATATGTCCAGCAAATTGGTAACCATATGCTTCGGTGAACATGCAGTCCCTCAGCCCTTCCCCTGCTCCTTTCCATTGATAGTTCCCTGCTAAAGTGGTCTGATCTCACAATTTACTCTCCCTTTGTTGAAGGCTTTGTCAAGGGAAGGGTTCTTCTTGGATTCCTTTTAGTACTGCAGTTTCTGTGTTTTTGAAAGGTTTCAGGCAGTTGTTTTTGCTGGAGAATTTCACAAGTGGATCAATGAGTAAAAGTTTTCTCAGCTCCTGATGAAAGAGGCGGGCATATCTCCCACACAACTTTTTCTCGAGAGTGTATAGGGAAAATAAATGAAAATCAGTGTTATCAAAAACAAGTTTCACAAAGGCTTTTCAAAACCAATTTGCTCCTAAACCCTGTGTTTCACCCTATCATGATATCAGCCCTCTGGTACTGATCCTGAACCTGCACAGATGCAGTATTCGTAATGAAATAAGCCTTGCTTGTCTCCTTGGCACATCATGAAATAGAAACAAAAAGGACACTGATACACGTTTTTCCCTCTTCGTGGCCACCTTTAAACAGAAATGCTGTAATACAGCAGGAGCACTGGCTGGAAGATAAAACTAGTTCATGCAAAGGGGGACCAAGAGTGTTAGCCTGCCTCTGCCCTCCTCCAGCAGGAAAGATTATCCCAGATAAGCAACAGCAGGGTAATGTTCAACAAATTAGCTTGACTGATGAACCCTGACCTCTTGTCAGTATTAATGCCTGCTAAGTTAAGCAGGCCCAGGCTTTATTATGAGGACTTATCCTCAGAGGCCAATGCAACATAACCTATTTTTTCTTACAGATACCACATAGGAGGGGTCTGGGTCTTGTCCAAAGATCCCAACAGGCTTTTACAGATGGATTTTTTTTTTTCTGAACCTGAACAAGCCATTGTACTGACAACGACTGGAGGTGAGTGGCTTTGGTGGTGCCATGGGTTGGGGTATCCTCTGCTGAGCGTTTTGCAGTAACGATGATCTTTGTTCCGTGTTTGCACCATGGTGAGGAGTGTGGGGTGGCTCAGCCCAGGACTGGTCTTTCTAGGCACTGCTGCAATAGTGGTAATCCAGGCAAGCCCTGGACAGTCTTGATTACTCACCTGACAGCGTGGTGTCTTAACAGTTCACATGCCTTTTCCAAATTTACACACTTGTTTCCTCCCACTGCATACCCTCAGCCCGTCCCAAATTCAGACTTGAAAAACCGGTGTGCTGTCAGTCCTCTGTCAAAGGGTGCTTCTGGGAGAGCATGGTATTACTAAGGTTTACCAGCCCACTCTTCATCTCAGCAGCCAGGTGCTCCTTGGTCTTTTCGTGGAGGTTTTCTTAGAGGGAGGTAAAAAAAAAAATCTTCCAGAGTCTACCATGACGGTGGAGTCAGCCTGCTGCAAGAGCCCCAGTGCAAAGTAGGATTTATGGACTGTTGTTGACAGCTGGGTTGTCACAGAAGCGCGGGGCCAGGTGTGCTGTGGGGATGGCGTGCCTCCCTGGGTTTGAAAGGTGGGAAGACCCTCTTCTGTTCGTCCGGCCTTTCTTGTGAAGGCAGCCTCCTTTTTAGCACCAGCCTGTATCACAGCGAGATACAGCAATGAAGGGAAGGCGGCACGGGGAGTCAGTGTGGTGCCACCAACCAGAGATGATGGGAGAACCTGGGGCAATGGGTGCCAGCTGCTGGGGTTGGCGAGCTCGGAGACCCAAGGGGACACCACTGGGCAGCGAAAGCCTGGAAGTGAGCTTTGGTTTAATGCATTTTAACGTGCTGAAGAATCATTTCACAGTTGAAGTCTTGAAGCAATTTGGGAAGTGGGGTGTGGGAGCAAATCACACACTCCTCTGACTCCTCTGTTGATTTCCTCTCTTACCCATTTATTAATGGGCATTTCTTTAAGCTACAGAGAAAAGCAGTTGCTAAAAAGGAAAAACACACCTTAAATATTTGCTGATACATATTTGAAAACCATCTGGAGTGAGTGGAGTAATTGGTGTCAGATGTGAACTCTGCTGGGATGTCAGCAAAGGGATGGGAAATGTCGGTGCTCTGGTTTACGGCTTGTCTGTGGGCTCCCAGTGCTTCCGAGGTACAAGAACAAAGATCAACCTTTTCTTTGAGCTCCAGCATCTGCTGGAAGGGGCCTTAGAGATACAGTTCCCATGAGGAAGACAATATTTGTCCTGTCACAATGTCAAATTCTCTTCCCCTCCTATTCCCAATTTGGTGTGGTGCTTGCATATCTCCTTCCCCAGGGTATTTGCTTGGTTTCACTTGCCTAAAGGGCAGATTGGGAGACAAGAAATCAAGATTTTTATTCTTGCCTCTGCCAGAATATTCTTGTGACCTTGGGCAAACAGATTTCTGTGCAAGACTGAAATAATCTTTTATATAATGCAGAAAGTCATTCCCTATTTCAGAGCAGTATAGGGAAGTTTGTTTGGTTCACATCTATGAGATTCAGACCTGAGCTGAATTTGCTTAGACTGGTTAGGGGAATCTGAGATTGAGACTTGAGTTCAAGCTGTTCAGTTCATTTTTGAGATTCTTCTGGGGAGGCTGTTCAAACTGAATAGTCTTCCCAGCAGATAGGCTAAAATGTAAAATATCTATGTTTATTCTGGAGGAGTAACACCAATAATATATATATATTTTAATTCTCCAGAAATGTGTAGACTTCAGTGGAAAAGCTATTTTTGTTACAGAAAAGGCTCAAAAAGAAAATATCCCTGGAAAGAGCTGCACTGTGTTCGTTGAATATTGCTGCGTGTCTTTGCTTCTCATCTGCTAGCTGGAAAGGAGCGCCAAACAAAAGCCTTTTTGTCATGAAAATCACCCACCAACCTCTGCCAACTGTCAGTCAGAGAAACAATAAGTTTGAGAGCCAGATGTGCCACCCACCAAAAATGTGTATGTGAGCTTGGGTTAAAGGATGTAGAAAGAAATTTGCTCTCATAATAGTCCAGCACAACAGTGCAAAAGCAGTTCTGCCAGCACCGCTCCTCTCTCCCATCAAGGGAGTTGATGGGACCATCTGGCTTTTCTCTGGGTTCAAGTTTTCATGGGCACAGTTCCCATCAACACCACAAAACGGAAATAATTTGTTCCCAGACCTGATTGCAACACAAGTTGTAATTGAGTCCTTGACTGCTACAGTCTAGATTGGGCCATAGGCTAATTTAGGATGAACCAAGAATATAGATGGGAACAAATATGACAGAGGAATGTCATAGGTTGAAACTAAATTTGGCCACAGCTCATAAATGAAAAATTAAAATCACAAATCCCCAGGCAAGCACAAAGGGTTTTATGAGGCAGTTCTTGTTCACATGATGCAATCTCAGGGTTTAATGCCACCAGGAGTAATGACTTTTCACCACTTCCTTTCTCCTTCCTGATGTCAGCTGGTACGTTTGGGGACTGAGGAGTCCCCAGTGATGCTGCACCCTACACGTGTCAGCACACCAGCTTCAAATGTCAGAGCTGAAACGACGGCAAGTGCGCTGGATTGAGTTGAAGGTGCAGTTGAAAGAGAGCATCCAAGAAAGCAGCTGGTTGCTTTCAGTGTGTCCTGGAATCATAGTAATAGTATAATTTGATACTGATGCTGCAGTTATTTGGGATAGACTTCAGGCTATTCAAATCAGTCGTCTGCTCAGCAAGCCCAAAATTACAGTACGACATGCTTAGTTTGCCTGAATGGACAAGGAAAGGGAATAACCACCTTTAGATGCAGCGACAGTCAGTTACAGCACCAGAGCAGGTGTAACAGAGTAGAGCATCAATAGGGGCATTTCCAGTGGCTTTTTAGCATTTACTGGAACAGTGATGATTTTGAAGCAGGAAAAATATTTCACAATAGAATTCCCTTTTACCCCTAAGTAAATATGTATGCCATAAATAATGTTATAGCTATTATGTAATGCTGGGGGGGGGGGTGTCTCTGGTGGCTGGCATACATTGAGCTCAGGATTCCTGCTATCCAGTAATTTCCAAATGTTTTGTTTGGCACATCAAATCACAGGCCTCCCTGCAAGGTGCTCAACTGACCCACCCTCGTGTCCTGTTGTAGGTAGCAGGGGGATGAGGTACTAGTGTAACTACACTGCTTAGGTGTGTGGGTTGCTTCTGTTTTTTTTTAACCAGGATGATTGTAAAGCTTCCTGCAACTATGCTGCTGTTCTAGTAATAGGAATTTTTTATATAACACAATGCTTATTCCCTTCCCTCTCTGCAAACTGTGCCTCTCTACTGGGTACAGGTGGGACTCCACCAGCTGTACTGGGGGGGTGGTTAACACAAAGTATTATCTCCCTGTGTAGGGATGCCCTGGGTACTTATTAGGATTCTCAGCCATCACAGCATTCAGTTGTACTTTTACCATATATAGCCAAGAAAGACTTGCTGATAAAATCCCTTTCTCAAGGATTGCACTTAGAAGCCATGTATGTGGGCTGCAGCTTTAACTGCATCATCTTTGTTTTTCGTTCCATTACCCATAGATATCAGATACATTCAAATTCTCTCCTACTTTCCAAAAAACATTGATCAAAACAGTTCTGTGAGGCTAAGCTGGCCATTGCCCAGAAATATTATATAAGAGCTGTACAGCTACTGACAAAAACAGCAGAGCATTTCCATCAAGCCCATAACAAGCTACAGACTTATATTTCCTCTCTCTCTTCCTCTGCAACTCCTCTCTGCCTCAAAAGAAATTTCTCAATTTTTCCCGATGATGATGGAGCAATAATATACTACTCTTTACAAAGCCAAAAAACTGCTCGTGTTCCACTATAGCACAAAAGGCTGCAAACCAGGCTTTCAAAAGATAATAATGCTTTAGTGCAGCTACATACACAAAAAAAAGTTTGAGGGAAGCAAGATACCAAAATTAGAAATTCAACGCCGGAAACCAGCATGCATTTCCTGTCACTGTGATGTTATTATATAGAAAAGGCTGCTGCCGGGCCAACTCTTCTGTATCTCTCTCTGCTAAATAGAGAGAATCTACACAAATATCAGACTTTCTCTGCATCAGCTCAGTGATCTTCTTAGTAACTTTCAAATAACTGACCCTAACAGACTTGCTCTGACGTACCCTACTTGTAAATAAGTGCCTCCTAAATAAAATTCTACCTGATTCATGGTGTGACACCACATCCCTCTTTCATTTGCCATGTTGGTACCTCAAGTGATGATTTGGGGAGGTTGGTAACTAAATGGGTGGCCAGGAGAGATTTCCTGGCTCTCTTGGTATTGCAGACCAGGTTGACTCAATATTCATGGCAAAATGATGGGTACAGCACTTCTACTTCTCCTCCAATGACATGAACTTGGATCACTCTCAGAAGCAACCCCATTTGTGTTCCCATTATCCTGGTTTATAATACAGAAATGATCCGCTACTGTTCAGACCTGAAACATGCTTTTAGAGAGAATTTCATCTTGCTTATCCTTGCGCTGATTTCAATAACTTCTGTTTTTGGGTTTTTTTTTTTAAAGTACATCCCTCAGAAATACATCCTTGTTTTCATTTAGAAAATCCCGAGATGAAGAGTCCAGCCCTACCATGGTTAATGTAGGCACAGGTGATGCAGGAGTGACACAGAAAGATCTGCATGTCAGCTGTTGCCTTCTTTGTGCCTATTGAAGCAGCTGTATCAAAGTTCATGTAACACTGAGGGGGGGGGGGGGGGTTGTTGTCAGCATTTAGGTCTGAAAAACTGGAAATACTGGGTCCTGGCAGTGGTTTCCTCACCAAGTTCTGGCCTGGAGATAGACCTGGACTGAAGCTTTGAACCTTTTGCTTTTCGAGTGTTTGGGAAAGCACAGATTCCAAATTGCACTAAAATCCTTTCAAATGAAAATAAAAAACATTTACAAATCAAAACCCCAAATTCTTAAATGTGTGATGGGTTATAACCCAAGTAAGTGATATCACGCCATTGCTTTCCGCCAGTCCAGTGAGTCTTCTGGACAGAGCGAGTCGGACAACGGGTGAAAGTTGAACTGTTACCTTGTCTCTCTGGAGAGAGGTTTGGCAAAAGCTGTCTTGTCCACATGCTGCAGTGAGGAAATTGTGGCCCTAGGGACAAGCAAAGCTGGCCATTTCAAGTCACTCTCCCATGACTTGGCAGTTGGAAGCTGCATTTCCACACTGCCAGGAACCGCCCGCGCCCTTTGCACTGACTGGCATCTGTGCTAGAGGCTTGGGGGGAAATCTCTGAATGGCTCCTGCCTAAGCTAAGTCTCTGCTGGGAGAGACCATCCTGTCAGGGTTGAGCTATTTGCTAAAAGGACACCCTGTGTTCAACTGGTGCTCATGCTGCTGGGCCAAGAACCCCATAGGTAGAGGGCATCAGGCTCAAGCCTCTGAATTGAGTGCTTACAGTTATTTCTTTATGTTTCAAAAGGCAGGAGAAAGTAGCTGTTGTGTTTCCCTTGCAGTTTTCCCTTCTAAAGAGGATGAACTGCTCATCTGGGAAGCGAATGCATGTCTCATTTCGACATGCAGCTTTAGACTACAGTCTTCTGCAGTTTTTGGTGACCAGTGAACCAAGGCTGATACATCTTTTCAGAAGTACAGAACGCTCATGAGGTTATTTGACGTCGCTCAAGCGAGTGGAATAGGGGTACCACTACCACGTTCTCTAAAATTAGGCATTTACAAATCTGTAATCTTAGAAACTCATTACTGGGATGTTCAGTGCTTCACATCAGCCCAGCTTTACAGAACTGCCCACCCTGACATCCGCCAAAGTGTTTGCTATGAAGGAAAAATCTGCTGTCACGAAACTTCTTCCATTAAAATTTAGTGGCCTTTACCGACATGAGGCCAGAAGGAATTTTGCAGTGTACTGATTTGCTTATTTTTTATGTATATTTTTATAGAAATATAATTAATGAGCAAATTGTATTGGCTCAGTTAATTTTTTAGAAGTAAACCATTCTACCTTGGAATTTTTTTTTATTTATTTGTATCATATCAATGCTAGGGATCCTCAGTACACAAAAAGCAGATTGGTTTGCAATTGATGAAGCAAATATCTATTTTTATTGTTCTGTGTGACAGATGCAGAATGAACTTTCAGTAAAAAAGGTCAGCATTCAGACATGTCACCTTACAGGTGGTACTATTATGTTGCTACTGCAGTTCAGTTTCTGGTTTCCTCTAGGTCATCTTCTAATGTTTCACATGAAAGTTCACCTCTGAGGTAAGTGTACTCAGTGTGGATTCTGAGCATGTACTCTACCTAGCTATTATGAATTAAATGATTTTTCTAGAGTTCTAGGAGTGTGGATTTATGCTTTAGGTTTGCACTGTGGCCAAAAGAAGCAGTCCTGTCCTCCCCTGAAGATCTGGCTACATCTTCCTGCCACCTCTCTTCTCGGTGCTGGCACTTGGGATGGGGAGAAGGATTAGTTTCTGCCTGTCTGAACACTTTTCCTTTTCAGGATTTTGTCTTTCAACTGGATCAGCAGGCCAGTCTGGCACTGCACCTAACCCTGTGATGACCAGTACCCACACAAGAGAGCTGATGGCGATGTATGGCAGGGAAGAAAGAGACTCAGATTGGCTTAAACTGATCATGAAAACAAATCCTTTAATGAAAGCTCTAGTCTGTGTTAGCACTGGTTCTCCTCCCATGCATGTCACAGCCATCCTACCTCTGAGCGCTGGCTGGGTTTCCTGCTTGGAGTTATTTGTAAAGTCTTCGCTCTCACTAAGGTCCAGCTTTGATTACGGAGCCACATTATGGAGCTGCACAGAGACTCTAGTTTTCATCTAATTAGATCTATCTGGGGATTTACACTGCACCCTCACCCTAAGGTTTCACTTCTTCCTTCTCATTCAGAGGAACTACAAAACCTGAAACGAAAGTTAGTTGAAGCCATGATAGCTCCCTTGTAACCTTTTTTGTTTTGGTAGCAAAAGCATATGAAACTCAGTCTCTGGGTAGCACTGAAATTATTGGCCAACTTAGTTCAAGAGGCCTTTAGCAAACTTACCAAGCCAAGGCATACGTCGGGACCAGAGCTCGCAGGGTGACCTTTGGTGTTGGGTTTGGTGGCGAGAAGTTTGTGCTTTAGGACAACTTCTGTGCTGGGTTTCGTGCTTCAGGTGCTGCTCTGTGTTTCTAAAGCAAGTTGGCTAGATGGCGCTGGCACATCCTTGTGTCCTATCGGGAATGGGACTGGGTTAGGATAGAGTGAAAGGATTGTTTTAGGGTGAACTAAGGAAAAAAAAAAAAAAACAAACCAAAAAAAAAAACCAGCCAACGGTGCTTTTCAGTGCAGACATGACTGCATAAGTCTCCCGTGCAGAGCTGGAGTGGGAATCTCTGCCGTTTGCTGTATCCTCCAAGCACTTAGACTTGGGACAAGGTGCCTGTGGGGTTCATGATCACTCAGGGTGTCTCTTGAGCTGGGGTAGAGGTGTGTTAGCATGTCTGTACAGGATGTCCCTTACAGAGTCACCTGGTGTGGAATGGCTCTGCTTCCCTTCTGTGTGAGAAGTTTCAATGACAATGAGCTGTATGTCTTCAGTGAGACTGCTGTTTTCTTTGAAGAACCAGGAGGCATGGTTTAGGGGAATTAGTAGACTTACCTCACTCCTGACATCCAGGGTGCCTCATAAGCAAAGTCCAAGCTCTGCGATGTTCGTAGACTGATAGCTGAGATGGGAAATATTTCTTCTGATGTTGCTTTTATGGGAAGAGCACTTTTAAGGTTTTCTCACCAACTGGAGCTGTACAAAGCTGTAATAACTATGTAGAGAAGACTCTTCACCTCTGTTCTGAGGGTGTTAAATGATTATTTTAAAATATGTACATGTTTTGTGTGACCTTTGGTTGTCTGATGAAAGTCCCAATGCCATCTGGCAGTTGAGCTCCAGGACAGGTTATCTACGCTGGTCTCAGCCACTCAGTAAGACCCCGTGTAGTTTCTGAGTGCTCCAGCTGGTCTCCTCCATCAGACAGCACCATGTAAGGCAAGGTGCTCCATTCGGGATCCTATAAAACCACACAAAATGTGAGAGGGCCTCTAAAGAAGGGTCCTTGCAAAGTGTCTCAGTTTCTTTGCTTGTCACCAGTCATCCCTTCTGGATGCTCTTTTGTGACATGATGCTTGTCCCCAGATGCAGATATGTTGGTTGCATGGCACTGCACAATGAAGGGAATTTGTTTCCTCCCTGAGAACTGGGTGATGTCTGTAGCCTGCTGTGAGGCTTTCTGATGATTCATTTCTCTCCTGAAGGGTTTCCACTGGTAAATTCACAACATTTTGTTCAAAGTGACTATGACCAGCATTATTTCGTAGGCCTCTTTCACTCGCTAGGTACTGACCCACTCTGTTTTCCAGCAGCTGTGAGCAGACAGCAGAGCTGCTCCAAACTCCCTCCACCAGAAGCTCTTCTTATACCTATCCGACATCTCCAAGTTCCTGTGGGCAGACACAACTCTGAGCACAGATTAAATCAACATCTGAAGAACTCTGAGTCTTGGGCAGTTGCTTCTCTCTGTTAGAAAGTTGACGGAGGGAGGAACTGAAGGCAGTCAATGAGCAGAACTGACTCTGCTCTGTATCCAGGCCATGACAGCTCTGCTTTGTTTCAAAAGCCCTCTGCTACAAAAAAGTAGCGGAGAGTCTCTAGGGCAAACGGCAGGATTTCTTTCCTTGCTATTAATAGTTGCTTGAGGATTTGGTGCAACATGCTTGGGACTTGAAGGCCTGCAGCAATTAAGTGTTATATCCTAATGCTGGACTCCTAAGAGCGCTTTCTGGCACCTGCCTCTCTTAGGAGCTGTGTGTCTTCAAAGGCTAAGTAAGTTGGACAGGAGAATAGCTACTTGGGCATGACTAGAAATAGCATGAAAAGCTTAGCAAAGGAAATGGCATTCCTTCTGGGGATATCTATGAGGCAGCATTGCGAAGGAAGTGGTTGAAACCCCTGAAACTTGTGTCACTGCAGGCTGAGTTGAGCAAAGCGCTGAGACAGGGAATGGTCACGGACTGCTCACAGATGACCTTCAGGATTACAGTGCCCAAGTCCAGTGGCTGGATCTTCCTTTTCAGAAGAAAACTGGGTTGAAAATCCTGCAGCTGAGCAGTGCCATGAAATCCCCACCTTTTCAGTAGCCTAGCAAGATTGACAAGCAGGGACATTCTTCAGAGTTTGGGTACAGCTTAAGTCTATCACTAGGTGACTCCTCTGGACCCATCAGCAGGAATTTCTGCTGCATCTGCCTCAGTTCAACCCACTCCCAGGCAGAAGGGTTAGGGTCAGTTGTTAACCTCTGCTGGCCCACACTCCTCCAGAAGGCTGAGAGGCACAGGCTGCTTTGTATATGAAATTCTCAGTCTCTGAGGGAAAGGCACTGCCCAGACCAACCATCGCAGCTCTCCCACCCCCAGTTATCCCACAGCTTCATTCCCACGTTATAGCAGCAAAGAGGAAACAGTGAGCTAGACCAAAGGCATTGCTGTTACTTAGTCATTTTGGCCACCAACCTTCTCCTTCCAGACTTCTGTGGAAAGGTGGATTTTTCTATACGCCTCAGCATTTTGGTTCCAGCCTGGCAGACAGAGAAGTACACAGGCTGTGGGACCTGTCTTCTGAGTGGCTGTGCTCTTTCTTTTGTCTGCGGGTCGGAGATTGCTTCTAAAATCAGTGTATGCAATGAACTAGACAAGGTGTTTTTTTTTCCTTAGGGAAGGGAAGTTTACCAGAATAATTATACTTTATGTTACACCAGTACTGCCACCCTATATGAATGTTCTTATTTTGAAATAAGTGTGTCCAAACAGAGCTGTACTGGTGTTCTTAGCAGTATAATTATGCTAGTAAATTCTGAGTGGAGACCAGCCTTTAGACACCAATGTTATTTTGTAGGGTGAAAAGCATTGTTACAGACAACCATTATCTTCTGATTGCTAGCAATCTTATGTTGACTTATGCTGTTATTTATTTTCACAATCTCTTTTTTTCAGACTCTTTCAGAGTCATCTTTAATGATTTCAGGACCAAGATCCTTTTTCACTGCCTCTGCCTCACATCTGAAATGCACAGCTTTCTTTTACAGGCTGAATTTGATGACAATCACAAGTGCAATTTGAAAACCTGGCAGTTCTGAAAAGCAAGTGCAGAATTTCATTACTCACAAGTCCCTTCAGTCAGGGCTTGTACAACATGTGGCTCCCCCCAGAAGCCCAGCAGCAGTGCACTTAACAATTTAGGCTCAGCATTATTGTCAATATCTTTTGCAGACGGCAACAGCTTGTGCCACGTGAGAGGGAAGGGAAATTTCCTAGCAGACTGCCCTTATGTACAAGCTTAATAGAGACACCTTTAGAAGGACTCTGTCATTAATTAGAATCACAGTTCCCCCCAGGACATTGATGCAGGCTGTGCTTGCAATGTGTGCAAAACCACGACTCTCGGAAATACGTTTGGCAGAGCAAATAAGAGACACGCGGCATCCTGAAATCCTCCACCTGAGGAAAAATCAGTGTTGCTTTCCTTGAAGTGGTGACAAACATCAGCACCCAGCAGCCAGGAAGCCTTACGAAAGGGAAGAGCAATAATTTAACAGATCATTATCTGTATTCCATTATGGACATAAGGCCTGTTTAGCTGTGCAGCATACGCATGAATTAGTACCTAGCAGCCCCAGTCAAGGGTACGTCTGCACAGTCACGTTCCTTTGCCAAGGCTTAAGTGATACTGAGATGGTCCTTGCTAATGCATCTAAATGGCTTCAGGAGCCCAGCAGCCCCCAGCTCTCTGGCAAGGCTGAGCTACCATATGACTGTCTGCATCTGACCACGTAGACGCTTCCTGTGATATGGGACGGGTTGTGCTGGCATCTGTGTGCATGCACAGGCTGTGATGACTGCAGCCAGAAAAGACGAGCAAAGGATCTTTTTTTTTTGAGAGGCAAAGGCTTGCGCATTGTCTCGCAGTTGTCTCATTTCCCATCCATCCCCCTCCATGAATGCGGAGCCCTGGGCTGGGGGCCTGGGCTGCACATCCAGCTGGTTCCCCATATCGTGCCCATGCAACCATATCATCCTTGGCATGTTTTTAGTGAGAGGAGAGGCAGTTCATAGCAAATCTGTAGGGTCAGTTGTCTGCTGTTAAAAATCTTGTGAAACGGAGATCTAAAAAAAGTTTCAGTTACCCAAAGCTTGTCTGCTTTTTTTCCAGCTACATTCACTGGCCCCAAGGAAAGTTTGTTACTTGTCTCCAAAAATCTGGCTTCCCAAAGGGCAGAGGAAGATCTCCACTCCTTCACACGGCATCCACCAAAGCCTACCTCAAAGAAAGGAGCTTTTTAAGGGAGCCAGTAGGAAACACTGAGCAGAATTATTTAAATCTTACTCCACTGTGGCCCCTGTGGCCTGGGAGGGGGCTGCCAGGCTTCATAAAGTTTGAAGGTCAGTGCTGGTGCCTTTTCTTTCAAGAGCCGAGCAAGAAGCATTTCTTTCCAGCAGAAGCTGGGAGGAGAAGTGACTCCAGTAAGAAGGTGTTGGACACTGGGCTCTTCTCAAGAGGGAAGATGCCTTTCTAGAGCCCTGCCTCATCTGCCCGAGGGTTGTCCTGACCACCAGACTAGTCTGCTTTGTTGAAGAAGGGGATGTGCAAGATGTGCTCTTGATCCACCTTGTTGCAAGTGTGTCACGCCGCATAAACTAATTCACTGCTCAGCCAGAGATGTGCTTCTGCAGCTTGGTGGCTCAGAGGCGTGCATGAGGGACAGAGGTGGTGGTTTCAGTGACTGCTTCAGGCCCTTAGATAGGTCTGGGAGGAGTAGTGGGGCTGGAAAAAAAAATATCTTATTTTAGCCCAAGTCCATATTGCGAATTCTGGGTTTCTTATATTTGGCCCTGTTGTGTCTATGCTAAAGTAGAGATGGGCTCAAAATGAAAGGCAAGAAGAGTCGTGAGGGGAGCCCACCACCTCAGCAATAGAAATGGCAATAAACAGTGGTTATTTCTTCCCTGTTACAGGTTTTGCAGGATGTCCTAATTACCTTGACATTATTAGTGCGGAAGTTGTGCTCTATCCACCCACTAAGTACAGGAAACGTGCCCAGTGTGTAATTCTATCCTTCACCTCGCATGCCTCTGATGGGCTGGAGTCTGAAAGGAAACTGAATAGCCTGGAAAGGTTAACCAGAGACAGAGAGAAATTAACCCTTTCATTTTCACTTACTGCCCATTATTTTTGGAAAGTAGACTTGGTGGGTGGAGCGCAGGGTGATGCCATAGAGAGGTTGTTTAATTCCAGGCTTAGAGAAGTCTCAGAGTATTAGATCTGACAGTTTCAAGCAATCACAAGGGATACTGTTGTGCAGCCTATATCTTTCAGATAGACTCAATAAGCATGTGGAAATTTATTATGGTTTATTTATTGCTGGTTATTTATTATCATGTCACTCAGACTGAA
Source organism: Buteo buteo (assembly GCF_964188355.1). NCBI lineage: Eukaryota > Metazoa > Chordata > Aves > Accipitriformes > Accipitridae > Buteo > Buteo buteo. The sequence goes on from NC_134174.1 coordinate 58,408,704, forward strand.
ATTAAGATTGGAGGTTTATCATGTCAAACTACCAAACTGGGAACAGAGACATTGCACAGCGCAAAGTTTGCAATCTAATTCATGACATTAAAGAGGAAGAGCTACAGAAGAGGGACCTATGGCCATACAGCTTCAGGCTTGTCTTTATTTCCTAAATATGCAAATTTGCAACAAATATTAACAGTCAAATGAGGTCTTGCCATTGTGGGCTGATTGTTTCCTCTCCGTACCCTACTTGGAGTGGGTGTCCAGCAGAGCAGCAGCTCATGGAGCAGGGATGCTCTTCTGGGTATACTGAAGGGATAGGTACATACCCAACAGGGGTTCAGTGTGTGAGATGCTCAGAGGTATCTGCACAGTGAAAGGATGGTGGAGTCTGGGTAGCTGGTAAAAGAGCAGACACAGATGGAGAAGGCAATATGGAGGGGCACAGTGCAAGAACAGATTAATTGTATAGGTACAGATGCGATGTTTGAGTTTTGGAAAGGGAAACAATAGGAAGATATTTGTTAAGGCAAGGGAGGCCACAGACACCTCAACAAGTAAGGAAACTGTAAGTTAAACACAAAGGCTGAGTTGGCTCGTGTGCATTTCAAATGCTGCTCTAATTTGTATCTACAGGACAACAAGGATTAAATGGAGATAATCCCTTTACAATGGCTTAATCGGTACAGGTGAGTCAGTTAGCATCGGGATTGTATAAGTGTAGAAATAATTGTTTAAGTAAGTCATAGCAAAGGGATGGGAAGAAATACTGGAGAGTGGAGCAAGATATACTCATAGAAATGTTTATTCTTTATTGGCATTGCCCATTTGGCAACAGGTAAAGACCGAGTCAGAATAACATTGCACTCTTTTATTTGGACACCAAATACATGCACACAAGAGTCGCTGCACAAGAAGAAAAGAATTGGCCACATTTATATTAATAGAGAGTGAAAAAGAGCTTTGCCTTTCACTGTTCATCCACCCTATATTGTCTGTGAAGGAATAGACAGTTCTATAAATTTGGCACGTATAGCTACGAAGTGTCTTTTAAAAAGGCATTGCAGTGCTCTGAAGCTTTCCATCTCTGAGGGGTCTGCAGGGGCAGGGATGTTTTTCATGTTTCATTCTGAGGACTGCCATAGGAGGGACCTGCTACGCAGGAGGCTTGGCTTTTGCTCTGATTTGTTCTGTGTTTCCCATTCAGACATAAAAATCATTCTGCTTGAAATTACTTATCTGGTCTTTGTGATTCAGGACAAAGCCACAAAAAAATCACAAAAAATCTCCTCCCCTCCCTATTCAATACTGTGTAGTTGAAAATTATAGTTAGCACTGAAAGCAGATTTTTACTTGCATTTAAACACTTCTCTGAAATATTTGCTGTAACGAAATAGGAAGTGAGGGAGGGGGAAAATGCAAATGCCCCAAAGCAATATGAATCCTGAGAACGTCAGGTCTGAAAATGTTATAATTGAGTTATTTGTGGCTTAGAGCTTTTCTCAGGAGCAATTTTACAAAACTAGACATTAGGTTTACATGAAATGCTCACTTTGAAACCACGACTTGGATGGCTTGTGGTGTTATGCTTTGTGGGTGGCTTCTTTGTTTATTTGTTTCTTAAGCAAAAAATATAAATTTCTCTTCATCCCACTTGAAAAGACTCATGTTGGAAAATTCGGAACTTGATAGAAAATATGTAACATTTCTGAGCTGCTTGAATTTGCTGTTATGTTTTCTGTACCTCTGCTTATAATGCAAGTAAGGATGCTTAGAAAAGGGGAAGAAGAAGGGGCAAAGTTGGTTGTATCCCTCTTCTCCAACTTACAAAAATCTCATCCTTTGGTATTGTTTCAAGAAACCTGCAGACTAAGCACCTCCAGATGATTCAGCTGATAAATTTTTTTCTGTTTCCAAACTTGTTACCAAGGAAAGAAAAAAATGCAGTTTTCTGGTTGCAAACTTTTTTTAAGGACAACTGACTCTTACTCATTTCGTAACATTTTTATTTGCATTTGGGATCAATTGCTTCTGTCATCAGGTGGCCGGCAGAACTGGAATAACAGGCTCCTTCCTGCCAGTTCCTTTTACTAATTTGACAGTAAGAGCTGCTGCGACTATGTCCTAGAGAAGCAGAGGTCACATTTGTTTTCCTGCTCCTCCCTTCCAGCAAAATGGGAATCATGGGAATGAGTGCCGAGGAAGTGGTGTGAGGAGGTGACATGGCAGCTTTTTGATGGCATCGTATGAGTGCCCTGGGATCACCCTCTAATTGACGCCTCTGGGCTGGAGGAGGATGATGTGATGTAGGAACAGGAGCATGAAGGAGGAATGCAGGAGGTTTTGAAGGCTGATAACGCTTCCGTGAAGCCTGGAGAGCAGGCATAGTAGGTTTCAACCAGAGTCCTGGGAAATAATATTTTAAAGCCAAGTAAACAAACAACCATCCCAGGAAGAATAATTAGCAAAGCTGAACAAGAGCAAGGTGCACTGAGGCCCAAGTCACAGTACATTTTGACAAAGACTGGCTTAAATTTCTCGTCTTCAATGTGTGGTTTTGTTCTCTGCTCTTGGCCCTCTTTCTTGTGGGGCCTGTTTGGGATGCCAGATCTGAACATGATCTAGTTAGGACATTTTAGCACAGATAAAATGAAATTCCCCACTTCCCTCCCATGAGCATTGCTGTGTCATTTACAGCATTGAAGTAAATTGTTATTTTGTTTGAGCTTCCTCTGTATTTACCTGGAACCCATCAAGGGGAGGGAGCTTCTTTATGCTGGGGGCAGGGAGGGAATTAACTTTCCAGTAAAGCCAGAGAGTGTCAAATCAGTCCAAACTGTTATTAGTCACCTCAGTGGCCAGATGGCCAGTGGCCGTTTTGGGAATCCACGAGGGATTTTTCTCCGACTCGCCCTCCCCTATGGTGGTTAAGTCACAGCTTGCTCGTGGCCTCCCGATGGCTGTGCACAGCCTGGGCTCAGCACTGGCTCCTCAAAGCCCGACTCAAAAACAAGAACTGCAGGATTTCACTAATTCCTTACCAAAACTAGATCCTCCCATCCCTCTTCATAGCTGCCAAGTGCTTGAAAAGGTTGGAAAAAACCAAACCAAGCCTTGACATACGTGTTGGTTTATTTACTAGCAATTTACTTCCCAGGAAGAAGCAGTTACAGGCACGCAGAGAGGCCGTGCTGCTTCTGGTTGGAGGCAGGGGTGGGGGAGGATTCCCCACTGCTGGATTTTCTCTCTCTCACTGCAAAGTGCTCCCTCATGTCATGGCCTCACCCTGTGGACCTCCGAAGGACCAGATCCGGCAAATGGTGGAGAATCCTGTTAAATTGGCACTGGGGTAAAAGCCTGGCCCTGGCCATCAAACAGGGTGGGGGGCAGAGGGTGGTACGTGATGGTGAGAAGGCTGTTTTCTCTCTCTCTGCTGGAGGCTGGACCACAGAGCATCACGTTCGTCTGCCTTGCAGCCCAGCAGCTGATGGGTGCACAGGGCTGCACTGTTTCAGCCTGGTTTGGGTTAAACTGAGCAGTGTAGAAACAAAAGCCATTGCCTCCCATCACACTGCCACCCGTCTCCCGACACTCCGTGTGATGAACACCCCATACCTCCTGCAGCCAGGCTGTCACCTTGACCAGCCTGCCCACTTATGTCCTTCACCTGCACGTGGACAACTGATAGTGGAGCTAACTACATACTCCTAATTTTCTCATATTATCAATTCCTGCCTCCTCCCCCATCAGCTTTTCCTTTGTCATCATTGCTTTCCCCACTCACTGTCCACCCTCATCCCAGCCCTCTATTTATCAATATTCTGCTATTATTAGGTGGCCCAGAAATGCATGCATGTTACAGCGTGGGTACCATGAGAGCTGCAGGGTGAATTTTTCTGTATTATTGACGTCCTTCCCCTCTCTGCTGTGAAAACATACCAAACCAATCCCTTCCCATTCTCTGGCACTTTTAATCCGTAATGTTGGCAGGGCAGAAAGATCTTCTTTCACCCTGCTTTTGGCCAGTGCCTTTTTTCTGCCATTAGGAGAGATGGTGTTGGCTTAACAGGGAGGGTGGTGGAAGTGGATTCTCACACCTGGTTTACAGTGTCTGGGATGGATGGACTCAGAGCAGGCTGAACTGGCTTCCAAGTACACTGTCCCCAAAGCAGGCAACTAGAAATAATTGTATTTGTGCTCGCATGGCATGTTACACTGGCTGCCCTAAAGATGGTGTAATCCCATAGGGCTCAGGAGTGTGAGGAGAATTGAGAAGCCTTGATTAAATTGTCACAGAGGTAAAGATATTTTCAGTAGTAGTAGTAGTAGTTCTTTTTTCATAAAAGACACATAATAACGTAACCAGCTTCCTTACTAGCAGTATTAAGGACAGCTGAGATCGGAATAATTATTTTTAAGTAGAACATATGGTCACTTTTATGTCTGAGGATGGTTCCACCGCCACTTCTGTTTCACCCACTCTACTGAATATTGCTTTTGGCTTCTCACACAGTTTCGGCTAGCAGTGCTGGGGCTGTTGTTTAGGCAGGTTAATTGTTAAAATCTCCCCTGCCAGCCTTATCTAGCTCGGAGGGTTACTCTCATGCATGAGCTTGGCCACTGGAAGCAGGGCTGGAGGCTGAGGCTTTGCTGCCTGCGCAGGCATCACCAACCTGGTTGTTTTGAATTTTTTGTTATATGCTTTTCTGACCCTATTCTGTTCCAGGCTACACCTATGGGGAAAGTATTTGCACTTGGGGCTTTCCTCAGTTAAGGGTGTTTCACAGAGGTCATCATACATCTTCTTCAATTGAAAAGCAAAAAATTGCTTTTCAATTGAAAAGACTATGGATGTAGCTCCAGGAAGAGGCTTGACAGAGCTTCACACGTTTTACAATATGTTTCTCAGCAAGATGTAAATCTTTCTTCCTTGTTGCTGTTAGACTCCTGCCATAACTACATGGGCACACAGGCACTTAGATCCAGTCTAAATCTGTTCTCCCCCATGCCAGCACTAGTCCTGCTGTAGCCCTGTGGCTGTGGGCACGCAGGGTACCACTGCAGGGAAGGCTGAAGGAGGGAGCCAGGGAGAGGGCAGGCACTGCCTATCTTGCTTCAGCTTGGATATCTGCAGTTTCAAGTGGCTATTCCTTCAATAAAGTTGTTGCTCTTGCCATGGTGCAAGGCATTTTAGCAGCTACCCATCATCAGAGAGAAAATCTTTTTCCCCCACAATCCTGGTCCTTGTCACCTTCTCCCACCATTGACAACAGCTCTGGTGCCCCTTGAATGCTTTGGATGAGCTGGTTAAATTTGCTATGCTAAAATATATCTGCTCATCACTTTTATATTTTTCTATATTTTTTATTTTACATTTTTCTGAGCCGGGTGTCTTGCAGGGCTAGCAAGCTAGTTTACCTGGAGAATACGCTGGGCACTGAGGCTGCAGGAGGTGGCAGAGAGGAGCAGGACCCTTTCTGTTTGGGCTCGCCCCACATTGTGGGGCCCCACATGATGCTTGTCCCCATGCCTCTCCCCAGCCGGGTGGATGGCAGGCTCTGTGCTGCTGTGGTTGTGAGGCTGTGGGTCCCTGCATGAGCCAAGCGACAGCTGACTTGGGTAGGTGGCCCACCAGGGTTTAGTTACGCTTTGCAGATCCTCTCTCTGACAGCAAGGAGCAAGTGCATAGTGTGTGCTGGTGTCTGCTCCACCAAGTCTGGGCTCTGTGGCCCCTGGAGAGCTCATGGGCAGATATGGGCCAGTGCTCTGCTCCCCATAAACCTGTTGACACTGCCTTTGGTCATGGTGAATAAGCATTGGCTGTGACACTGACACCCTTCCTGTAGACCTCTAAGACTCACAGTGACCCAAATTAAAGTCACTTTTCTCAGATGCATGTGTCACTCATCTCATCTTCCCTCTTATGTCCATCCCCACAGCCCTCTGGGCACATGAGGCTTCTACAGTCCTCTGACCTCTCTCTCTTGTCCTGGTGTGGGCTCAGGACGGGGAGGCAAGCATGCCGTGCAGCTCTGTGGGACTCTGCCTTCATGCAGGATCCTCCAAATCATGCGTGACAGGAATGGAAAACTGTCACTTGATCACTAGCTGGAGGAACATGTCTTACTGAGCCAGCTGACTGTGCAGCTGGAAGAGGTTAAAAATCAACCCTGCTATATTATATGTGGGTAATTGACTTTCTGTTGTTTTTGTAAGTAGTGCCGCTGTCATTCAAAGCGACCTGAAGCAGGGCAGGGCAGGGGGAGAGGGAGGAATGGGGTGGGGATGGGCAGGAACTGGAAATATTTGTGGTTTATGATATAAAACAAAGAAGAAACCCTTTGATTTTTGTAAAGGGGGAAATACTTTGCTAACGTTCCTCCATATAGCTCTGTTGAGAGGGGTTTATATATGTTTTCCTCCATTATACCAAAGATACACTTATCTGCCTCATTTGCAGTGCCAAGAATGTCAAGCCTTCTCTTCATCATTCATGCACTGATCTTCCTCAAAGGACATAGACATGAAGAGAAGACTCTTTTGAACATCTTCGCCATGCAGGGACCAGGTGAATTCTCCTTATTTCAAAGACGCTTAGCTAGCAAAACCATCAGAGATTTAACACAAACATCAGTTCACCCACCAGGCTTCATTTTCACTGCACAGTTAACCTGGCCTAATTTCAAGTAGAGACCTGCCCATATTTCTGTGACCTTGCTGATGCTGTGCTAATCTGTGTGTATCTGGCCATGGAGCCAGACTTTTCTGGTGCTCAGAGGCTGTAGGATTCTTTCACAGCCACTTGGCTGCCACAGGGGAGCTAAAGGAGGTGCACTGGGGAACCACCAGAATTCAAGTGACTTTAATTTTCCTGTCTGCTGTCACAGTGCAAAACAGGTAAGGATCAGTCCCAGACTCTGCCCTCTACAGCCAACCAGGTAAGCTGGTTTGGACTGGGAACACATGCTGGCCCGGTCAGAAGTTTCTCCTCTGTGTATGACAAGAGCCACTGATTTTGAGTCAGAACATGAGTTTGCTGTGCAGTGGAGAAATATCCCCAGAGCGGCTTCTCGGGATGTCATCATAAGTCTGTAGTTGTGGAAAAACAGGGTGATGAGACCTGAATTTCTAGTGTTAAAATTGGAGAGGAAAGATATTGCAGGTTTTTTTTTTTAATTCGTCAAAAAGAAGTCACCTTTGAAGGTCACCTTTTAAGAATTCCTTGGCTGTTCCTGGCCAGACGGTATGTGAGAAGCAATACCGTTTTCTGTGAAAACAGCTCTGTAGAAAGGGAGCACTTTGTTTTCACATCAAGGGAGAAAAAAAAAAAAAGAAATACAAGTCCCTGTGCTGAAAGGTCTGATTATGCTGGACCAAGCACAGAATCTATTACAGAGGTATTAATTGCCTGCACTGTTTATGTAGTCACACATTACACCTGCTATTTCCCGTAGGAGTCTAACACCAGCAGTGTTTTCCATCCCAAACTGGATATGATGCTGAAATACCACACAGAAAAGGAATTTGCGAGGAACAGGCCTGAGCTGTGTTAAACCAATGACTTAACATGACTTAAAATGAAAAAAGCCACCCAGGAAAACCAGATGATGAAATTTGCCACCATTCAATTAAAAAGTCATCCTTTCCTGTTGTTCAGTGAGCCCTGGGCTTTCCAAGTTCACCAGTCTTTCCTGGGATGGCTGACTCATGAACCTGATAGGAAAATGCACCTGTTTTTAGCCAGAGGTTAAAGCAGCTCTCCAGTTACCACAGTAAACAAAGGATTTATTTCTGTCCTTAGCAGTTACCCTGCAAAGTCCAGGAACACAGGAAGGGTGGCAGGAGCAATTAGGTTTGAGCCAAGTTTGCTGAAGTCACTAGAAGGTCTGTGAAGTTCATGCTAAGGTGCTCATAGATGTCAGTGGGATTTGGCCCATGCCTTTTGCTAGAGCGAAAATGGGAAGGAAGTTTGGTTGCAGTGATTGTGCTGACTGTTGAGGACTCCAAGGAGCTGGAAGGTGTCTGCCATGGTGTGGGACACATATTCTCTCCTCTGACCCGGAGATGTCCATCTGTACTCTTGGCAAAAGAGCAGTTGTTAGTCACGGAGTTGTGATGGATATATTTGTATTTGAGACTATGAAACTGATCAGAGACTGCAGTACTGGCAACCATGAAAGTGGCTAAAATATTTGGAAATGAGAGTGTTGGATATATTGGTATCATGGAAGCTGAGAGGTTTAGTTAGCCAGGAGTCACTTATTAATCCCAGCATGAGAAATGAGATGTGTTCGATCTCCACTGCAGAGTGCTGAAAAATGCAAACACAACATCAGCTTATTTCAGGTCAGCACTCAAGATGATATAAAGACAAGATGGATTTTAGCCTTTATTTAACTGGATTTAATTACATGCATGAGCTTTAAAGTGCGTAAGGCCTAATGGATGGTGAACTAAGGTCTGATGGAAAAGGCAACAACAACCTAAACCTTAAGCTTTTTTGTTAGATGATATGGCATGACTGGACCATGTGATGTTTCAGGAAGAGATGTTAGGAATAAAGCACCCAGTGCATCCAAAGCATTTGCCAAGATTTCCAGCTTCACTCAGAATAATCTGAGCACTGACCTCGCCTGCCTTCTGTACCAGTGTGGCTCAGGGGCTTGGCTGGGACAGATAGGAGACAGTGTTTCAAACCAGGCTTCCCTAAGAAGTCTCCAGGGCCCTCAAATAGAGCATGCTGACACTTGGAGAAGAACAGGAACACTTGTATTCTTGGTTTGGAAGATCCATGTGGCTAGGGAATTCCAAATAACAAAATTTAAGGAAAAGAGGCAATCATCAAAGGCTCGTTATCTTCATTTAATTTTGTTTTAATTAGCGTTAGCATGCCAGATACTGTGACAGCCATCTATTTGTATTTCTGGCTGTGCTTGGTTTCAGAGAATCCTATTCTTGGGTCTGGATAAAATACAAAGTCTCTCTTTCTCCTTCAGATAGCACAATGTGGTTCCAAATAAAGAGGAGAGCTACCATTAAAGAAATAGAAATTATCATAAAAAAACTGCTCATGGAACTAAGACCTGCCGAGACATGGCTAAATGTAATTGCTTGTGGCAGATGTTCATGAGAAAACTGAAAGTTTTTAAATTGCTTAATTATTGGATAAGCAGTAATGCTCAGAAATGAAAAGGATACAACTTTAGTGTGCCACTACTTTAAATGACTGCAGCACGGTTCTGTCCATCGCAGGAAGTCTGTGCCATGTTGATTCACAGCCTGATCTAGCTTAGATGAAAAAGATTGTTGTAACAAATCACCAGCTGGAATGTTTTGAATTTCCAGTGCCTGTGCAGTGCTTGGCATCCACACAGAGCAGAGCCACCCCAGGTGCTTCCACTTTGAAGATGATCAGCTCCAGACCCTCACTTTCATCTTGGTCACATATCCAATTGAAAGGACCTTGATGTAACTGTGTCTGTTTCACATTTAAAAGAGAACTGCTTAAAGCTGTTTAAATAATTTGTGCATGCATCTAAGAATCTCAAATCTTTGGCCATATCAATTAATTCTCGAAGCAACCTCATGAGGTGGATATTATCCTAATTTATATAGGAGTTCAATGAGGCAAGGAGAGTGAATGTTTTGCTTTGTGTCAGTTCTGTAGCAGGTAAAGGATACCAGCCCTTACCACCCTCCATGAATCACCTCAGTGGGCTGACTAATGTCCACCTGCTTTGTCTCTGAACCATACAGCTCAGAAATGTCATATTTGCATCCTCAACACATTGCCCCTCCTTCCCTGCTGACTGCTACCAGACACAGCATGGTGAGGAAACCTGATGGGCTGTGCTGGCTCTGCTCAGTGGGGTGAGATTTGTTGGCTCCTGCGTGCAGCAGTGGACCCAGATATGTTTATGGCATAGTCGTGGGGTTCCTCCAACACATGCCCATTTTCTGGCAAGGAGGAGACCCAGGAACATATTTACATTAATGTCCAAGGTCTCAGCCCCTCTCACAGCTCCTTCATAATGTCTTTTTGGTTTTGCATGCTGGGCTGAGCTTCCAGCTGGTGGTATTCCCTCCGCATCCCCCAGTCTTTGAAGTCCCTCATCAAACTTCTTCCTGGGAAAGTTGGTAGTTTGTAACAACAAGGCAGGGAATGCCTGGCTCCGGAGACTGTCTTTGCTAGCTGGCATCCCAGGCTGTGTGCAGTATCACCCATACCCTCGGTGACTCGCTTGGGTCTGCCTTCACTGCCTGAGCCAGCTCACCATGGGATCAGGCAATGACCAGCACTGATGCAAGGAACGGGACGGGAGGCCCTGACCGAGGAGAAGGGAAAGGTCACAGTGGCCTCAGCCTGGTCCTGTTGAAAGCATCATGAAACTGCCCCCTAAGACTGATCATTCTTAAAAAGTAATCCAGTGCAGGAGTTCCACCAGTAACACCAGCACAATGAATTTGTTTTGATTTTCTACTATGGCCTCTCTCAAGTGCTCCTTTTACATACAGATCATCCGAGGGCCCCAAGAATTCTGGCAGCCTCCTGCTTTTGCTGTGCTTGAAAAAGTCTTATTCAGTTTTATGCCTTTAGCAAGTTGCTTTTCACTTTCTTGTACTCTATTGTAGTTTCACATCCACTTTGTCAGACTTTGTGTTCTTTCCCATCTTCCTTAACTCCCTGTTTTTTGAAAAAATTATTTTTACATCTCAGAAGTGTTACATAGTTTAATCACATTGGCTTACTTTTCCTTTGAATATTTTTTATTTGATGCTGAAGCCTGCTGTAGAGTGTCTTTAAACAATCTTATATCAGCTACAAGTGCTTTTCTGTTTTTAGCTGCTGATTTCAATGAATTTCCTCACTTTTATGTGGTTCCCCTTTTTAAAGGTAAATATTTAATTTGGTACATTCAGGCTATGTAGATCTTCTGAGAATTTGAGTCACTTATCTTTCCTTCCCTGGAATGAACTGTTCTGACATTTATACTGTTTAAACCTGGTATAATAGTATTTTACTAATTAGTTCTTTCTAGAAAGTTTCCCAGATATGTGCGTTGCCAATATCCTTATTTAAAGGCAGGCATTCTTTATTTTCAGATGGCTGCCATTTGTACAGAAATGGTTTTAAATGTGGTCATAGACTAGCTACCTATTTTTGTGTGTTTTGTGTGTGTGTGTGTGCATGCACCTTACTTAATTTGGGCTTCATTTATAGAGACTGGTCTTCTCTGGTTTCCACTTATTTCCATTGCCTTCTGTCCTATCCTTTTTCTTAACAGAGAGATTTGAGAGCTTCAGCCAAACTGCGTGTTCTTCCATACCTCTCCCTTAACCCCAGTCTTTAATTTAAAACTCTCCTGCAAGTCTAACTCCATTAAGTCCCAGCTCCTTTCTGTCTTGCTTAGATCTCATTTTTTCTACATAGGCTCCACTTTTCTAAATAGCTTTCCCCTTTTTTAATAGACACAGCAATGTCTGTAACAACAGCCTTGCAAGCTTCAAACATTTATTTTGTATACATAGAACTATTTAATATCACTTATCGTTCATCTCCAGGGTTTGAAGTGCTCTCCCTTGCCTGCCCACTTGTGCTCTTCCCTTTGCCACAGTTAATAGCACAATCAGTCATGCTGGAAAGTTACACCCAACCAATATTAGGAAATGCTCCCTGCTGCCTCGTAAATCCCTGGTGCCACCAGTAACAGCGAAGGAGGTGGAGGAGGAGAAGGTGGAGGAGGAGGAGGCGGAGGAGGAGACATTCCAAGCATATGGACTCTCAGGCAAGTGAAATGAAGCTGGGTAGGTCACACACACTGCTTATCACGGTCACATTCGCTCATGGTGAAATCTTGCCCACTCATCATCGGCTGGGAATGTCACCATTTGCCGTTCCGGTGGGAATTCTGTGCTCCTTGGAGACTTTAGCCTCACACTGCATTTTGACAGTACCTCTGAGGCAGTTGAGCAGCCCCCTCCCTCTGCCCCAGCTGCAGATCTCTTCCCATCCCTCCTTGGTGCGGGCACAGATATTGATCTGACCCGTGAACAGCAAAGAACAAGGTATCCCATCAGCCTCACTGTGTTGTTAAACTACACCTCTTCCACGCTGGGTGTGAGACAGGGTCTTCAGTATTCATAGGCTCTGTATTTACAGTGTTTTCCTGTCCTTTGGATAGTTTCCTGTCGTAATGCACAGGGACCGATCAAAATTGGGGTGCACTGTCTCAATGAACAAGACGAGCGCAGGCTAGGGGACAGGGATGTGATATATGCACAAGGAGAACAAGTGTGACTTCTCTCCTGTTTCCCTCTCTAGGTGCTCCCCAAAGCTCTGCACTGCATCTTGCTGCCATGCTGGGCTCCCTCTGATCCATGACCACAACTCTGTGCATCAGACGTCACTCCAGAACAGCACAGCTCTTTCCCAGGAGATAAGCAAGGGGTTTTTTTGCCTACACAACAGCTCTCCTGAGCTTTCCCATGCTGGGAGGGAGGAGATCCGGATTCCTCCCTGTCCAAGTGCCAGCCCTGTGGGCCTGCCATGCCACTGCTGGGAACATCCAGGGGCATTATGCAATTTGCAGAGGCGGTTTTTCATGCAGCCTGGCAAGGCAGTGGCTGATAATGGCTCTCCCTTTGTAGCACACAATCGAGCTCATGATCTTCTCTCCAGTACAGGCAGCCCACGGTGTTATGTCCTGTACTGCTGTGATGACGAGAGCAGGGCTGTGCACAGGACAGGGAGCCCTGCAGCGCTTTCATCAGTGAATCACCTACCCTAAGTACTAGTTAGGCACAAATCATTAATGGTCTAAAAAGGGCTGGAATAAGCTAGCTCGGCTCCAGTGGAAGTGCAGATTGTGTCTTTTTCAGGAGGCATGGGAAACCCTTCTTAAGTCTGTTTTTAAACTTCTCAACTTTGGCTTCAGAGTAATGCCACTGATTTCATTTTCCAAAGGTCACGGGAGAATTCTCTTCTGCTATCTCCAAAGGGCATGACAAATGGTCCTCTAACAAAGTAACGAATTGTTCAACACAATGCACTTAGCAATTACCTTACCATAAAGGTATTTACAGCAGGTATAGTAAGATAAACCAGTTTGTTTCCCATTGTTTTTCAAAGGGGAAAAAAAAAGGGAAAGGCTGTAGCCATTTTGTGGTGAGTTTAAGGGATAAATATAATTTGATGTCTTTACTGAATGCTTTCATGGGTCTTAAAAGATATTTTAATAGACCTAAAAGTCTATTTATAAACTATCCCTTTTAGAGATCAGAAAACATATTCACTTCTGTATTCTGTGTACCTATTTAAGTTGTATCCAAATTTAAAGTTGTTCATAACATATTAACTCAGCACTTTTTCTGAATGCTCCTTCCCATGTAGTCTTTATTTACAGGATCCTGTGCTGTTTGCCCCAATATCATGCTGCCTCCTGCATGATGTTCTTTCACATTTTGGACTCAAATTCCCTTCTAACATGGTGGGCAAAGGAGTCAGCCATGCAAGAAATTAGAAGCAAAGACTACACTATGTTACTGAATGCAAATCTGTTACCAGCACAAATCTAGGTCCCCTTGGCAGGAGGGAAACCAACCTTGCACCAGCAGCAGAGTGTTTGCTGGCCTGTGGGTTAGAAACACGGTGTCACTGCAAATCCGGTTAGACAAGTGTGCGCCTGCCTCCCTGACCTCCCACTTGGCAGTCTTTTCTTTGCATTTTTGTCTGAGAGGCTGATGTGGGAGTGAACAATGGAAACCAAGCTGCCCCTCCAGCCCTCAGGCTGGTCCCAGTACATCCTGGTGCACGTGCATTGGCTGGGTGAGGTGAAGGAGAGATTTCATCACTGCGGCATATGGGTAGGTAGAGTCCAGTGCAATCAGCCGAGTATTTTTCACCAGTATGAAATGAAAATGAGGAGAACATTTGATGTAAAGGCTGTCTGTGGCTATGCAATGGGCAGGTGATCATATCTACTTTTGCTGCAGCAGAGAAGGCAGTGTAACAGCTCTCTGGAGCAAGTATCCCAGGAGAGCATCTATTTTCTTGGGGCTGGGGACTCAGATGTAGCCCTGGGCCAGAGACAGTACATCCATGCAGGATATCCAGCTTCTATTTGAAAGTCTGGGTGACCTTCCTGCTATGCCTGTGCAAGCAAAGCTCCCCACTCTGAACTTTCTTTGGTTCGCACACTACTAGTAAGAGGGAAGATGTTGTAGGTAAAGCATCGAGAAATGGGTGCAAAGGAGAAAGGGTCTGTGACTCTGCCACCAAGTTTTTGTGCAATCTTGTGCAAATCATTTCTCACATTTGTGCATCCATTTCCAATCTGTGATGTGAAAATAGCAGTACTTCATCTCACCCATGCGCTGTTGTCCTAAATTATAAAATCTTCCAAGGAAAAACTGCTTATTCCCAGGTTAATATACAGAGTCTAGCCCCACAGGGCACTTTTTCCCCTACCTGTTTCCTCATGTTGTGTCTGGGCTTTGCAATGACTGTCATCAGGGGTAAACCATGACATCTTTGTGTTACATGCATTTGTGTCCAGCCTCGAAACGTTATTTCATTCCCTGAGGTGTGTGCTGTTATCAGGCGAATGAAATGTCCCAGTCCCCTGGTAATTATTCATTAGGTAAGATTTAATGTGCGTGTGCGTGCAGGGCTGGCAGCTACAAGTGGATCCCACAGGAGAGGTCTGTGAGCCAAGCTTATGTCAGCTTTAGGGTAGGGATGGGTGAGTAACTGGAGTAAGAATAACAAAATGGTAAGATCAGTAGCAGTTTGCCCAAAACTTAACCCAAAACCTTTTCTTTTCATCCCATGGCCAAACTCACCATTCAGATCAGAAGGCTATGAGACTTGGGGTGGATTTGCACGTGCATTTAGAACAAATCACAGATCTGCACTGCAGCAAAGCAATGTTTGGGACCCAAATCCAGCTGCCACCTGTCACTGTTCATTCTACCCATACTTCACTGAGGTCTGAAAGATGTATTTAGCTTCTTGTGTTTCTTACACACTTGTTCCCTGTTTGGTACCAGGATTACTATTTTCTTGTTCAGAAGACTGGTTCTGCAATGTTTCCTGGCTGAGTAAGGGTGGCAGCCTTAGTTGCACCAGTTTTGACCAGAGAGCATCTGGAAGTCCAGGTGAATATAGGCACAAGCTAAGGAAAAGCATGCAAACACACGGTGGACATTATACCAAAGAAATTGAGTGGAAAGATATTACTTGGCTGACAGTTAAGAGTGGGGGATTGATGAGACACACAAATCTCAGACAAAACCCTGTTCCTCTGGGAGTTCAGGCCTAAGACTGGACTGGTTGATGTCCAGCTGTCCTAAGCTGCTTGATGTAAGAACTTGACACTGGTGGGATAGTCTGGGCTTTGAGGCTTATTTTAAAAGAATCTGAAACATTACAGGTGTGGAAGAGAGCTGCTTGGGAGTTGTGGGAAGCAAACCTTTTCTTGCAGGCTCCAGCGGCAGAGACATTTGGAAGAGGAAGAGCACTGGTGACATTACAGCTCTTGGGGCTCTGGAAATTCTGCCTGTTTAGCTTTTCTTGGTCTCCACCATCTTCTGTTCTGTCTCTGTTGTTCACCCACATAATTACGTAAGATATTACCAGCTAAAACTGCATCTGCCGCCTTAATAGATGGCTCATTATCTAGGGAGGGAAACAGAAAGGGCAAAAACTTTTATGTGCCAACAGCACATGTTGATGTTCATGTGCACTACAGGAGAAGGAAAGGGTGTAACTCATCTGTCCTAATTTATGGCCAGATGGGCTGAAAGATTCAAGGTGTAATGAAGGTCAGTGTGGCTGGGAATGGGGTAGAGGCAGTACAAAGTTACTCTCTTGACAAAAAAGCAATTAATTCTCCAACAAAGTCCCTCTTTCGTGCAGCAGAACAGAGTGAAGCAGTTCTTGCTGTATTTAAAAGTACTCCCACAGCTTTGATCTTTTCCTCTTTTCTGGAAATGTAAGCTTGTAAAGAGGGTCTGGCCTCTTCTGGGATGATGTATTGGGCCATGTGGTGCTGGCCTTGCAAAGCAGCGTAGGCAAGCCTGCTGTTCTCTGTACTGCGTCATTCTGGAAAAGTCTCCTAATATTCTGGTTACTGCAGTAATGGCAACACACTGCTGCAATGCCCGGGTACCCTGCCTGCCTGGAAAAGCCATGACATCACTCCTTCTCTTAACAATGTTTTCTTGTCCAGGTTTGGCCACACACAGGATAGTTAGCTATGAGTGAAAATGAAAAAGCAAATGAAAGAGAACAAGTTCTTCTACCAAAACTCCATCTCCAAGGACCTTAAAATGTGGAAGTGTGTAACCACACTAGCTTGCAAGCAACCCTTTAGCCCTGCATACTCTTCAGTGTCAGATATATCCCATTCCAATCAGTATATTGTGGCAACCATCTGTAGACAGGTTTTTCTTTTACTGATGTTTAAAATACATGCTTGTTTTGAACTCAGGACAGAGCTGTATTGGCTCTAGGTATCAGGCCTGGTTTCAGAAGAGCTTGTGGCAGATATATACTGATCTAACCATATGGTGGTGGGTTTTGTGCTGCTACCAATGCTGGCAGGAGACCAAAATGTTGCTGTGGGCTTCCCCAGCCATAAAAATCCATGAAGTTTTGCAGCTGTAGTTTCATTTCATTTCACTGTCTGAGTAACCTTCTTCTTACTTGATTTTCTTTTATTTCCTCTATAGGTTTCCCACACAGAAAGTCTAAGATTCCAAGTTGCGTTTTGAGAAAGTTTTAAAATTAACTTCTCCATTTATGCGAGATGACCGTGGGTTTTGGTAATAAAATGTGCCAGGGGTGGGGGCAGAGGGAAAGAGAAGACTTCTCAATAGGGGTGAATGCTGATGACTTTAACAAAGTCATGGTGTAATATGCTGTTCTGCTGACTTCTGCCTTCTTTAATTACCTTCTGAATCCTGAGAAGCTGAACTGTGCCTCACCGGCTCATTATGTCCCCCAGGTTTGCTCTCCCCAACAAATAGGTGCTTTCTCTGCAGTCTCTGGAGGCTCTTTGTTGCTGCTCTGATACATCAGATGTGTTTGTTTTGCACATTGATGTTTGTGTTTTCCGCACTGCTTGTGTTTTCCAATTCCTTGGAGCAGTGAGGATGCTGCTGAATTGTCAGAATCGAGGTAGGATGCTGACTTGAGGTTACTGTCAATGGCCTCATTATGTTAACAAGGGATATTTTAAGAAACAAAAAGATGTGGCATTTACTTTATTGGGAGAGGGAGGGGAGAGAGAGAGAATGTGTGTGGATGAATGAACTTACACTGCATGTCACCCTACTGTTCAGTTAGAAATGACTGACTGGCTCTTTCCACATTGTTTGCTAGCCAGAGCAGCGATGGCTTCTGATTTGTATTCCTGGGCTGCTCGCAGTGTGCTTGGCTCACCCATGCATGCAAGGCAATGCGACCTTTCTTCCTGAAGAGCTCCTCATCTCTGTCCTGGGGCGTCTGGGTACCTGAAATGGGCACAGCCTTAACAGGCACAGCAATGGTACGTGCAGCATCACAGCATCTTCATGCAGATGTAAGTCAGGGCTGCTGTGGTCTTGTTCCCTCCTTCCAGCCAGCACTAGCATTGGTGGGGCTGGAAAGCGAGTCAGTTTGGGAAACTGAGCTGGGAGAGAAGTAATGCTATGAGAAAAAAGTAATTAATTCCCTATACACTTGTCTTCTGGAGGAAGACCTCTAGGTGTGGCCAGGGCTAAGGAGAAGGTGGCACCCTAGTCTGCTCTGCTCAGATGGGCTCTCTCTCTCCAGATATTCTTGAGGGAGAATATCAAAGAGGAGGATATTGCCTACAAATCTTCTGTCTTAAATGAAATGGAGACCTGTGCACAGCCCACACCTCTGAATCAAAGGGAGCAAGTTCATTCCCTTCCTCCCTGTCGTCAGGACGTTGGGAGGTAGTTGGCATAACCCTTATCAAAGGAAATGTGGTCCTTTCCTTAAGCTTGTCTGCTCAGTGGTGTTGTGTAAACACAGATGGATAAGGTGGCACAAATCCTATCCTATGACCAGTATTCAGCAGCAAATGAAGCACCCTTAGGTTTAGCATAGTATCATTTCATGCATTTACAATTAAAGACTTAGATAAGATTAATTACTTTCAAGATGACTCTTTACAATTGTCTCCTTATAATGGAGTTTGTAACCAGTCCAGTGCAGCTTTGTCACTAGGAGAAATCGCAGACAATTTAACAGTTGGATAGAAAAGGTTTCTTCTCTTACATTTCCCTTAAGAGAAGAATAAATCCCTAGCAAAGAGCACATACAACACTGATAGTGAATTTGATAGAGAATTGTCTACACCTGGGGTTTTTACTTTATTTTTGTTGCTCCAAGCATAAATATTTTAGGCACCCTGTTCTTCCAAATCCCCTGAGAAGATGAAATGTAGCAATACTACAACAGAAAAGAGCCATACATGCTGGATGGAGTGACCAGATTCCAGTACCTATCTCTGACAGCTTTTTTTCCATACAAAATGCTGAGAGAAGGAGAATCTAAATTCTACCACAAAACATCAGCTGTGTATTTATTTATTTGTTACTCTGCCTTATGCACAGCTGAAGGACCAACAGGGTCCAACAAAAGTGCTGGCTCCTCAACTGATGGAGGGACTACAAAGCAAAACCCAGCATGCCACAAGGAACAGGACATAAACAGAGTTGGGTGGGATTTCCCTGGAGGAGATGCCACTGCCTGAGGAAGAGCCCTTTGACTCCTCCTTAGGCAAAGCGCTGATGTTAGTATGAGAAGAAATGGGCAGGCTGTCTGGTCTGCTATCACCTGTATACCTCGACCATGGCTTGGCCAGGATGGCTACATGAATTTTATGGTTGTGCCTGGCCTTACAATATATGGACCAGGAAGAATTATCTTTAGAGGTACGTGCTAATTTATCCCACATGGGACAATAATTTCTGGTTTTCTTTCCCAAGGCAACATGCAGGGAAGTTGATTAGTACTCATTGTAACACTGCTCACTCTGCTTGGAGGTTAAAGCACAAGCAATAGAAAGCCCTTAGCTACACCCTCCAAAAACAACAACAAAATGCCAAGATTTCAGGGTGGGTTGTTTTTGTGGCCCATTTCTGAATTTTAAGGCTTCCTACTGCCCCTATTTTTCAGTCCTGTGAACTAGAAACCAGTGCTTTCACTTTTAATATTAACTCTTGAGAGTCTTAGATTTTGCTCTGACTCCCAAGAAGATGGGCTTCCTGGAAAACACCCTATATCACAAGATCTGTGGTAGAAGCCTAGTTTAAGCTATTGAATTATAATGCAAAAAAACCACAGGAGTTAGGTGGGAAAAGTGTAACTGCCCCTCAATCCATTCCCATTTTCTAACAAGCTCTCATTTAGGCCCTAGTTACAAGATCACAAAGCAGTTGCCTTCTCATGTCTGGAATATCAGCAAACCCTCCTCCACAAAACTGAAAATATTTTTAATAATAAAATGAGGGGTGAGATTTTCCAAGCTTGGCTAGGGGAACAGAACAACTCATCCCTCTACGATGAAAAAGGACTGGATCTCTACATCGCCTGGGCAGCCCTGCTTGCGACATCATAGCTGGAACTTCTCAGTCTGTCACGTGCCAAGAAGTGACAGCAGCGGAGGACCTCTGTTGTGAGTGCTGGCCATGCACAGATAGAAAAGGATCTGTTTGAAAAACAAAGACCTCCTGAGCTGTACTTCTGTGGGCGTCTGATTGCAGTTTTGTTCAAATGTAAGTCAATCACCTTAGTTAACAGCTCTACCCAAGAGGCAGCTGTCCGACTGATTCATAATAGGACTTCTTAATGCATTGGAAGCATTGTTTTACTGCAGGTTTTATTACACATGGAGTATTCGCATCACATCGGCTTCCCATGGCATGAGGTGTTTATCTCCTGGGTGAGGATTAGCACAGCGCTGTACCGTGAAGTCTAGTATAGCTGAGTAAGTGGTTTAGCGTAATCCTCCTGAGAAGGATTGCTGTCCTGAAGGGATTCTTGGGAAGGCTCTATGCCTGTACCAGGCTTTTAGATGACTTACTTTCAGTCTGGTTTTCAAGGGGGCTTTTTGGAGGTTATGCAGCTTTTCTGTGATGCAGTCTGTCTCCAAGACATCTGGGCAGTGGTTGGGTCAGCAAAGACCATCACAAAGCTTAAAAATGATTGGTGTTGCTGTGTGAAGAAGACTCCACTGACTCATCAGATGATCAAAGTATGATTCTGACAAATGGGCACACCAGGACAGAATTCAAACAGGGTCCTGCCTGGACAGTTGTGTTTGTTCTTGATGTCTGGCATATATAGATGTTGATCCCCAACATACTATTGTTTTGCAATAGCAACAGCAAATCATGCTCAGCACTGCTCCAGGAGTGCTCTGCAGTAGCCAGATAAGAGTGCTGCCACTGCATGGTCCAGGCACTTGGAAATCTGTTTCCTAGTGTTTAGAATAAAGACCAAACAGGACCTCCTCAAAGTCACAGCAATTTGCATCCTATATCCTCTTTTCTTATTTTGTTATTAGCCACTTGGTGAAATTTTCTGGTCTGGGTTATGTAGGAAATTTGGTCCCAGTTCACACATCTCAAGTGCAGAAGAGACCTTTGAATTGAAGTTACTAAACAAAGTTTTCCAACAGGAAAAGAAACCAAGCAATACCACTCTGTGTTAGAGTGACATTTCTAGACTAAGAAGGTCATACACAATGACAAAAGAGAACATCCTACATGATAACAAAACAGAAATTATGGTAGCTACAACAGAAGCCTTGATGGTGAGGGAGATTTTAAGCAGTCCAGATATAAAGCATATCCTTGGGGGCCTGGCAAGGATGCAAACTTCTCTCCCACACAACCTCAGTCACTCTTGAAAAGCCAAGTTCTGCAGTTTTAAAAGGCAAAAATATTACAGCAACAGCGACAACAAACATGAAAAGCAGATGTTAAGTGATTACTAATGATCTTATCAATGTGTTGTATAATTGGGAGGGAGAGGAGGGAGAAAGAAGCACTCAACATTCTCAGGTTTATTTTTTAATTATTCAACGATAATCGATGGGACTAAAGCAAACTAACACCAGGGTTTTGCAGAGAGGTTTCAACTTTATAATGGAGAAGGCATTGTGGTGTTTGGGGGAGGAGGGCAAATGCACTCCTGCAGTACAAAAGAAGCCAAAGTAAGAATCAAATACCAAGATCTGTGGAAGGATAGGGCTTTTGCCTGGACAGCTAATTGTAGCTTGTTTTTTCAGAACCCGAATGCCTGGAGACACCTACAACAGATTGAAATGTGTATTGGTGGGCATCCCAGCATGGTACCCAAGGGGTGGTCTCACACCCACGCTGTCCCGCTAGCGGTGCTCCGGTGCAGGCACTTGCCGTGTGCTTTACTGGGGCAAGCAGAGTTGTGACAACCATGTGAACATGTTGCAGAAGCTTAGCTCTCCAGTTCAGAAATAACCCAGAGAGGTGATCAGACAATTGGGAGACATAATTGCTCTGGCAGCCCAGCTGGGCCACAGGATATTTGCGGGCAACAGAGCTGCAGCAGGGAAATCGGAGCAGTTGGTGCTTCCCCTGTGCAAAACAACCAGGGCACAAATCGCAGCTGTGTGTGTGCAGCACTCCTTTCGCTACTGGATCAAGCTGTGAAAAGCACTAGGTCTGGTCAGTTATTTAACTGTCAGTCATGAACTTTATCCTTGACCTTTCTGAAAAACTTGGTATTTTACTGTCACATTGAGAACCATGAAAAATGCAGGTCCCCTTTTCTCACAGCATTGCAATTCTCCCTGTGGATGATCTTGTCAAATAATTTAACCCTGCTCCCAAGCGTTAAGATTTTCATGCCTTTTCCCCATTGACTCTGCTCTTTGGCAGTCTTAGAAGTGAAAAAGGGGTCATTTTTTCATGAAAATTTGAAGGTTGGCAAAGGTCCCTAGAGTCAAATAGCAAGAGAATCACTCACTCACTGGGAAAGCCACATGCAGCAACTAAATGCACATATTTATGCAGCAATTTAAGTAATTTCTTAGAAATTGGGTTGCTTTGATATGTTGTCTGTGCTCTTCTAGGTCTGGCTGGTTTTCTTCTGTTGTTAAGAACAAAACACACCTTATTTTCTGCAGAAAAAAAAAGGCTTGTTTGGGATCATTACAGCTGGTGTCGCGTCCAGGCTGCTGATTGCCGTTTCCTTTGGAGATGAAGCTGGTTTGGAAGGGTCCCCCCGCCCTGATCCCTGCTCTCATCCTGCCCACCGGCTGCTGCATGCTGTCCCCCTCCTGCGTGGGGCAGCCGTGGGTGGCCCACGCTGTGACCCCAACCACTGAAATCACTGGAGGCGTTTTTTTAGGAGGTTACAAAGAGTGGTTTAACCCGGGTTCACAGAGCATCCCAGTGAAAGAAATAACCTAGCAAGTCAAACGAGATCATTTTCTGCTAGATTAATGAGCTGAAGCAGGTCTTACGAGCCCTGAAGCCAACACAAAGGAGGCAATGGGAACTTCTCCCCGGAGCGGGGGTGAGGACAGGGACGAGCAGGGATGGGAGGAGGAAGAGCATTTCCCACTTTCGGTCGCAGCGTCTCCACCACGACGTGTCATTTCACCCTCTGTTGTGCCGTTGGCGTTGAAAATAGCCCTGCTAAAAAACACAGGCTGCGGTTTGGGTTTGGATGGATTTTCGTGTGCACAAAACCTGGATCAGCCCCAGAGCACAGCCCCACCACCGCTTGCACTGGCCCCAGCAGAGGAAGTGATTTGGGGATGAGGGAAGCAAAGAGGGAAGGAGTGAGCTGGCAGGGGGTCTGCTGAGCTGCCAGGAGTGGGAGGGGGATTCCTCAAACCCCCTATCAGTCAATCGTGACATCAGCTGCGTCGTATAGACCACTTTCCTGCCGCAGAAGCGTGCAGCCTGCCCGGCCGCGCTCTCGCCGGGGCCGTACGTGGTTTCTCTCCGAAGCCGCAGGGTCTGACGCGGTGGGTGCGCTCTCCTGGCCCGGTCACGCTGCTCCAGCCCCGCTGTGGGATGCTGCGTTCGGGAGCCTTCCACGCAGGGCTGTCTGACGGATCTCCCCTGCCGTTGCCGTGACAAAGACGACGTAGGTGCTGATGTGAGCCGGGCTGCAAAACCCAGCGTGCGACTTCCTCTGGAAAGTGGAGGCGATCGCCTCCTCCTCCACCTCTGGTGACAAGCGTGGGGGCCTGAGCCAGCCTTCCTCCCCGCACGCACGAAGAGAGCATGACTTTGGGGACCGGCGGTAGGGTCTCCTTCAGCCGACTGAGCCTCCAGAAAGGAGGTTGTGCTTTAGTCAGACTCCAGCCGTAAGGCTTGAGTGGAAACACCGAGTGACGCATTACAGCCTACAGCTTACAGGAGGTCAGACTAAATAGTCCACTGGCCTTCAACTCTAACATGGGAGGAATTTCAGTTTTCATTTCACTGCTAGTTGCCATAATGGACTGTCCCCAAAATGTTTCTATCACAGTCCTCATTGCAATCCAGGCCTTGATGCAACTGACCTTTGAAGAGATTTGGCCCTACTTGTACTGTGGCTTATTTTGCTATTAAAAGTAATTTTAATTTCTAATTTGTGAATCTTGTTACTGCTACCAGTCCCTGGTCCTTTATAGATCAATGCAATAGCCGAACGTGTTTAGCTTTGCCTCATGCCTGTGAGAGAGTGGAGTCTTTTCACCCCAGTTGATAGCTTGGGAAATGGAGACACAGGCAGACCATTTTAGAAATAAGTTGGGCATTAAACTAGAGCCCTGGGTTTACATCCCTGCTTGACCACAGACATGCTTTGTCATGTGTGTGTTTGGTTTTTAATCTGGTCTTAAGTGACTACATATGGTTTAAGGTACCAGACTCAGTTCACTGAGTTAATCTAAGGACCTGAGATGCCAGACAGTTTTTAGTGGTATATGGGCACTTCGGACAAAGCATCAGATACTTTTTTGTGTTCTTAGGGGAAAAAATTGAAACCAAACTTTCTCAGGAAATTTGTGGCCCAAGCAGGAGAGAGGACCCAGGTTTTCTGAGCTCCAACAATTTCACCTTTCTTCCCCACCCCCAAAGCCTGTCTGAGAACATGTGCTAGGAAGAATGCCTGTTTAGATACAGTGCAAACCTTTATTCTTCTCTCCTCGCAAGAGTAAACTTTTAGGAGGTCATATATGTTTGGCAGGATCATTTAATATACCCACTTTGTGTATGTAGACAAAACGTCGGGATCAGGACTGAATGTGTGGTATGAGGAGAGAAATCCCATCTGTGCAGTGGAGCAGGAGCTCGGTTTTGGTTAGAATTTCTCCCCACCAGCTGGTCTGGAAAATTACATAACATAGCAAGCCAAGTAATCCCGTTTTGTGTAATAGGTAAATTGATTTGCAACCGTCTCTTAAGGCAAAGAAGATATACACTATGTGTCCTCTTTTAACTGTACTTCTTTTAAGAGTGCAATCAGCAACCTATTAATTAGTTGGTTAGCTTAACAGCCTTAGAGGAGGCTGTGCCTGTTTTCCTTCTCCCCGGACCACGCATCCCACTCCTGGGAACTGCTGAGCTTTCGTGTCAGGAAGAGACAAGAAGGTAAGGTGAAAAAGAGTAAGGTCAACCAAGCTCCGCTTCCCCACGAACAGACATCTTAAGTAATGAAGACAAAACCCCAGGGAAGAGAGGACTCCACGAGAGAGGGGCAACAGGTGGAGGAAACGTGAAACACATCCCAGCAAATCCATTATGGACAAGTATTAACACCTCATCTGCCGCACATGACATCGTATCACTGTTCCAGCTGCTGAGGCTTTGGACCGTCTTGTGAAATTTGTTGAAAACCCTGGAGGAGGATTTCGCTCCTAAAGCTCTCCAACCTGTTTCAGCAGGGGTTTGTGGGCAGCTAACAATTACTGGCAGGACAAGGCTGATGACCTAATGCCTGTGCTGGCATGAAGAAGACAAGCTGAGGCTGTGATTTAGGCCTCTTTTTAGGAACTATTAGCAAGGGGGAGCCCGTTTGCCTTTTTCCCTGTAAAATACAAAGCAAAGATGCAAACCAAGGCACACATAGACACACGTGGGTGATTGACTTTTTTGGCTCTTGGTGCCTTAGCCCGGGCACCTGCTTGCATAGCTGTGACACTAGAGGTGCCTTTGGGATTTCACGTACTGCAAAGACATGTCATGTACTGGGTGGCATCCTCGAAAATCCCCGTGATAAGCAGAGAAAATGCAAAGCTAGAGAGCAGGTGGTGTTGGAAATGAAGAGGCCGATGGGAAGCAAAGGGGGAAGGGAAGAGCTTTTGGATGCCATTCAAGATGGCTGGATAGAGACACCATGGGAGTATTTCAGAAGAGGGAGAACAGAGCTGGTGAGAAACCAGTAATGCTGTGACAGGAAGCCAGTGCCTTTTGTGAGCTTGGGGAAGGAATTATAAGGGGTGTAAGGTCTTGAGCCCAATGCTTTTTCCTTGTGGAAGAGAGTTTCCCTTCCTTAGTGGTACAACACCCTCCTTCCCACCCAGTCCCCAGACTTTAGGCAGTGCCTGTGCAACCGACTGATCTTTGCAGGGACAATTATAGATGGTCTCTTCTGATAAGGTGCAAAGCAAGAGCAAGGCATGTCCTAAAGGTCAGGAGCTGGCTGGCCACGTTGGGGTTTCACATCTCCTGTGAACCCAAACGCTTCGTGTTGAAGTGAAATGGGAGCTCACAGGTGGGCTGCTGTGGGAGAGGGGAGAGAGGAAGCACCTGTGTCCTGCTCTGGGAGGGAAGGGTCTGGGTACGGCCATGAGCGCCGAGCACGGGTAGTTAGCAGAGCGGTGTGATGCTCCGTACCGCCTGCCGCCAAGTCAGAAAACCCCAGAGGATTGCCAGCTGCTGGGAAACGCGCTCGCAGTAACGCTGGAGTCAGCCAGCCTGTGAATAAAATCATCAGCTAATCATCCTTCACTGACAGAACTCGGTGTGCATATCATTGGGGGATTCCTGTTTCCATAGATCATCTCAGTTGCTTAATCACATTTGATTTCCTGGGCTGAAGTGCAACTTAATTTCCTAGAATATGTGCCCAACTATATTCTGCAGGTAGCTATTCTTGATGTGCTTTGCTTCCTCGATTTCTTCTGATGGGATGCTTTAGAGGAGGGATAAAGAGAAAACAGATTCCATTCCACTGACATCTGGTTTTGTTTTAAACAGCAACAAATTTAATGGCAATCTAATTTAAATTTGCTTGTTATGGAAAAATTAAAAAAATATTGGGAAAATTAGATATTTTGTTTTAATAACTGGAAACATGAAGAGATCAATCACATTAAAAATATATCAATGCAGGACAAAAGTTTTAAAGTTAAGAGAAAATGGATCTAAATGAGAATGTTGAAGATTAACACTTAAACTTCACTGATACTGACACATTCTTTCTTTGGGGATTTTTTTTCCCCTACACAAAATAATTTGGCAGGTTTCAAAGTAAGTATTCTCCCTCATTTAAGAAAGTCAGGAAAGGCTGAGAGGGGTGGAGAGACCTTGAATCAGTGGCAGTTCTTCATTCCAGTTTCATTGTTGGCCCCTGCATCCCTACCCTGGATGGAACCAAAATCCCAATTATTTGTACTGGAGATTCTTGCTGGAGGCAGATCAGGATTTATCTTTCCCAGCAGGAACCTATTCCAAAATTACATTGAAACCTAAGGAGAGGAAACAACCTCTGGTTTCAGCAACGGTCTCCCTTTGCAGGGCAGAGAGAGGAGGTAATGAGCAAAGGCACTCAGCCAAGGCTCTGAAATGGGCTTGTGTAGGTGAGGGAAGGGTCCCTTTGTGTCTCAAATGGACTTGAGCTCCTCTGAAAATCTGTTTGCATCCTTCAATGGGAGCTGCCAGCTCATGAAGTCATTGAAAAGCCATCCTAAGGTGCTAAAACTGCATTTTCACATCTCTAATAGAAGTGACTATTTTTCACACATGCTGATTTCGCATGATGAACAAAGCCATGGATTGAAATCACCTGGGTTTCTGTAGTGGTGGTGGGGGTCCTTATATCAGCATGTTTGTCACAGGACAGAGCAGGGCATGAGCAGTGAAGCTTCTCGGGGTCTGGGTGAAAAATAACAGTCAAAGGGTTTGTCATGCCCTCTTTGACAGCAGTCGCCTTGTCAGGGCTTGTGTGTCAGATGGAGAACAAGGGGTGGATGGCTAGGCTTGAAGCCTAAGGAGACAGAACAGCCGAAGGGCAAGGGCTGGCTTACAAACAAGCCTCTGAATGCCCCTGAATAGGAAACGTGTCCTCTCTCTCTCTAGCCAAGCAGGCTCCTTGCTTTAACAGCCCCATGCAGCAGCAGCTCAGCCAGAGCCACTCACCCTCAGAGACGGTCCATCCGAGGCTGCTCAAGATGCTTCCAGGTCCATGCAGACAAGGCACTGAGCAGTCTTGGTCCCCTCTGCAAGCTGTACTCCAGAGGCAAGAGGGCAATCACGTCTCGGGCAGAGAACCAAGCAGTACGGCGCCTGTGCCATGAGATGGACATCACCACTTGCTGGAGATTCGCAATGTGATATTCCCTGGGGCTGGACAGCAGCACAGGCAATGGATCCATGACTCGTTCTCTGTGTTATAGCTTCTGTGCCTGTTGCACCTTCACTTCCCTCGTCCTTTTCCTCCCCATCCATAAAGCTCGACCCTGTAGATGTGGGTGCCTCAACTTTGTCCACTGCCACAACAGTATGAGCATGGGGAGCAAGTCAGATCCTTCATGCTAGTACAAGCAGAAGCCCCATTCTTCTGGGTCTACGTGATTCAGCTGGTGATGTGTCCCCCAGCTGTGCAGAGCAAGAGAAAGAGCAACTATTTCAATCTCTGGTGAGCTGAGATTAACTTAGAATACTCTGCCTCCTCATAGCAATACTGGAAAGAAAACATTTAATTTAAGAAAATGTCCACCATCTAAATAACAGCTGCTCTGGGCTAGTTTAATTTGTGTTGTAGCTGTGTGTTTATTTAACATGTGTCTTAATGCTACAGCATTCACTGCACATGGGTATTGCCACAGCAACAGCAGTAGCACATGCCACATTTTCTGCCTTTTGAAATGCAAAGCCTTATCTCACAGAAGCTCACACATGCCCTGGCTGATGGCAACCACATCCTTTTGCACGATGATTTAAAAATAACACTTGCACACCCAGAGCGGGCTCAGCAACAAGACACGCTTTCCCCTGTTTCTGCAGGTTCCTGAGAGCACAGCTGGATGTTTTTAGACCATGTTAGGGATGTCCCAGGGAAAGGAGCCATGAAAGGGGTAGCAGAGGTGGGGCTGATCACAGGAGGTGGAGGGAGAAATGACTAAGCAGCTATCAATTTTAGGAGGCAGATCCAGTATCAATTTATTATTGCACATTTGATTGTCTGCTGCAGATTTCTGTGTCATCATTCTGGTGCTAAGTGATTGTATCTTCACTCACTAAAAAAAGACGGCTAAAGGTTATGCTGATTTGAAACCTGACTCAATGTTTTTAAGGCCTGACCAAAGTCAGAAGAGACAAAAGATGGTTACCTGCATCTGAATCACATATTGCCGTGGTTACAACAGGCAGGGCTCTTCTCTTGTGGGGGATGCTTGGGGCCATCTATAATTTCAGACATTGGTGACTTGATCTGCCTCTTTTAATCATAATGGTAGAAAATTGGTAGGTCTTTTTAGAGCTTGACCTTCGCGAGCATCACTATCAGAGACCTCGTTTGCAGTCATCATAGACAAACATTCTCAGTATTCAGTGGTGTATGTGGTAGCACAGAATTTACTGTGCAGCACAGCCTTAGCAGAAACTGGTTTGAGAAGCATTGATCTATAGCATATTCCCTCCTGCTTTGTGCATCTGGTGCAAGACATTACCAGCCATGGTCCTCCCTTGACTTCCTTGCGGGGTCTCTTCCACAGTCTACCAGATTTGAGAACACAAAAGGACAAAGAAGTATTTCTCCTGGTCCGTCTGCTTGCTACCTTCTATTTTCAGTCCAGTTTTCTTGTAAGGAGGCTGGTCAGGGCCATCCTGGCTCATAACACAACTGAAGGAGCCCTGGGGAGCCACTGCCATCTTGGACCTGAGTCAGTCCTGGAGCCATCTCTTCTCTTGCTGCTGATATACACCACACAGCCCTTGGCTGTATGAAAGTTTCGATGTGTCACTTGTTGGCTTATAGCAGAACGGGCAAAGGTAAGGAGAGTGCTCAGAGCAGCTTCTGTACAAAGAGCCAAGTAGGCAAGGTCCGACCAGCTAGGATGGGGCTCCAGGACCTGTCACATCTGGGGTGGCGCAGGGACAGTGATGAGGGAGTAGTCATTATACTAGGGAGAATCAGATTAAAATATCAGGTAGCAGTTTTTAGAACAATAGAAGATGCTTTTTCACACAATTTGTCTTGCACACAGTGGTGAATGAAAAATCCACTGAGAGCTATTAAATACAGAGATAGTATCTTTGGTCCAGGAAGTCTCTCGTATTTCTGGGGAAGTGTCACTACAGGCTTTCCTGGCATTTATATCTTCTCTAGGCATCTGCTACAGGCCACTGTCAGAGACAGGATACGTGGCTACGATGACCAGACAGGTTGGCTGCCCTAGGAACAGCCTGTCCCTGACACAGGTACAACACCCCACTTCAAAAATCCCTGTCTTCCCATAGCTCATTTGCAGTTCCCTGCTTGGATGGAAGTTTTCAGTGCAGAATTTTGCTCAGTGGTGGCAAGGAAGCCCATCCCTCGCTGAAATCTTCATGCCGTTGGAGTGGGATGGTTGGGGTTTGGGAAAATCTTGCTGGACCACAATGTGGACTATTTCTGTGTGACCTGGTCCTGACTAGGTACTAGCTAACTAGCCTGGCCCCTGATGTGTGAATGGAGCAATGTTTTGCCAACGTGTCACTTTTCGTCTGTTCACATAGCCCTGGAGTCTTCAGACAACGGCCCTGCCTGTTTTGTCAAGGGCTGCACAAGTCTCAAGGACAGTGTTTGGAAATTTGCTAGATTTTCTAGCAAAATGTGTAGGTTGCTCAAAATGGCAACTTGTCACTTGCGTCATCAGTGCCACATGTTACCAATACAGATTGGTTTTCAAAATGAGACTGGTGAAGGAATTCAGAGAACTTCAAAGGGGTCATTTTAGCTACCCTCCAACTTTTCTGGCCTTACGTTATGAAAAAGAGTGTACAGGACGGGGGAGGAGGTGTAAGAGAAAGCAATGTGCTGGGTTTTGATGGTTCTGCATATCAAACTTGTTTCCAAGATATGGTGATATTCCTCAGCTGCTGGTGTCCATGTCTGGCACTCTAGAAGTGCTGCTGGGTCAAGCTCCAGCCTTTCACCAACAACCTTCAGAGCCTGCTCTTTGGAAGCTGCAGCCAAAGGGTTTTCTTGCTGAACAAGAAAAGATTTCTTTTTTCATTAAAGGAACACATATTTGTATGGGCAGGAGGTTGTGATAGTGCCACAAAAGAGTTAAAGGGGATTTCCCACCGGGACTTCTGTTCCCTGAAGAATCCTTGAAATTTGTGGTAGTACCTGTGGGCTAAGGATCATGTACCCTCCTTGGTGTCTCGGTGTAGGAGGTGTAAAACAGCACGGCTTGTGCAGAGATGCTGTCGAGCTTTCTCACGTGCTCAGGGCTTCATTTCTCTGCTGTGGCCATGATCTCAGAGGCAAATTCTGACCAGTAGCACAAAAAAATAGCCAACTGCTTTGGGAATGTCTGGGGTGAACCCTCATTCTGGGGGGAAAGTATTATTTCTACTCTCTCCTACCAGATAGGCATCAGAGGTGAGTCAACCTCACAGAAGATGAATTGTGCAGCCATAAAAATGTAAGCAATAAGGTAAGCAATATGGTTTTCATTACAGATGAATGCTGTTCTCCAGGGAGCAACATTAGTGCTTTAAAGAACTGAGAATTCTTCTTGATGATATTTTATTTTTATTTCTCCTCCAGGCTCTCAGAGCTGCCACTCAGGACTGTTGCTTACTTCACAAAGATTTTATTTCTGAAGCAGCAACAGGACAATAACTAATTCCGTAGGTAATCTAGAAAAAAATTTCCTTTTACAAGAAGACAAATCGCAACCAGGAAAGACTCAACCACTTGGGAAACTTCATGCCCTATGGTATAAACCCAAACTCTCCTGTGCCATCATGGTTTTGGATTCAGAGGGGCCAGTTTGCTGCACAGAAACACAAATTTGGAGCCAGTACCACATCCCTTCTAACATGATCGTTTCTCCTGGACTTCTCTGACATCTCTGTTCTTCACAGGCTCCCCAGATTGACACCCTCAACCTTCCTCACCAATCCCCTGCATTTTGGGACTCCTAAAATATGGGCTTTTGAAGAGGAAGTGAGCTGCTCCGCTGCCAACAGCTGCTTCTGGTATTGCCTAAGGAACAGCAGCAGAGGAAAAGCTAGCACTGATGAACCACCACTACTTTTAGACCAGCACCGACACAAGGTCCCACATACGTTACTCTACCACTCACCAAACTGCAGTGGTGTCAGTAAAGCAGTGGATGTTTGAGACAGGTGACATGATAACCTGTGAACCAAGGCAATATTCTGCTGCAAGTGACATCTGCTGACAGCCTTAACTGGCAGCCAGGCTGCATCTCAAGTCATTTATATCTGATTTTCTGGCACAGTGGAAAAGGTAAACTTTGTTTTCTTTAAAGTGAAAAGGGCTTTTTTTTCTTTTTTTTTTTTTAATTTAATTTGACAAGGGGGAAATAAGCTCCGCATAGCCTGCTTTAAATGTCAAAGCATCTACAAACACGAAGTGAACACCTAAAAGCCAAAATGTGTGCTGATGCTCTTTTTCCAGTACACTTGGCCATCAAGCTGACCAGCATCAATTCATTGACATTCAGCATTCCCAGATATCTCAGAGCTGTTTACGAGTGCTCATGGATGTCCGTTTGATTGACTAGTGAATGGCAGCCAAGCCAGAGAAACTCTGTTGAGTACGAACTGTTCCTTTCTCCTACTCAGGGCTCCTTGTAAGAGAATTAGTCTTCAAAATATTCCCTTTCGAAAAACAGATGGGAGGGGGAGAGGGCTTTGGGGGTCAATGAATGAACAGGAAGCCACTTCCAGTCGTTTCTGTGCAGCATTGATTTGACTTTTCACCATCATTGGCTGCACAGAGCCACGGAGCAGATTTCTGGGTGAGCTGAGCACAGATGAGCTGATGGATCGTTACTGACACATGCCCTGTGTCAATGCGATGGCTGATCAGCACAGGGATGGGTGAGCCGAGGAGGGAGCTGTGAGGGGGGTTGCTTTGGACCCTTCCCCACAGCTTCTGCAAGGGTCTGGGAAATGAGCAGGGTTAAGGTGAGAGTGGCACAGAGAGGTGGCATTGGCAGAGGCGTGGGTTTGTGTCGGTGGTAGTAGCATGACCCAAATTGGTGAGCTCCCTTAGCGAGCAGCGGGGCTCGTTCCTCTGGCCAGCGAACCGTGGTGGGCTGTCCGGGCACGTGCGCTGCAGCCGGTCCTCTGCTGCCAGCCTCATCATACCTGGCCTCCCTCCATCCACAGGTACCTGGTACATCGCAACCAGTCACAGCCCTGTCCCTTCAAAGCCCGACTGGGTGGCTATGGAGGGTAGAGAGGACAGGCCTCCTTCCCCTTCCTCCCATAAGTCAAACACTTTCTAAATGTGCCACTGCAACAGGAAAATTGGCTTTGTCCTTGCAAACGCTGTTGTGCCAAATGATGCCTCTGAGCCCTCCTGCTCTCTGGTCCCCATGCCCCTGAGTGCTCTGGGGTGGAAATGCAGGAGCAGTTCGAGCTGCAGCCACAAGCAGCCTCATGAGACCTCAGCAAACTCCCCCTAATTATTTACAGAGGAAACAAGAGGCTTCTTAGGCCGCTACGCATAAGATGAACTTAAAGTCATTTAATACGCTGCTGAGTTTAATGCTGCTTCGAGAGTGTCCTTTTCCACCGTGAAAATGGAAGCGAGCACTTGGCTCATCACAGCAGCTCCTGCACGGAGTCAGCTCTCCTCCAGGGCTGGGAGCGCAGGTAAGGCACGGCGAGGAGCCAGGCTGGCTTCCTGGCAAGGATGAGGAGGGACATGAGAAGGACTAGGTGAGGGAGGGATGAAGAAGGGCAGGCTCAGAGTCTGCCACCACAGCAGGAGTCAGTCTGGCTGTGACGAGGCTTGTGCTCCCTGGGAAGATTTTGGCCTAACAGCACAGTTTGTTGCAGAAATGTGATGGATTTACCTTGTTGAGGAAAGAAACAGGTTTGCTCAGGTCCCTGCTGCCCCTGGCTCTCCACTCTCAGTGACACTGGAAAAGATGAAGCAGTTGGCCACTGAAGAGGCCACCAGGTAATTTCAGCCTCCAGCAGATTGGCTGTTGGCTCTCCCACACTGCATAAGTTCCCTGGGAACGTCAGATGACAGGAATCCATACCAGAGGAAGAAAATACACAAAGCTGGTTGAAAATGCTGCTGGCCTGGGCTGGGGTTAAAGCCCATTGCTTTGGTCACACCAATCTTCTCTGTGACTCCTTCCCGTGCTGCTTTCTTTATCACATCGAACGTAGGCTGCTCAGGCTCATTTTTGAGGCGCATCCCCACCCTCCCTCATCTCTCTCTCCTGCCTAGGATGTCAGGTCCTACCTTCCTTAGCTGGTGATCCCATTACTCAGTTGTTAAATCCTTAAATTAGCAGTACATGATTCTCTCCCAAGGTGCCTTTAATACTCTACAACTAGTGTAGTGATTCTTACTGCCTCCTGGTATCTCCTGGGGCACCTGTCTGTCTGCATCCATCTGTTATCTTTTTTGTCTTAAATTGTAAACCTGTTGAGACAGGGGCTTTCTGTTTCTTTTGCACCTGGAAAGCCTGAGGACAGAGGGTCCCCAGCTGGATTCAGGCCTTACATCTGGTAACAGGTGATTTATATTTCAAGGCTGCAGAGTTGTTTGGCTTCTTGGGGAAATCTCCTCCCTGCAGTAAAGACCAAGTCCTTGTTAACTCCCAGCAAATAATCAGATGAGTAAACGAACCTGAAATTTCAGCTTCTAATCAGAGGGTTTCCTGAGGGAGGATAGCACTGGTCCCCTATCTCTCCTTCCTAAAAGAAGAGACAAAAAAATTGGCTTAAAGGCAGACAGGTTATACCTCAGTGGCAAAAAAAAAATAAAAAAAAATCTTGTGCCCTATTTGTCCCATATATAGAGAGCAAAAAGGGCAATCCCTTTGGAAGAGCCTGGGTGCAGAGCGAGGACAGCAGTCCCACGCCATCGCAGTCAGGGAGTCGCCTAAACCGAGAGCACGAAGCTCAGCTCCGCAGCGGGTGTTTCACTCCCACCAGGTGAGAGCAAGCCGAGCAGTGGGGCCACAGCACCGACCTCCTCTGCTCCCCCTTTTCGGCTGCCCAGGCTGCTCCCCACTAGCAAACCCCCAACCAAGGGCGCAGCGCCGCAGCGTTTACCTGCTCTCGGCGTTGCGCCGTGTCAGCCCTCCTGCACGCCAGGCATGTCGGCGTGCCCCGCTCGCGTGAGTCACCCCGTCACGGCGGTGATCTCGGGGTGCCCGTGGGTCCCGCTGGGGAGAGCAGGCTGCTGTCTGCAGTGGTGACGTTGCTAGAAGAGCACTAGCCTGGTTTCAGTGTCCTGGTTTTATTTGTTCGTTCGGTGGTTCCACCCTGCACCCCACCCCGACGGTGGTTAGTGCGGCTTTAATTACTAGACGTCCCGGTGGGGATTGCGTTAGGCTGAGGAGATTAGACCGGTGTAGGTCACTCTGCCAGGGCAGGTGAGCCATGGTCAGTAGGATGCCGTGACACGCTGCCCCGAGCAGCGGCCGGCAGGATTCGGCACGGCTGCAGCTACTGAGCCGTGCCGGGGCAGTGCTGGCAAAGCCGGGGCATGGCCGGGGCGCCTGGCTGAGCCCCACGTACGTGTGCCCCTTCGGCAAGCAGTACCAGCGCCGGCTGGTATAAAATAACTGCCTGGGATGTACTTGTCTCAACAACTCTCAAGGGCACGGGTTTCCCAGAGGCTTCTAAACAAAACTGATCTCCCCCTGCCGAGACAGCCTAACTACGTAACGGTGATGGTTTTGTGGCTGAAGCCCCGGACAGGGGTTCGCGTGGCGTAGGTGCGGTACCATCCCTGCCACTGCCGCCTTCTGCGCAACCTCAGGCAAACCCCCTTAGCTTCTCCATGCATCGGTCTCCAGGTGGGTCTGGTCATGAGCGGGTCAAGAGGTTAGGGAGCCTCTGGGGTTCCCCCAGGGGAAGGTGCCCCACGTGCACTCAGAGGGGTTGCAAGTAGGTGGTCCTTATCTGCTTCTTGGCTTTTTTTCTTCTTCAAAATACTGGATCTGACTGCCCGACTGTTGCAGGTGGATGCAGCGCTGCCCGTCTGTGTGAGCTGTGGATCCCTTTCTCGGGGCTTGCCAGCCCACGGCCCCTCCGCTGAGCAGAGGACCACCGAGAGAGTGACTCTGGCTTCACAGCCCAGCACAGGGCAACTGCAAAGCTCTTTCTGTTCTTTCAAAAGCTAATGTAAAAAATGATGATAAGCTAAATCTAGATCTATGCAGCAATTATGTGGGATTCCAGACCTTGCACCTGTAGCATAATGCATAACAGAGCCAGATAACTACCTCGTCTAATGATTGCTCTGAACAGCATACAAATCACATTTTGCAGGGTGAGCTGAAAGCCATTTTTCAGTCAAAGCTGATGAGCTTGCAAAGACTTTCTTTGCCCAGCTCTCTCTGACTGCAGGTTTGTCCTCTTCTCCTTGGAATCCTTCCTGTTATTTTTCTACCTTCCTGTCGCAGGATGCAACATTCATTACAATAATAGATCAAACTTTGAGTGGAAAAACTCTGCTTTACAGTTGTCTTCAAGATTTCCCAGTTTTGTTCCTGTTTACCGATCCGCAGCCCTGACCTCTCGGCTTGCCCTGCCAGGTACAACATTGGAATAACATGGCAAAAACAAACCCAGCGGGCCTGTGTGCATACCCATTCTTAGCAGGTAGAGTGATTTCACAGGATACATTGATGGGCAAAAGATGGAACATGAAGCTTTTAATCTGCCCAGCACTTTTCAATCATTATGTGTCTAGGCCTTAACATAATTAGGTTTTTATACCGAGGGGTATGAAATGATCTTATTCAAGCCAGCTCATGGTGGCTAAGAATAACCCAGGCAGAGCCCCGCATGTCAGGGCAGCCCTCTCAGGCAGACATCAGCATTTTATGCAATGCGGGTGGTCAGACATTGGGACAGGGTCCCGGAGAGGTTGTGCAATTGCCATTTTTACGCAAAACTTCACTGGAGAAGACCTCAAAATGCAAAATTTTCCCTGCTTTGAGTGGGGTTTGAGACCTCGAGAGACCTTCTGAGGTGTTCTGAGATGCTGTGTGCTCTGTCAGAGCTCTTGGAGCATCACCAGCAGTTGCAGCAGGACTCCCTGCAGAAATCCTTCCTGGTGAGGACTTGCCACCCTGACAGTGACCGAGCTGGAGAGAGGAAGCTCAGTGCTGCATGAGGACATACACGAGGCATCGGGTGTTTGTGCAATTTGCTAAACACACACACAGCTCCTGGGCAGAACTGGGGAGGGGACACTGCTCTGCTGCTTCCCGTCCCTCCTTGCAGTCATAGCTAACACATGTTTAGAGGACTATTTCCAAAAAGCATCTTAAACCAAAGTCCTGTTACCTGGAAGCAGACCTGAAGTCCTCAGTACTTAAGTCACATATAAAACACAAATGTGAGCATGTGGTAATGAAATTCTTCTCACCTAGTATTAATCACCCAAACACAAGGTGTAAACTAGTTGTATAATTCCTCCTATAGTTAGAGAAGCGCCTGTAAAAGTCAGTTCCCGTTATCCTCTTAGCTGCCATCTTAAGATGGGATAAGTCATTCTCTGGAGGTATCTTTGCTTAGAGGCTTAGATATCTGGGAAAGACCAAATTCCTCAATGTCAAACAGGCATGGGCAGAAGAGGAATCCCAGCCTAATGACGTAGCTTCTCTGGGAACTCAACCCAAGCTTAAAATTTTTGTATCTATTTCTTAACCTCAAAAAGTCAAGAGTTTTTTATAAACCCTGAGTAGACAGCCTGCTCTGGCTCTCTGCACCTAAATGCTTTTGAAATCTGGTCAGAGGTGGTCCCTGCAAGTGCTCCAGATTCTCTAGCGAGATATATGGGAAGAAGTTTTGAGGCGGAAGAGCGACATCGGTGCAAATTTGTTTGGAGAGGTTTTTGTTGACTGCATTTCTGTGGGGTTTTTGCTTGTTTGTTTCCTGTTACTCTTATGTTATCAGCATGAAAATATTAAATTATGTGACCAATGTAGCCAGTAAGACTAGCCACAACTATTATATAACGTCTGGTTGCAGTAAACATCTCAACGATTATTTCTTTGATTGCAGTGCAGACGTATCCTGTGTACAATATGTGGGTTACTGGGTAGAGTTATGTCATGACTCAAGATGAGCCAATATCATAAGCAACTGTTAATGAAGGGTGGGATTTGCATTAGTTTCTCTGTATTGACCTATTTCAGCTCCTACCGATGGTAGCGGCTGACAGGGGAGGCCCTCGGGAAGGGAAATCTCAGATGATTTATGGTTATTGGGCACTTGCTCGTGTCAGAAGGTGGGGGAGAGGTGTGAGAGGGGCGTTTGTCACAGCAGCATCTCAAGGACGGGAGGATGGTCCTGCACTCGCCCTCACGCTCTGGCCTCCCTGCATCCCGCATTGCACCAGGGCCTGCAGGGATATAGGTGCAGGACAAAAAAAAAAAAAAAAAATCTGTCAAGGTTGGTTACACGTAGGCATGGTCTCTCTGGCTCAGGAAACCCTTTGGCCACAGGAGGGGAGAGCATGCTGGGGAAGTTTCGCTGCCTGTTCAACCTCACACTTCTCCCTTAGGCATCTGCTGTGGGTAGCCACTGGAGACAGGATACTGGGTTAGAGGGATCCTTGGTCTCTCCCAGGGTGGCTGTTTTCATGTTGTATTCTGCTAGATAGTCCAAGACTCATTCTGTATTAAAAATAAAATCCTTGAACTCACATATTTCCTTATGGAAAAAACTAGCTATCTTGGGATCCTGCTTATATAACTGGAATAACTTTTGTTCTCTACCCCAGCAAAAGAAAAGCAAAAGGCTTTTATGTCCTGTAAGATATTAATGAACAGGGTTTCCTCTGAACAGAGGATGTTTGGAGCACTGCTAACATCTCCGCTCGGGAGAGGTTCGGTCCCTCGCACTGGGGACAAGTGATCTTACGCAGCCTTTCTGAGCCATTACAAACCCACATCCCTCTGATTTTAGTAACAACTTTTACCAACTCATCCTCTGGCTGTACCTATTTTATAATAGTGGGTTTTTACAGAAAATAGCACCCAGCTTTCAAAGTAGGAGAGTTAAGAGGCTTTATGACATTTTAAAGGTAGGGACGTTAAATTTTGCTCCCAGTTTCACCTTTCCTTTGAAAAGGGAAAGCCGTAGAGCAGTTTCCAGGAGCCACAACCCAGCCCATTAGAGGTAATGTGAGATTATTTAACCCGTCTAAAAAGGAAAATTAGGCAAAGATGGCAGAAACAGACAGGTAAAAAGTGACTTGCTGACAGGGAGATAAAAGCTATACCAAGTCACAAGCAGATTCAGGAACAAAGCACTGGTCTCCTGACAGCCAGTCCCCTCTCTGAAAGTATTATTCATCAGGTAACAAAATTATTCTCATGAATCATTGCCTTGTAAGAAATTTTGGAAAGCTCACAGCAGCGATGGAGTGATTGACTGGATTTTGAGCTTGCCTGCTCAGTCCTGGGAAAGCCCCATGCAAAAGAGGGAATTGGGACTGTCGTAGTTTAACCCCAGCCAGCAACTAAGCACCACGCAACCGCTCACTCACTTCCCCCCACACACACACCCAGTTTGGGATGGGGGAGAAAATCGGGAAAAGAAGTAAAACTCGTGGGTTATGATAAGAACAGTTTAATAGAACAGAAAAGAAGAAATTAATAATGATAATAACGCTAATAAAATGACAACAGGCTGTCGGGGTCCTTGAGTAATAGTTGTAAAAGCTTTCTGTGGCTTTTGTGTGTCAGGGACCTTAAAAAAAACCTTTTTCGCTTCTTCAGGACCACTTCAAGAGCCTCCCGAGGGATATCCCGTGCCTGGGCTACCGGATCAGCATGCTGGCCGGTGCCGGTAAGATGTTCTATGGTTAATGCAGCCACAACTTGATTAGCATGACCCACAAACATGAGAAGAAGTGCCTGGAGCCCCCCCCTCCAATGTGACTCCCACAGCGTAAACTGTGCAATTGCTCCCCACCTGCCAATTGACACCCAGTTAGTCCCCAAGCGGCAATTCCCCGCCCCCAGTCCCCCCAGTTCCTATACTAGATGTGACGTCCCATGGTATGGAATACCCCGTTGGCCACTTTGGGTCAGCTGCCCTGGCTGTGTCCTGTGCCAACTTCTTGTGCCCCCCCAGCTTTCTCGCTGGCTGGGGATGAGAAGCTGAAAAACCCTTGACTTTAGTCTAAACACTACTGAGCAACAACTGAAAACATCAGTGTTATCAACATTCTTCACATACTGAACTAAACATAGCACTGTACCAGCTACTAGGAAGACAGTTAACTCTATCCCAGCTGAAACCAGGACAGGTACCCAAACACCTGAAATGCCGTGCAAGCAAACAGAGAGCATGAGAGGTGGGCAGTACACTGGTTCAGGGGCGGGGGGTTATAGTCTAAGAGATTTTCAAGAGTTCCTCTGCAACTGAGAAGCAGAAGTGGTTTGGATTTTCCTGTTTTGAAGCCTTCATGTCTATAGTCCAATTTAGGATGTAATTAAGGGATATTTAAAAGAGAGTACACCAAAAAGAACTTAACAACAACCAGTCTCTGGTGTGTCTAATGCTGGAACAACCCCAAATGATGCCACAGATGAAATAGGAGCTTTCCATCTGTACAGTTTCACTGATGTACATATTTATTTCTGGTAGGTAGCTGCCTGGTTTACCAGTGTGGCTCATGTGCTGCTGGTGCAAACAGGAGCTGGCAGGGGCATATAGGGCACAACTTTGTCCATCTGCTTCGGCGTGTGGGCTAAGAGGAGCTCGTTTCACTCTGCTCCACTGTGCAGGGGATGGCTCTGTGTATGCACTGCACTGGATGGGGGTGAAGCAGCTAGCTGTTAAATCAGTGCAGCTGCAAAACTGCCCCCTGAGGTGCCCCTCTCCTGCATCAGCAGCCTCCTGGGTGGGAAGGATGGCTCTGTGCTTAGCTCAGGGCTGGCTGGGGCGGTGGGAGGGCACGCCTGGCTGAGCATGTTCTGCAAGAGGTAGCTGTTAACCAGAGTTTACTGAAGGGTGAACTAGAGCTATTCTGAGTACCCTGGGAACCCTAGAGTGCATAGCCCCAGCTTGGGAAGGATGTTGGATCCATCCTACATGGGCATTACAAACTATCATTAGCTTTATCACACCAAAATTTTTCACCATAGTATGCAAAGTTGACTTGGCAATAGCCCAGAATATTTTCCACATTCAAGTGTGACGACTACACCTTCCCTTTGCATTCTCCACTGCTGCATATAAGATTCCTGTTGAGCATCTTAGGTTATAAATGCCTTGAGACAGAAATGGTCTTTTGGGTCTGTGTTTATCCAGTATATGGCTTCCTGCCAGTCTGGCCAAAGGCTGGAGTTCCTTAGTACCTTCCCATCACAGAGAAAGATTAATCATAATAATCCTCAGCCTCTTGCATGTCTAGGTGATGAATCCTTCCCTCACCTTTGTAGGGTGCATACAGGAGATCCATCAGGAGGGTGTGACTTTACAGTGCCCAAGTACAAAAAGTCCACTGGTATTTTTCATGCACATTAAGCATCTGGTATCATCCGCCACTTCTGAAGTGCAGTAAACTGTCTCCTGTGCTGTGCTCAAGCTTTCCACAAGAAGCACTTTGCCAGCGCAGAGCGGTTTGTGCTCTGAGCAACACTGGCCCCTTTGTACAGATGGGGAAACTGAGATGCAGGGTGGGGAGAAGACAATAACCAGCAAGCGAGAGAGGAAACAAAATTCACCGTTTGGACCTTTATGCTCCATTCAGATCACACTGGCTCCCCTGCAGCTCCTCATCACGGTGTCCTAATTCCTGGGAGCCTCCCGGGCGCAGTTTTGCAAGCTGCCTTGAGCTGGGTGTAACGTAGCCCTTATCTGGTGCTGCAAGCGGCTGGATAGCAGGATGTGTCCTCCTGGGGGTGTCAGGATTGAGTCCCCTGCAGCTGCATTGCCCCGGCTGATAAGACCCCACCGGCCACACTGGCAGCAGAGATGTCAGTGGAGAATTTGAGGACTCAAGGCATGAGGGAGGAGGTTTGTTGTTGGAAAGGCCAACACATGGACTGGCTTTTTTGTAGGAGGGAGTACTTGATGTGGGTGTTGCAGAGGAGCCGGGTCTGTTTTGTGTTGCTTGAGTCACGAGGGATCGGTGCTTGCAGGAATAAACGTGCCAGTAGTAGCATGAGTGGGTGGGAGAGGAAAAAATATTTGGGGCTGGTGCCTTCCACCTCCTGCTCTGGCTCAGCCCCATCGCCTCCCCCTCCCCGTTCCTCCTAACCACAGCAAAGGCTGCTTGGCTGCTGCTAAAGGGGAGCAGTTGGAAGCTTTACCTCAACACATTGCTCATGTGCAAATTAAGCAGCAGCATAAACAGGGAGGCGGCAGTAAATGTGCTTTATCTGCCGGGACAGAGTCCCACCAAACCGAGTGGGAGCTGGGTGATAAATGCTCCATCCTTAAGTCAGCCGTCTGGCAACTCTTGCCAAGGGACTCAGCCTGGAATGCGCAACCTGCCAGTTTGGATTAATGGAGTCGGTATAATATCAGGCTTAATGCCTGGTTATGGTCCTCCCATTTACTATTTCCTACACCTCATTCTGGGGTGTGTCTGGACCAAGACAAGCAGCACTGACCACTGAAAGGACTTAGCTGGCTAAAGAGGGATGTTAATGCATGAAGCCTTTGGTCGTCTTGCAGGTCCTGAGAGTGGCTCAGTGCATTCCTGGGCCTATTTTTTTGGCATTCTGCACCGTTTTGCTCTAGTTCATCTACAACCACTTCTCCCTTCCAGGATCTGGGAGTTTCTGTGGCGTGGGGAGCGGGGCCCATCAGAGGGAAGTCACCAGGCACTGTGTTACGGGATGTGGGTAGGAGCTGCAGCCAAACCAGGGCAGCTGCATTAGCTCTCTGTCCACCCCGGGAGGGAGCAGCTCCTACCTTTATGTAAGGATGTGGGTGTTGCTGGGAAATCAAAGGTCATCCCCTAGTTTAGGAGATAGAGGCTTGAATGGAGGAAGGAGAAGCTTAGAGCCAACACCCGACTCTGCCTTGCATTTAATTATCTAATGTGTCAATGCACAAATATCAGCTCTGCTGACCTCAAACATGCAAAAATCCTGAGTCAACCCACTTCCCCTTGTCCCCCAGTGTGGGATTTCCATGCAAAGAGAATACACTGGGGTTCTTGTTTCCTTCTTATGTCAAAGCCTTCCGGGGACATGGTTTGCATTCGTCTTTAATCAAAGCAGCTACCTTGAGGTAACCTGTAGGACCACAGAAGATGGGCTTGGAGAGCACCTCACAAGCTAATAAAAAACTCTGAGTCGGGTCCTGCCAGCTGGGTCACTGAGATTTTGTGGTTAAATACAAGGTCCCAGAACCCTGCAGCAACAAGAGGACCGGGGGTAAAGCACTGCGTACAAGTGGAGATGTGATGATGAGAGGGTTGGACAGGGGGGTTCAGTACAGCTCTGAACAACTTGCTGGTAAGGCTGCAGCCTCTTCCACTTCGTGATCTGGCCACTGCTTCCCTGAGAAGGATGGATGAGATAATTACCCACAAGTATCATGGCAGGAAGGCCTCTGGGTTTGCATGTGTTGGGGTTTTTTCTGAGCGAGGATTCCTAGCACTTAGGAATGGCTGGTCCTGGTCAGAAACTTATCCCAAATGATCTGAGGACTCCTTTGATAAATGACCAGCAGATGTTTGCTGTAACATGGAACAATTCTCTATAGAGCAATCAGCTTCACAGGAAGCCCCTTAAATCTCTAAATCAGGTATCTTTTGCTTTACAGGGACTCCAGACAGATGAGTCTTAGATGAGAGGTTATAGCAGGTGCGATGCCCCACAGCCCAGGTAGCAGAGGGACTTGGGTTTGTCCTGGGGTGTTGTCATGGATGCTGAGGGTTTCCAGCCATACTCCACTGTAGGGATTTCTCTTATGGGTTTTTTGTAAGCATAACTTTATTTTTACATTTCCTTTCGTAGGATTGGTGAAATTCCATTTTTGCTCACACTAGTATTATCTGATGTGGCTCCACTAAAGCTAACATTTGCTCTTTGGGACTTTTAGAATAAATATTGCATTACTTTATCCCCCAGCCCCTCAACATATCCATATATTAGCAACTCCAGGCTGGTTTAGGAACGTGTTTTATCTGCAAATTCCAGTTTAGTTTGAATTTTGCAGCTGACACTAAGCCACATTGCTGGTGGTTTCAGAAAGAGCCTTGAGCACTTTGAATGAGAGGGAACCTGTCAAGACACAGTCTTTGTGCTTAGTGCTTTTACGGCTCTGCTCTGTGTTAACCTGCCTGCGCTTGGACCACGAGCCTCTTTATTTCCCCTGCCCTTTCATTGTGGGATTGCTCTTAATGCTGATGGATCAATAAGGCCTTTGTACCCTTCCACCTTCTGCAGGTGCTCCCCTTTATTTAATGCCAGCTAAAATGTTTTAAACAAAGCACAGAGACTCAGCCCACTTGTACTGGTTGGGTAGGTGCTATGAATTAGTTGGCAGGTTTTAATCCAGTAAAGCCTAGTTAACACTGTCCTTGTGCAGTAAGCTGATTATGATAAATAGGCATGCTGTGTCTTAGCAGACGCCTGAAATCAGATCAACCAAATGCAGTTAGACTGGCCAGGCGACTTTTTTTTTCTTTCTTTTTTTTTTTTTTTTTTTTTTTTTTCCTTTTTAACTCCCTCATTGGTAACACTGCCTTGGCTTTGCAACGAGGTCTGCTTAGGATGCAGTGATGGCAATTGGCTGCCATCCACCCGCCGAGGTCACTGAGATTAGAGGAGCTTCTGGAGGAATGCTGCGAGCTCACGAGCTCACGTGAACCCTTGGCAGCTGCTGGCTCCCTTGCCCTTCAGCAGCAGGGACTGTGCATCCCTGGCTGGGAGGAGGCTGGGGGACACTGGTGTGGGGTACATACAACTGGGAGGAGGTAGCTGCAGCAAACCCAGATTCATTCCTGCCACCCC
The DNA here is from genome assembly GCF_964188355.1 of Buteo buteo. Lineage (NCBI taxonomy): Eukaryota > Metazoa > Chordata > Aves > Accipitriformes > Accipitridae > Buteo > Buteo buteo. Next base: position 58,453,118 of record NC_134174.1, read on the forward strand.
CGTCGGCAATATGCCCTCTGCCCCGTGCGTGAGACGGGACAAGTGGGGTGCTTTGCCCTCCACCTTCCTGTTTGCAAGTACAAGGAAGCCTCTGGCTTCCTAGAAAGAAAAATGTCCTGGTGCTCACACTCTTGAGTTTTCCCCCCGGCACTGGGAATGTCCATGTGCCGCTGCCCTGCTCCGCAGGGGATGGGTCGGGACTTAAGAGTGGCCTCCATGAACGGGGAGACTCGGCGGGGTTTGGGAGTCTGGGGCTCGAGGGGGACCTCTGAATCCAGCAAGGAGCTTTCTGGTTTGGGGCATCCCATAGCCCCTGCCCTTTACAGCTCATCGGTGTGAGAGCGTTTTCCGCAGTTCCGCGGGGGTGATCCGGGACACCCCAGGCCTGCGGGGAAGGTTTCCAGTCCAAAGCAGGGCTCCTGAGTGAGTATTTCAGCATTTCATGTCTGAATACAGGCTCTGTTGAGCAGTGCGGAGAATAAAGCTCCCATTTAGGATATTGCTGCTGCCTAAGAGGCTTTAGGGATTGTTAAAACTCTTGTCTCTCAGGAAACAGTCTGGCTTCATCTGTTGCCAATTAGAGCCATGGGGCAGTGAGGAGGCCTGGGGTGAGTGTTTGCAGCTCGCTGACCTTTCTGCCCACCTTCGGGGCCATGCGTGGGGGTAAGGTAGGAGCACAGATAGGAGGGAAGCCCCCGCCACAAGGAGAAGGTGCCAAAGCGATTGGGATGTGGAGGAAGGATCGGGCATCTTTCAGCTCAGCACTGACATGAATTAGGGCTTCCCGTGCACGCACACATGGGGGCTGAAACATCATCCCACAGTTTAGATCTGTTTGCCTCAAGGGTATTAAACCAACCTTGAAATAGGAAACAGGACATCAGCCGGCCAGTGGGAGAAAGCAGACCGTGTCCCTCCTGTAGTGCCCTGTCTACTGGGGGTCTGCCCCTGCATGCTCCCTCCATTAGCGCCCCGAAGAACGGGGCCTTTGGGGTAGTTTGGGCATAAATGAGACCGATTTGGGTTTGGGTTTGGGGCTGCCGGCAGCGCTGCGGTGAGAGGGTGGCCGTAACCTCTCAGCATGAAAGAGCGCCGAGGACCCGCCGAACAGGAAACTATAACAAATTCCATCTTCTGCGGGTCTCCAGGGGAAACGTCCTCCGAAGCGGTTGTAATCCTGCTCTGGGTTATCGCGCAGCACGCTGCTGGCTGTGCTCCCTGCTGAGGGTGATGAGGGAGCCGGGCGGCCGCGCGCTGCACGGCTGGACGTGTGACTGCGGGACGGCCGGCGGAGCCGGAGCTGCGTGGGAAGCGGAATATCTTCAGGTGGTGGGCAGGGTCTGGTGGAGAACTGCCGCTCCGTGTCCCCCGACCACCCTGCCCAGGCACCCCGGCATCATGTGTGCAGGGGCGGGGGCAGCGTGGGGTGTCACAGCTGTGGGTTCGCTTCCTCCCACTGCAAAGCAGATGGCGGGGTTCAGTTTCCGAAGCCTTTCGCTCCCCAGAGCCCACAGTGTTTGTGCAGTGCTGACATAAATTAGCGGTCAGCTCTCCCGGAGTGCTTCTGAGCACGTTATGAGTTTGTAGCCCCAACTGCCTGGAAACCAGGTACCCCCAGGAGCTTGTTGACTTTGCTCTGTTGTTCATTTTGGATGCCAGGTTTGAAAGGTGACCTGTGGCTTTGTACTTATTTCCAGCTCTTGTTGACCTACCACATTCTTCCAGCTCCAAGAGCCCATGTTTCACCCATCTCGACCTACCAGTCTCCAGGTGACAGTCTCATCCCCTGGCAGGCTGCCCCTCGTTCTGCCAAGGCAGCCCTTCCTCTGCAGCCAGTCATTTGCCCCATTGTATCTGCTTTCAGGGTCAAGTCCCCAGTTCACCTCCCCTGGGTCCTATTTGGCTAGTAAGTGTTGACTCATCTGTGGTTTCACTCCCCTGATTTTCTTCTTTCTTTATGAAATTGAGGCATGCAGAAGGCTAGACCACCCGGGAGATGGCCGGGCTGCCCCTACTGGTCCCAGTGCGGCCATGGAGAGCTATCAGTGCAATGCAAAGGGCCCCAAACCCTCTCATTCCTGCACACAGCTTTGTGAAGGAGAGCTCCTTGGAGGGACACGGCTTTTGCGGTGCATCTCTCTGCCCTGTCCACTGTGCTTCGCTGAGGAGGGGGGAAAAGCAGGGAGAGATCCTACAGATCAGGGAAGGCGCTGAGGTGTCAGACAGATGCGCATTAAACCTCGTAGTCCCTGAGCAATGGTCAAGTGGCAGCACAGTCTTGATGAGTTAGGGAAAGACAACCTTTGCAAGACATTTCTCTGAGTTCAAACACCCTTGGGCAGGCTGGTCATAGGCCAGCAGAAGTGGAGGGGGTTCCCGTGATAGATACCTAATGCCAAACGCCAGGGCTCTGCCTTATCTAAGGCCCCTGTACACAAGGAACATCCTCCCACACTGTGCAGCTGGTGAAGTCCACATGGGGCTTCACAGGGACTTGAATGGAAGAGGACTCAGAACAGTCACAGACAATCTGGCCTAAAGCAACATCGCTTCTCACTCTTGTTTTTAGGTACATCCATGGAGGATCAGTGGGCAGGAGAGGGAACCGGCAGTGGAGAGTCATGCGTGCTACTGAAAAACACAAATCTCACCAAAGTCTGTTACAGGAATTACTGAAAGGAAATGTAAGGATTATCTGGGGTTTGGGTTCTTCAGTACCGTGTTTCTCTGGCTAATTGTCGTGGTTTAACCTCAGCCAGCAGCTAAGCACCACGCAGCTGCTCACTCACTTCTCCCCCACCTAGTGGAATGGGGGAGAGAATTGGGACAAAGAAGTAAAACTCATGGGTTGAGATAAGAACAGTTTAATAGAACAGAAAAAAAGAAACTAATAATGATAATGATAACACTAATAAAATTACAATAGTAATAATAAAAGGATTGGAATGTACAAGTGATGCACAATGCAATTGTCCACCACCTGCTGATCGATGCCCCGTTAGTCTCCAAGCAGCGATCCCCCCCACCCCCACTCCCCCAGTTAACATACTAGACATCTCATCACCTGGTCTGGAATACCCCTTTGGCCAGTTTGGGTCAGCTGTCCTGGCTGTGTCCCCTCCCAACTTCTTGTGCCCCTCCAGCCTTCTTGCTGGCTGGGCATCAGAAGCTGGAAAATACTTGACTTTAGACTAAACACTACTCAGCAACAACTGAAACCATCAGTGTTATCAACATTCTTCTCATACTGAACTCAAAAACATAGCACTATACCAGCTACTCCAAAGACAATTAACTCTATCCCAGCTGAAACCAGGACACTAATTAATTGCCTTAATGAGGGTGAGGCTCTTATCAGATCCAGGACAGAGTCCACTTCAGGGAGAGTTGGGGGCAAAAATGAAGGGTAGATTAACATATAAAGAGTGGTAGTGAGAAGTAAAGTTTCCTTTTGACCACAAGCAAATTCAATCAGGCCCTGTCCTTTCCTCCTCACTTTGATGTTGAGGGGCAAATGCTGAGAGCTGTTTGCTGGCTGCAGAGTCGCTGGGAGCATTGCTGAAAGCCGAGGAGGGGAGCAGCATGCACGGCTCCCTCCCACGCTCGCGGTGCTCACCAGGAACACCGCATCTGCACTGGCCATGTTACCGCATCTCTTCTCACTGGAAACAGGAGTGAAATCCCGGGAGCTGAGGGGCTGGCGGTCCCTGTTAATAAACAGGTATGAGGAATACTTCTAGGCCTGAGCTGCGAAAGCAAAACGGGTGATGCCCAGGCTCGTCCTCTGCGTGTGCATGTCCCATGTGTGCACACAAGCAGAGCCCGACCCCACGGGTCACTTCCCAGCAAGTGCTGGGACTCCCTGGGCAAGGCAGAGCAAGAACCCATCCTCCTTCTACCCTCAGAGATATAAAGCCTGGTTATGAATGGCGATAGAAGATGCAAGCTCTTCCCTGTTTCTTATATAGCTTTTTTTTTTTATAAAATACTATCTGGCTGTATGACTACAGATCTGCATAGTGCCAAGAGATACAGTTGTGGGTGTCGAACGCTCCCAAACCTGCTGATGTTTGTCGGTGCTGCAGGTGTGCTGCACCTCAGTGGGCCAGGGACAGAAAATGTAGGTGGGAAGTGGGTGTATAATGAAACCCCTGCACCCTCACGCTGCTGTTGGATTGCATCACACTTCAAATCAGACAAACAAATCAACGGGATGGGGAACCCAGCCGTTCTGCCTGCTGACTAATCTCCCCTCCCCACACCCCTGGCTGCTGAGCCCTGCCGTGGGATTTTGGCATTGATGAGCCCTGTGGTTTGGTTTGGTGAGAGCTCAAAGCGCCTTGGATGGCAGGAGGAAACCCAAAGCTGGGGACCGTTCGCCAAAGCTTGATGGGCACAGTGTTTCAAGCAGAGTGTAGCAGCAGCAAGTGACTCTCTAGAGCGTGCGATGTTATAGAATAAAAGCGTGGGTGGCAGGGGATGTTAACGTGCTGGCAGTAATTCCCAGCTCTGTGACAATGAACCACTGATATCATCACATGCTGGGCCAGATCCGGCATTCCTCCTCTTGCCTGAGACCCTGATGAAAGCTATAGGAATTGCCATCCAAGATAATGATTGCAGGATCAGGCAGACGATGACACCCTGCTTTTCTTTCCTCGTTATCTCTGGCACTGCCTCTCTCTCTGTCTCTTTCCACTACTTGCGATGTTTCATTCTGTGCTCGCAAAGTGTAAGGAGAGCCCACTGGAGAGCTCTAAAACACACATGATCCCTGGAAACTCCCTGAGCTTATACGGAAAATAGTCTTCTGCTTTGTTTCCAGCAATTAAATTGCATCAGGACATGCCCAGCTCCATGTAATGTCTTGCTGCTGTTACCCTGGCCAAGCCATTGCTGGATGGTCTATAGTTCGGAGCAGCCGAGGAGGTGGGCTGTGCAGCAGCGCAGGAGGAGGGGGTCCGGGGCACCCTCTGCAGTAAGATGTCCTGGCGATCACCTTCATTAACACCTTTGAGACCCCTCTTGACAAGGCCCGGCGCAGATTACATGCTGAAGAAATCTTACCAAGCGTGTTTGGCCAATTCAAGTGTTTGTATGATTGCTACTGCCTCCGTTCTCATGGCCTGCTAGGGCTTCCCACGGTGCAAATCTCTGGATCTCTGCAGGTTGAGCTACTCCAGTTCTTTCCCAGCGGATGGCAGAGTGAATTCGTCTCTCCTCCTGCGCATTGGGAAGAAATGCAGGAAGCATGACCTGTATACACTGTTCCACCTCCAGCCTTTCTGCAAGCTGCAGCCTTGGAGAAAGTGAAACATTTCCCCTGCACGTCTTCCCCTGATGACAGGCACCCTGAATTAAATTGGAAAGGGCTGGTGTTTGTGAACAACCCCAGATATGGCCTGGGAGGCTGATACAGCTTTTTAAGTAACTCTGAGCGCTAGATGAACAATGAAATCCTAAATTTGCCTGAGTGAAATCACAGGTAACTAACTGAAGTATCAGTCATGGCCTGAATTGGAAGATGTGCCGTCAAAGCTGCCGGCACCGGAGGACCCCCACACTGCTCCCCTTGGGGACGTGTTCCCCCCGTGCTCAGCATGCAGCTGGAGCAAAAAGCTGCTGCTGACCAGCCAGGTGACAGGGAACACAGCGGCCCTGGGACGGGTGCCATGCGCTTCCATTCCAGGCAGATTCGAGCTATGCATTGCCTTTCATGGCGTGCCGGCTCCCGGTGCGGAGGTTGGCTGTTGAAGAGGGATGGAGAAGGCAGAGCTGTGGAGGTGGCTCGCTGCAAGCGCAGGGGCACGAGCGTGGGAGCTGGCCCGGGGCGGCGGGCTGCACTGTCCCTCTGATGCGGGGGTCAGTGGTGGGCCCACCCGGGATTAGCCGTGTCCATCCATCTGCCTGCTCAGGGATCTCCGAGGCACAAGGCACCTTTGGGTGCGTATTAGTCAAAGCAAAGTTACCCTTTATCCCATCTGCTGGCTAAGGCTTGACTGGAAGTGCAAGCATAACCCAGTTGGGTTTTCCACTTGTCTCTAGTATGGCTGAAGGAGAGTTTGTCCTACTCAGCGGAGGACAACTTGCTGAAGGATTTTACTGTGCGTCAACCCAAATTGTTACAAATGGAAAATTAATCCAGATTCAGTTAACAGTTTGTGCACTGGTGATCTCTCTGCCCATGGGCGGGCAGAAGACTTGTGTACGCTCATATTTGAACGCTCTTCACACCAGATGCAAGAGAAATGAGAAGTTGAAGAGCATGACGTCCCCGTAAGGGCAAGGTGGTCCCTGGTTTGGGTGGAAGCAGAACTGTACTTCAGAGACTGTTTTAACAGCTGCTAGTCTCGAGGGGGTGTAGCCACAAGAGATATAAGTAGTCAAGTTTCTTCCCATTTTTCTGTGTTGTCCGAGGATCTGAGCCGTGCTCCTCATGTTCGGGTCCTGGACCTGCAGAGCCCCAGGTGCACCTACCACAGCGGACCAAGGGAAACCGCGCCGATGGGGACCTGCCAAAGGCAAATCCTCTGTCACTCAGACATGCTGAGGCTGGAAGCATTTGTCAAGTCTGTTGGGTCAGCGGTGTGTGAGCCTTGTCCTTTGAGGTGACAGTGGCCATAGTGAGGTGGATCCTGACTGTGCGGTGGCCTCAGGGACCACCATTCCCACCGTGAGGGCTGGGGAGGTCGGCTCCCTCCTAGAAGAGGGCTGGTGGCACCATCCCGCTGCCCTGCTCAGTGCAGACCCTGGCGTGGGGACCAGGAGCTGTGGGATCCCTGCCTCCAGCCCCACGCACGATCACGCCAGGCAGCTCTGCTCCCCCCTCTCTCTCTGCAGCACGGCACCTTTTTCCTTCTCTATTTCCCTTCTCTAAGCGCTTTGATCTCTGTCTGGATTCAGTGCAAAAGCTGGGTGTTCCCGTACACCTTTTTGTCATTTGCCATTGCAAATATCAGTTTCTTTGATGACATGTTACAAATTTGTCTTAAAAATATTGATTTAGTTTAGGGCTGGTGCTGCAAGCACGCAGGAAGATGTCCTTGTCAGCTTTTAAACACTTAGAGCTGTAAAATAGCCGCTTTCCCAGGAGAGCACACCGGCTCACCCATTAAAGGATGCGCTTTCCTGCCTACTCATTTCACAGCGCTAAAAAGGCCAGTCTGAACTATTACAAACACGGCTTATTTGTAGCTACAATACAACGAGTTGCTAATAGGTTTTAACCAGTGTGTCTGAACATGGGACAGCCATGTGATCCCTGCATCTTCACATCATGTATGCGGTTTCATCATTTTTAAGGTGTGATGATCTGATCCAGCGATTCCCAAGCCAAACCCTGTAACTCCTACTTGACTAGAGCATTTTTTGATTTGAGGACATCAAGAGAGGGGAACTCCACCACTTCCTTTGGTAGTTTGTTCCAGTGGTTAATCATTCTCGCTACTAAAAATGTAAGTCTCATTTCTCACATGAACTTGGTTGACTCTTTTTTCCCATCGCTGCCGTTTTGTGCTGGTCTCATCCATCGTGTGCAGTGGAAATGGGCCAGATGACTGAGAGCATTTCAAGTTCAAATTCTAGTAATCCTGCAAAATTTTCTATAGGACCACAACTTATTTTCTCCAGGGAAGTGATGGACAAAATATTCTGCAGCAGCTGGTGAGAAATAACCCTTCTGACTTGAAAGAATTGACCTCCACATTCTCCTCCCTCTCTGCCTCCAATTCTGCTGCAATTTTTCTTCTGCAGCTAATTAAGAGGGAATTCCCCCACTGGAGAGAGAAACAGAAATAGAGAAATCCCCTTTCAGGAATAGGCACTACGTAGCTAATCAAGCTGGGATTGTATCGTTAGGAGGAACCTTTCATAAATCAGGCCCACAGCAACCCACAGCAAGAGCATCTTTTTTAGTTCTGCCGAATAAGCTGGCTGACAGCTTGCTGTACAGATGCAATCCGGTTCTTATGTGTGAGCGAAAAAGAAAATGCCTCAATATGAGTTTAATTACAGTTGTTTTTATAAATCCTTTGCAATGTACATTTCAGCTACAACCACCTTGCAGTTAATCACGTAGACAGAAGCCTGCTGTAACCGAAATCTGACATAAAATCTGTCTCTACTTCCATATCTTTTCTTGAACTCTGATCTAAAAAGAAAAGAAAAAAGTTTAAGGAGCTGAAAGAGAGAATTCCCGTATCTGGAGGTTTTTGCAGTGTGGTAATGAGGCTGAAGTTACAAGCTGGAGCTATTAGCATTTAACAGCAAGGAAATATCAACACAATTGCTGCTTGCTGATGGGCTTCGTCTCCCACTGACCTGTGCTCACTGGAGAGTTAATGGGATGGTATTTGACGTGACAGCAATGCACTTGTAATGTCTCGTAATCCCAAATGTCAGGGCCAAAACACATGTCAGTCATTCCTCTGGGTTGTCTCTAACGTATCCAGCTGACATGGGTGCCTGAACTGCCTGGAAGGGAGGGAGGGAATCATTTGCAGCAAAGTGTTTAATGAGTGTCCACCACAAGACAGGGTTTATTTCTGGCTGTGGCTCCTTCTGCACTGAGCTCAGCATGTCACATCACCTCCCGCCTCCCCGGACCACGTCTGCATGGTAGCCAACGTGAGAGACACTCACTGTAGCTTCTCCCAGGGTGTCCAAAATGATTTGATTCAGGCTGACAGCTACAATACACAGCAATAAATATGTATTGTAATGATCCTGTCAGTCGTGACTGGACTGGAGAAATGCCTTCTACCCAAGTACTGAATTTGCGGACAAAGAATGGAAGCTGCATAAATGGATAAAATTGCCTGCTGTGAAAAATGGTGGGTGCTAAATCCTGGCCCCAATTAAGTGCTTTAGGGTTGGGGTTTAGGACGGGATTTTTTTTGTTTTGGTTGTGGGAGGTTTTTTGCATGTCTGTGTGCTTGTGTCTAGATACAGCAGCTTGGAGGATGCCAGGATCAGCCGGCCCAAGTCATTATCTGGTGAGCTAGAAAACCGCCCCGTTTATGGCTGGAGGAAGGCATTTCTCACAACAGTTTCAAGACTCGCTCCAGGTCAGATGCCTGTGTGGTCCCCGTCACTGCCTGCCCTGAGCTCCTCTCTCTCTGAGATGTACGAAGTGATCCGTGGCTCCATGCTCCTACCTTCCCTCAGACAATGCCACAATTTTTCCCTTATCTTCTTAATTTCAACCCTTCTCGGCTCTTATAACTCAGAGGTGGTGGAACAAGGTGTCCTTTCCACCCGCCAGGAGGGCAGTCGAAGGGTCTTGCTGCTGTCACCGACCGGTGTGACTTGTCCTGGGAGAGACAGTCCTGTGTTTGGTCACAGGTACCTGATGGCTTTGGGCATGGGATCTCTCCTCTCTCTCTGCAGGTCCTCGCCTGCATTCAGAGGGAAGTTTGAATGTCCCCCCGTAATTCCTGTCTTGGTTATCTTACCACATGGCAGGAGGCAGGAGTTTCTAGACTCTTGGAGTGCAGAAACTATTTGGAAAGAACAATACGCTGTACGTCGTTCTCTGAAACAGGCAGAGCATTGCCAACGTCAAAGGGCTGGAGGATCACAGGTGGCTTTTCCAAACATCAGACCCCATTTTTCCTCTTGTGCACTAGGGTAGATGTGCAATGCAGGAGGCTTTCACTTAAGTGTCAAGTGAAACACAAAATGAGTATGTTTATGTCTGGCTGCAGAGTATCTGGAGCACTTCTCTTTTTGATTTATGCCGTGGGAAACAGAGAGGACTGGAGCAATGAGGCCCCGACACATCACACTTCCACGCTGCCCCAGAGCTCTTCCTGCTGAAGGCAGGCAGCCCCGAGCCCCGATCGCTTGTGCCCGCAGCCGATCACCCCATTGCATCAAAATCCAAAGTGTCTCAGACAGGGAGAGCGGGCTTTGGCCGCCTTCGGCCCCTTCCTGGTTTCCAGTTCTTTCACAGGGTAAATCGAGCCTTTGTCCTGCTCAGCATCATGAGGCCGGGCTTCCCGCAGGCAGGCACAATGCCCTCTTGTTAAGGAATAAGCCTGTAGGGAGGAGGCTGAGCCTCGTAACAACTTCCAGCACCGGCCCCTGGGGCCTGAGCTAAATAGTGTGAAGGTGAGTGTTAATTGAGGACAGGATGCCTACCTGCTGCTCCTTCAGGGGAGTCATTGCCCCCCGGTATCTGCACCATCTCCCTCTTGCAGGTTTCTGTCCCCACAGCAAGAGCAGCAGAAGCAGACACATCTACCTCTCACCTGTTGGTGGTTTGTTGTTTTTTTTTTTTTACAACCTGGGTATTATCTTAAAATAGAGCCACCTACGCCACGCCGGGCTGGATGGCCAGCATGAAGCAGACACACCATTTCATCTCTCTGGGCTTAAAGCTGCAGCATGGAAAGGGCAAAGAAAGTTCAAAGTGTGAGCTGGTCAAGCTGAGCCCTCTGGAAATGACAGTCTAACCTCTGTCAGTCAGAGTGAAATCCCACAGTGAAATGCCTTTCTTGTCCCAAATTTACCGTAGGTCTGCCCTGGGCAGGGAGGACTCATATCTCTGCTCATGGCCCCTGCAAGGAGCTCTGGGCGGCTCCAGACCACCTTGAGGAGAGGGCTTGGGCAGGCGGTGGGAAAGGAGACCAGATACTTAACCTGCCTTTAGGAACAACGTTGGGATATTGTCAAAATGTGCAAATAGCTCTCCTGTGGTCTCCCTGTGGCGGTGAGGGTGGTTTCTCCCCTCTTTAAACACACCAGTAGAAAATGCACGGGCAGTCTTGCCATGCTGACTTTGTGACAAGGTAGAGTCACCATATGGTGCCACCATATGGGAAATACATACCGAGCTGTGACTCTCCAGGCCTGTCTCATCCTGCTGCTGCATTTCTGTGGCTACAACTTTCCTCTCCCTTTGCCTTCCCTCCACAAGAAGGGAGCGGATGGAGGGAATCCCTGGGAAGCTCCGTCCCTTCCATATCCCTGGGAAGCTCCGTCCCTTCCACATCCCTGGCTGTCTTCCGTTCCTGCCTCTGGAGGTTTCTGTTCAGAGGCTTCACACCATGTGTGTGCTTCTTGGTGGGACACCTCTATGGTCTGATGGTATTTCTGGCTAGCTAGCAGCGCATGATGCATGGACGGTGCGGCAGCAATCCGTGTGGTATAGGTATAGAAAAGAGAGTCCCTGTCACCACGCGTTCGTAACTCATGGCAGTGCCAGGCACAGCCCCAGGAGCAAGCTAGCAATATCACAAATGTGTTTTATTCCCTGAAAAGCTTTAGTTGTTCTTCATGGCTGCTCAGTTCATGGGGTTGTTTTAGGATAAAAAAAAAAAACAGAGCAGCAGCTTCAGCAGCCTGTTGTCTGTAGG